>NW_028289114.1:331250-662500 GCF_059628265.1 Tinamus guttatus | reverse complement strand
ACACACACACATTTACATTTAATCTACCTATTTACCTGCGCGATACCATTCCTACGTATAAAAAGTCATGGGAAGTGGCCAACTAAGTCTGGCCAGGGAAATGGCCAGAGCACAAAGCATATCTTTACATATACAGATACAAAATTGTGCATGTGTGTATAGTTAAATGCATATGTATGTCTAATATTTGTGTGCGTGTAAATATACATACACGCATATGTTTTCCCTGTGTATGCACTGCCCAGATATGATATATTTGAGCGCTATCAGCCATGTCAGACACATAGACGCATACACACACACACGGGATACAGTTCAGCCACACGTGTCTGTGTGTGTATGGTCACAAGTGCACACGTGTCCCTAGCTCTAGTTTTGTAAGTGAGCTGTGAAAAGAGACGAGGGTGGCAAGAAACCAGATGTGTGTGTGTGTGTGTGTGGGGGGGGGGAATGTCTCTCTGTTTCTCTGTCCCTGTCTCTCTGTCTTTCTCCCTCTCTTGCTCTCACTGTATATTTTTATGTATATTTATATACTGGGCCGGGACAGGAAGGTGAAATTATGTGTTTTCCCCCCAGATAATAAAAGGCATATTATTATTAATAAAAGGCATAGGATGGGGGGGAGGTTCAGTGGGATTGCTCGCATCCTCACACACTTGTGCAAACACATATGCATACACGTATTGCTGTATGTTTACATATATATATATATATATATATATATACACACACATTTATGTATATATGTGTATCTACATATATCCACACATGCAGTATAACCACGGGGTAAATGTGTGTGCGTGTATGTGTGTATACATGCATACTTACATATATGCACATGTGTGTGTGTGTGTATATATATATGGAAATGTACATATATACCCATGCAGTATAATCATGAGGATAAAAGGCTGTGTGTATATATGTATACATACATACACACGGATGTGTGAATATGTATTTGCATATTTACATATATACACACACACATGCAGTATAATTGTGAGGATGGGGGTATATATGTATACATACATGTGTGTGCATGTATACACACTCACACACACACACACAATACAACCATGGGGATAAAGGTGTGCGTGTGTGTATATATGTATGCATACATAGGCACACACGTGTGTGTATAATCATGAGGGTAAAGGTGTAGGGGAGTCTGTGTGTATAGATCCTCTCGTTCACTCTTTGTGTACACAGCAATCAGAGATCTCTCTCACACACAGGGATATAAAGAAATATTAAAGTAAAATTTATGAGGAAGTATCTGCGTGTGATATATGAACATCCCAGAGAGAGTGCAAAAAGTAATAGCAAATGCACTCACACTATACATATGTATGCTCTCTATATGCTATAGGTATCTACAGAGAGAGAGAGAGAAGAACTACGGGGCTAGGTCTGTGTGTGTATGTATATGTGTGTATGTATAGGGTATAGGGGGTGTGGGTGTCATTTCCTCTCTCTTTGTGTGTGTGGATATGGCGAGAGTGAAGAGATCTCTCAAATAAAACTATATGTGAGTGGCTATCTGTATGGGCATGTGTGATCTCTGTATTTGTTATATATTCAAAGAGAAAATGACG
Source organism: Tinamus guttatus (assembly GCF_059628265.1). NCBI lineage: Eukaryota > Metazoa > Chordata > Aves > Tinamiformes > Tinamidae > Tinamus > Tinamus guttatus. Next base: position 660,902 of record NW_028289114.1, on the reverse strand, counting down.
GAAATAGATGTACACATGCACATCCATCCATATATACATGTAGCTGTAAAACAGATAGCTCTGTGTGTACATGCACCATTGTTCTCTCTATGTGGAACACATAAATGAATATATAAGACTGTAACTATTAAAATATATTGGGGGGGGTACCTCTGTTTAATAATTCTCTCTATATATATAGATAAATATATACACTACACACAAATATATTGGTATATAGTATATTAAAATATATCTGTGGGGTTGGCTGTGCATATTCTCTTCCTCTTTATAACACACCTACATAAAATATAAATAAATGTGGGAATGTCTGTGTCTAAATATACATAAGGGAGCAGGTAGCAAAATTCACACAGATGTAAGTCATTATCAGTATAATTGTTTAAATAAATTATATGTGGAGTGTGTGATGCCTCTCTATGTGTTTTTTATATATGCATATCCAGATGTAAGTGCTCGTGTGCCTCCCTCCCCCTCGTTGCACGCGTTTTTGCACACACGTGTGGGACGTGGTGCTGCTCTTGCTCTGCGCTCCCCGCGGCGCCCGTGCGGTCGCGACGCCCCTCGCGGCTCTGCGCCCACGTCCTGCCCGGCGCAGGTGGCCCGGGGGGCCGGTGCCAACGATGCCAACGGCGCCAACGGCTCCGCGCAGCTGGCGCTGCGAGCAGAGGGGACCCGGCCGTGCTCGGAGGGACGGGGACGGGTCCTTCAAACGGGGACTCTTCACAAGGAGCCTCGTGGAGATCGTGGCCGCTCTGCCCCACTTCACCCGAGAGCAGCACTTAATGCTGGAGGTTTTTCTGGGGCAGCCAGTGGAAGAGGCAGCTCTTCCCAAGGCCTTCCTGGTACCGGGATGCGTCCCTGGTGGATGCGCCCCCTTCTCCCTCCTCCCCGCTGCCCTTGTTGCAGATGGCGAGCGACTGGAAGAGTTCAAAGAAAGAAGCCATTTCTCCTTCAGAAGTTTGAATGAAAATCAAATTCATTTCAAAGCAGATTTAAAACAAACCCCGTCTGACAACAAGCACCCCCCACGGACGGGTCTGCGCCGCTCGCCCTCCCCTTCCACCAGGCAGCTCTCCCTGCAGTCCAGCCAGGACCTGGGCAAACACCCGCCCGTCCTCTGCCTCCCTCGCGCCGGGCTCTCCGTGGATCGGCCGGACGTCCCAGCCTCTTCCAGGGCTACGTTCTCCTCTGTGGTTTGTCCAGCAACAAGTCACCATCGCGCACGTCATCGCGTCTGTAACTCATCAGGCGAAGCGGCTGGCGCAGAACCAAAAGCCACGAGGCGCCGTCGGTAGCTCGGGAGGGTTTTTGAGCAGACGGGTGGTTTACCCCAAGCACACCGTGCCCTGCAGGGACCATGGGTCCGGCCAGCTTCTTCAGTCCAGGGCCTCCTCGAACCGCGGCGGTGACACAAGTGACTCGTGCGAGGACACCGGGCCCGGCTGCCGCGGGGCGCAGCAGCCAGGGAGCCGCCAAGGCGCATTCCCAAGCCGCTCGCCTCCGGCAACGTGCAGTTCCAGGCTAGCTAGCAGTGCTTCTAAGAGCACACGACACCTCCATCGTGCACGTGGGTGCATATTCCCACCTCCAAAATGTCGGTGGGGCTTTTTTTTGTAGGTGGTAGAATTGAAATCCGCCCCTCACCCCTTTAGCATCCGTAACATCCCGTGGCGAGGAGCCCTGCAGCCCGGCGGTGCGGGACGCTCTCCTCGCTCCTGCAGAGCTGCTGGGCTCCCCGATGGCCCTTGGCTCGTGTACCGGGCAAGTCCTGCAGCCCTCTGCTCGTCTCCGTGCTGCTGCCCGTGGCTCAGCTCCAGGAACTGAGGCTCAAGCAGCAGAAGGTATTTGCACATTTATCATTTCCCCTTCCCCAACACACTCCTTGGTATTCATCACTCCCCTCTCCCCCCTGGGCTTTCTCCTTGCTACGCTTACAGCTACAGAAAGTAAGTACAGACTCTTTTTAATGGCTTTAAATGGAGACGAGCAGCGTGGAGGCTTTCAGAAGGATGCAGACAGGAAACCAGTCCCACCAGGACACGGTGCTATTCAGGGTAGTTGTTTGAAATGGATTTGAACAGGAAAAGTCTAGGCAAGCAAGGAGGGGTTAAGCGATAGGATGATGCCTCACAAGAGCACATGAGTGTGTTAGAAGTTGCTTCCAAGAACTGGCCTGATTCTCCAAGCCTTGCTTCCTAGTTCACTAGGGAATGGCAGAGCAAGCAGCAGTGACAGAGCAAAGGGTCATATGCAGGATCTAGGAATTAAAGGCTTGAGCAGACTGCACCAGAGAAACATCATAACTCACTGTAAGGTACCCTACCCTAAACAAGCTGAACTCACCCTAAACTGCAAGACAAGGTGACGTGGTTTTAGTGAAGCAGCTCCAGCAAAGCGCTGCGCAGAGCCAGGACAGGCTCCAGCCTCGGAGCTGCACCCCAAGCCCCCGGCCCCACAACAGCCCCGCTGTGTCCCCTGCTACCGCCAGCTCCAGGAACTGTGACACGGGGAGGGCAGCAGCGCCGCTCTGCGCCAGCCTGCCCTTCTCCCAGCACACCCTGGGATGGCAGCAGGGACCGAGCAGAGCCACCGTCCCCCTGCACAGAGGCTTTAGCACAGCCAGCGCGGAGCTGGAGGAGGAGGAGGGCAGTGCCAGAGCCACGGCATCCCGCAGCATTCCTGCCGCTGCAAGCAGCACGCAGGGCAGCAGGGCTGGATGCCCCGTTGCAGGCTCTGGGGTCACCCTTCTCCAAGCAGCTCCTGCAGACAGCCGTGCAGCCACCAGGCCTTGCATTAACGTTGCCTTCAAGGGGCAGGCCCTGGCTTCCTAAAATAGTGAGCACGCAGGGGACAGGAAGCAAGGTGTTAGTGAAGGAGAGAGTCAGAAACAGGAGTAAACAGGAAGGTTTGTTCTTGTTAAGTTTATTGGCATCATGTTTGTCTCTTTACAGAAGAGCTCAGCCTACGTACTAGAATGTAGACCTCTGGAAAACAGGTAGAAGGGCTCCATTTAAGCAAGCTACAAACGCAAGAACAAATACCAGGAAGAAAGGAGGAGAGGAAAGGGAAAAGATTGCCAAGTTTCTCCATACCAAAAAAATCCAGATTAGCAGTCAGTAAGAAGAAAGGGAAGATTCATAGTCCAGGTCATCCATTGAGAAACAGCTACCACAACCCAGGTGGGAGAGGAGCTCCTTCCACAGCACAGAGCCACTGGAACCCCTCAGGTCTGACTCCTTCTCACATTCGCTCCAGGATGTTAGGAGTTAAAGCAGTGGGGAGGTGAACAAATGAGGTCATTTCATAGCTGTATTTAATATTTTTTTAACCCATTAATCCAGTGTGCATATCACTGCTGTTATGCAAATCTGAATTTAGATACAAGGAAGCTGGACAGATTTCTCCAAATGAAGCCTTTGGGCTTCCAAACAAGAAGGCTTACACAGTTCATCTCTACTGTACAAAATACTGCCTCTATCTGGACTTTGTGTCGCTAGCACACTGCAGTTCACAAGTGTCCTCCTCACTTTCTAGACAATCTGTGTTTCAGTACTTGAACATGTAATTCAGGAATTTTACACTAATTTATACATTTTTAATTGGTTGCATATATTAACATGTACTATAAGATTTTTCCTAAAGAAGCATTACATAATACATGGATACTGTAAAAAGATCTGATTAGTTAAAAGTAACAAGCATTAACAGAGATACATACAAAACTCAACCTAGTTGGACTGAGTGCTGAGCTTGCAATGAACTATAGGTAATCAGCCTTTCCAGTTGCAGCCTTCACAGGGGGAAAACACAAGACAGTTAAAAATGTAATTTGTTACACAGATTACCTGTAAACAGTTTCTCTCCATTGGACACCTGGAATTAGATTCAGTTCCAAACATACATAAGAGTTTCCATTTTAAACTAAGAGAAAGGTCTGTTACCATGAAGTGTGTTGAGGATGGTGCAGGGACATGAGCTCTGAAGTGCTGGACTCACAGATGCCCATGGGAGATGGGTGGATTTTGGCAGCTGGAGATGGAAATTTTTAAATTGTTTTAAACACAGAAGAGGGGCTGTGTGTTTGAAGGCCTAAGTGTGATATTTGTTTGTGAAGGACTGTGCTCAACCCCTCCCTCTCCCCTCAGCAGCTGCAGCTCTCTGCAGAAGCCTTCACTCGGTCATTCTTGTCTAGTTTGATGGGTTCGGGGAATTCATTGTAAAGCTCCACTTCGGTTTCCTAGCAGGAGAGAAGGCAGGAGTTAGTGCTTTTCCCAAAAAGGGATCTGCAGAGGGCTCCTAGTGCACAAGGCCCCGTGCCACGAGGGCCCAGCTCAGCAGCAGGACTGGCACCAGCAGAGGGCACCCGCCGGCCCCGGCACCTACCTGTTTAAGTGCGTTTCGTGCAATCGTCTGGAAAGCTTGTTCCACGTTAATGGCCTCCTTGGCACTGGTTTCAAAGTAGGGGATGTTGTTTTTACTGTAGCACCAGGCTTGCGCCCGTTTTGTGGTGACCTGCGCAAAAAGAGAGCGGCATCACCAGCTGCAGCCGTGCAGCACCACCAGGCCAAGGCCCCGTGTCCAGCTTGGGACACATAGGTAGTGCTGACACCAGCAAAGCTGTAGCCTCTACAGAGCTGCTCCTCTGCCCAGGAACCATCTCAGCTCTAGAGACATGGCTGGTTGGAGTCGTGCAGGCCTCAGTCTTGATGCAGGAGGCAAAACAGAGGCCAAGAGGGCCAGCCAGAGGGGCTGCTACCTCCCAGCACGTAACCCAGCCCTGAGCAAGGAGGGCTGTGTCCGAGGGGGACGCGAGCCCGCAGGGCACGGGCTGCTCAGGCACCCGCAGAGCAAGGACTCGCTCCCACAGGAATTGCTCACACTTCTGAAGGAGGAGACTCGCTTCCTTTCCTCGAGTCTGCTCGAGAGCTGCTGCAATCCCTCCCCTGCAGGGAGGCAGGTTGTGCACAGGGGGCTGATCCCCTTTAGGAAGGCCAGAATAGCCTGGAGAGGCTGGTCAGTGTCAAGCAGCAGCTGAGCCACCCTTTGACACCTCCCACTGCCGCTGCTCAGAAAACCCTCACGTGCCCCTACAAGGCTTCCCATTCCCATCATTACTTAAGAGCAGGTTACCAAGTCCCAGTACTCACTTGTCTGTTTTCTAGGTCAATCTTGTTTCCCAGCACAACAAAAGGAAAGTTCTCAGGATCCCTTGGGCTGGCCTGGATGAGGAATTCGTCCCTCCAGCTGTCTAGGGTTTTGAATGTGTTGGGGGCTGTAACATCAAACACCAGCACACAGCAGTCTGCTCCCCTGTAGAAGGCAACTCCCAGAGATTGAAATCGTTCTTGTCCTGCTGTATCCCATATCTGCAGGAAAAAGCAGGCAGTTAAAGCAACTCTGCTCCACCACAGTCAGTCCACAGTCACAGCATTCATTTTAAAACTCCCCACCCCAGGCATCTAGAGGACCTAGCCAGGGGAAGCCAGCCCAAGGGAAGGAGTCCCTGGCAGCTTACACATTCCTGTAGGCACTAAATAGCCAGAAAAGTCCTTCCAAAGGCAGCACTAACCATTTGTGTTTTCAGTCTCAACAAGGGATGTATCCTTGTTTTGAGCAAGCAGGATTAGGGTCAGAAGGCAACCTGCCTGCAAAACTGGAACACCGCAGCGCCAGCACAGCCCACTCAGCTAGCTGCAGCAGGACTCTTTTTTGCCTTACAGTCAGTCTCATCATAGGGAGATTGAAGTTTTAGGTACTCAAAACATGTGCAAGTTGGTAGGTTAATGCTACACTCACAAGAGTCAGAGCAGCATGAATAGTTGACCTAAGGAGTCCCATCTCAGTCACCAAAGAGGGACATGCATCTTTCAGCCAAGATCTAGTGACAGTACCAAACTCTGGCTTTGAAACAGGGCACAGCAAAGCTGCTCTTAGCTGAGAACAGCCAAGTTGAACTTTGCTTTTCCCCAGTTCTGTTCACACACAGATTTGTGGAGAACTCCAGCAACAGCTGTGGCCAAAAGCAGTTTGGTGCAAGCAGGACCTGCAACCAGCACCCCTCTGAAGCAGATACTTCCACATGGCCCGGGTCTGGACAGCCAGACACCTCCTCTCAGCAGAGAGCCAGGTTACTCCTTACCTGCATTGTCACTAGCCTGTCATCCACCATGACCTCTTTTGTCAGGAAGTCTGCGCCTATCGTAGCCTTGTATTGGTTACTGAATTTCTTGTTCACATACTGGTTCATGAGTGATGTCTTTCCCACCCTGCACAGAAAGACAAACAGGACTAAGTACGCTGCTTCTACAAGAGGGTTTGAATTAGCCCCCCTGCACAGAACATCTCACCATTCACCTTCCACCAGAGCCTCTTGACCTTTCAGTCAAGAGAAAGGTGCCCAACGCAAAGAAAGGGCTTTCACTTCAGTAGAAAGGAAGAATTTCTTTCAAAGAATTTCACTTCAATAGCCGCTGAGGCAACAAGATGAACAAGAGCTTTAGCTATGCAAGAGTACAAGGATTAAGGTCTTGAGAAACCCTGTTTCTCCATCAGTAACCTGAGCCTTGGTAAGGCGTGTGCAGCATAGAGTGAAGGCAATCTTGGAAGATAAGTTCCAGGAGGAATCTAGGAGAAAGGGGGGGGTCTTCAGGCTCTGTAGCACAAAGGGAGGTGGAGCCAACCTCAGGCTGGCAGCAGGCCCATGTCCTCTCCCAGGGGCGCACACCCTCCTCGGGGCGCTGGGCTGAGGGTGCCACATTCTCCAGGCTGAGGAACGCTCTGGGAGCAGCAGCCCACTGGGCACAGCCGTGTAAACAAGCCCCATGTAACCTGACTCCCAGGCCATGCGCGGGGCAGCCCAGAGCAGCAGCCGCTCCTCAGAGCCAGGGGCACAACAGCCTCACTCTGGCAGGGAGGCTCCGGCCACGTCCCACGGAAACCAAACACATGGCTCAGTCTAACCTACATCTCTGACATGCAGAGTCCTAAATGACCCAAGATAGCTTATGGTGGCCCCATCTTTTTCTAATTAAATGCTTATTTCAACACTACCCCCTACCTGCAAAGAGGCTGCCCAGTTCTGCTACCAGAGGCTCATCAGCAGACTGCCTGTTTTGTTTGTTCTGTTTAATAATACCGCAGTATTCAAAGACAAAGTTGAGGGGACACATTCAGGACAGATGGCAGTGAAGTGCCATTAAAGCCGTAAGGCAACTCAGCTCTGAGGCTGCAAAACATCTCCCAACACTGCTGGTTTCTTATGGTGTATGCAGACTGTCACTAGTCAGAGCACTTCTCCGGCCGGCCTGACGCAGACGGGCAGCCCAAAGGCTCCTCCACTTACCCGGAGTCTCCAAGGATGATCACTTTCAGCAACACTTTCTTCCTAGAAGTCATCTTTTAAACTGAAAAGGAAGAACAATACCATCAGATAGCACAAACACACGATGCCTCCTGAAGGCAGAGACACAAGACCCTTCACAAGGGAGCAGTGAGCAGCCGAGCCCGATGTGCCTCGAAACAGACTCTGAATTCCAAGCTGTGTTCAACCACCTTGCTTGTTGGCAGAGCAATATTATCCAGGTAACAACCAAGACAGAGCCAAGCACTCACCCTTCACCCTACAGTACCAAGTCATTTGGGACCTCATTTTCAGTCTCCTTTATAGGCACGCTAGCCTCAGCCATTCCTTTAGCCTCGCTGGAGGCCATGCAATACAGCAGCTCAGCTCCCAATAAGGGCTATTTCTTATACTTGCCACTAAGTGTCATTAGGCAGAGCTGCACGTTAATACTTTCAAACTTGGTCCTTCAGTTGTTTCCTAATGAGCGTCACCCCCCCACACACACCTTCCAGAGTCAGCTCAGATGGTCCCAGCCCCTCTAGCAGCTTTGGGGGAACATTGAGCCCCTGGAATACGCTGCAGTTGAAGCAGTTCTTGCTCAACTGTGCAGGCCAGAGGAACTGCTCAGTTCCAAGGCAAACTGCTCCCAGACCCTGCAGGAAGCAGTTCAAGCTAGCCACTGCCACCTCCCTTGGAAGGGGAGGCAAGCCAACAGTGGCAAACTCAGAGCATTTGGCCTGCTGCTCTCACCAAGAGGCTGCTCACCTTATGGCAGGTGCCTCCAAATGACCCATCCCCTTGGCAAGAGGGAGAGTTCAGTTCCAAGAGTCCACGCTGCTGCTCACCCCCAATTCTGCTCCAGCCTTCTCCAAGCACGTGGAAATAGCTGGGGCCTGCTGTAGCTGATGGACTTTAATGTGTTTTATTGCAGCCAGAACAAGCAGGAAGCCCTGCTACCAGTAGCTGAGCACAAGGGCAGCTCAGTGCACCCTCCCTTCCATGAGGCTCTTTCCCGTCCTTCTAGGGATGGGCAGGACCAGCCGCTGCCTCTTACGCGCTGAGGCTGGACTCACAGCATTCCCTGGGTTGCTGCTCACCTGGTGTGCAGCACAGACACTGCAGGCAGCCCACGTGCAAGGCTCCAGCTGACAGCACACCTAGAGCAGCCCAGGTATTCCCAGAAAAATGCCCGCAACCCCAGCGTTTAGCCCTGCTTCTGTTCTCGCCAAGAGCGGTACTCGCAGATCCACACTGCAGCTTGCCTCGTCTACAGCAGCGGGAACAGCCTGCGAGAGCCCCTCGGCCAGACTGCAGCTCCTGTGTTTTCAGAGCATGTGGCACATGCGACACTTGTGCTAGCCAAGCCCGAGACTGTGCAGCAGTCAGCCAGATGGGCCAAGAAGCCAGTGAGCAGAGCTCTGAAGGAACTTCATGCACTGTAGCCCACGTTGCTGTCCTGGGAAACCCCTGTGGAGGTTCAGCCCAAGGTGAGAAGCACCCGTTTTCCTCAACATTTAAGGTAAACAACTCATCTGACATGCCTGTCCCAGGACCCCACACAGGCAGGTTCTCTTTCACCCGAGTGTTTATAACGTCTCTTGCCAATGGCTGCTGCAGCTTCCTAGGATCCAGAGCAGCCTTTGGACAAGCTGGCACTGGTTCCCATGCTCAGGAGAGGATTTGCAGAGCTCTCATTGCAGCACTAAGTCATGATAGTTGCTCAGCACCCAAGTTCAACATGGCCTGGAGTCCCCAGCATGAAGGGAGGGGAATTCTATTCCATAAAGTTATTATATGGAAGTAGCTCCACTGGAGTCACAGGAAGGAAGTCTGAGTCAGCCCTGACACTACCTTGTCACAGGTTTTGGGCTACCCCGTTGCACAGAGGGCTATTAATGCTTCACGAATGCTGATCAGGTGAGATGCGGTTTCCATCCTGTGGGATGCAGGGAGATGACCACAGCACAGCAGAAGCTAGTTCAGCTCTGAAGTTTTGCTGTGGCCACGAGAGCCTGATGAACTCTAGTTGCTGGGGTCCAGAAGCCACCACAGCCCAGATTTCCTCCCCTGTTTTGCTAAGCTGGGTAGAACAAACTTGCCCTTCAGGGCTATCCATTGCCATTGCTTCTTAGTAGAGGACTCTGGGAAAGTACAGTGTTGGACTGCTGCTGCCTCAAACATATGCATGCTGGAGCCTTTTTAAGGGGGATTTAGGCTATAGCAGAGCTGCAAGCAGATATTCTGAGAAGGAAGGGCTCTCTAGTGCAAGCAGCATCAAGTTGCTCTCCTCCAGAGCACTGTTTTTGCTATTTACAGGGTCCTTATCAAGTTCTGCATGGCTGAACTGCTCTCCAGCTCCCGTTAAAGCAGCTACCTGGGCTAACCAGCACTTTGCCTGGTCGTCGTGAGAGCATAGATCTACTCAGATTGGAGATTCCCCCGCTCTTTCCTACCTCACTGTGTCACATCACCGCAGTTCAGGTAAGCTCAGCAATAACCACAAGCAATTCCAGTTACAGCAAACCATTCGCTGTGTCAGCGGAACAAGGGACAAACAACTCCAGGCCAGGTTCAATATTCACAAATTTGCCTGCCTTGAGTCACAGGCAATTCGTGACTATTCATTTGTTAACAGGCTGTTTTGCACATTACGTAGTGTTGAGTAAGCAGGTTCATTGTCATCTTACGTCCCCAAAACGGAATCCCAGACATGCCCGAGCTGTATGAAGGGAAGCCACTGTAGGTCTCACCATCAGCAAGTCTCACGAGCACAAAATTGATTAAAGGAGACTAAGAAGAACACGGCCCGGGCCCACCACGGAGGCAGGCTGAACACGGCAGGCACCATTACTGAGCATCTGGAGTTCTTCCAATCAACCAGCAAAAAAACACCCCACAAAGCTACCAAGCCAAGCTGAGATGTTAAGTTGTGCAGCATTTCCCCTGTGCTGTTGCAAAGGGAGCTCGCTCAGCTTAAGAGTTTTAATCACAATTTTGATCTCAACCAGGTCAGTAGTATGCAAGTCTACGACTATTTCGCACTATATATGCAGCTTCTTCTGTTTTACTGTGACTGATTTCTGCAAAGCAGCCTCCTGTGGAAGTCACACAAGCCCTTAAGATGGCAGCATGCTCACTGGGCAGCTCTCCGAGGGCTCCTATGCAGTCCCAGGAGGGTTTCCAAACAAACACTTCCTCTTTTAGAGGAGTATTGAAGAAAAACCTGTTGGTTAAGATCTGATTCAAGACGTCAGTTCTGTTTCGCACCATGCGAAGCCTCCTGGGGAGAGGTCAGTGCGTGACAGCTCAGAGCACAGCTGACCAGCGCAGCCCTCGGCCCTTCCTGGGAGCTGTCAAAGCCTCCTGCCGAGAGCGCGGCCAGCAGCGCTCCTGCCGCTGCCAAACAACCGCCTGACACAAGAGGGGGGCCCTCGCACTCGTTCTTGATGCCGTTCCCCGAGGAGAGCTACCGAGAGAGCAGCTTCTCCTGACACGAAGCACGGCACGGGCGCTCCCACGGTGCTCAGCCCTGTCGGGCTGCCCTTCTAGCCCCTCACAGGGCACCTGCAAGCAGCCCTGGCACAGCCGATCTGAAGGGAAGGGCCAAACGCTGCCCTGCGAAGCTCAGTAGTGTTATGGGTGTTCAGCCACAGAAGCCAAGAAAGCCCATGCCGAGGCCAACTAGCCTTGTCTTGTTGCCTCAGACCACAGCGCAACTCTGCCCTTTCATATACTGCATTGAAGCAGTTGGTTTAAGTTAAGGAAAGGGATGGTTAAGGATTCCCTGCACAGTCACATGTGTCAAGTGACAGTGCAAGCATTTTAACTTTAATTAGGTTGATGCAAGCAAAGAATAGCAGGAGTTTGCAGTAGTGGCCCACTAATCTTCGAGTTTCGCTATCTTCCAACAGAAGTAGGCCTTGGAAGAGCAACACCCTAGCAAGCCATTCACAGACAGTTTTAATATGAAGACAGCCTTCGGGGTGCAAAGAGAACGTGCCTCTGTGGCAGAGAACAGCTCCTAATACTGGTTTTCAACTTGCTGATGAGTAGGATGACTTTCCTGTTAGCACAGCTATTGGAACAGTCCTTACTGCTGTAGCTTTGCTATTAAAAGGTTCAAACTATAATCCTAACCAAGAATCAAAGTATCCCTAAGGACAGGCTAGAAAGAGATATTTGACCAAGAGTTCTCCAGTCTGTGCCAGCAGAGCAGCTCCGATCTTATTTGCAGGGGGTCTGGGGCTGCCATCACCTCAAAGTGCTTCCCTTCTGCTCCTGCATCTCCCACCTTGTAATCTGCACCACGCGCCTGCATCCTCCGCCAGGAATGGCCAGCCCTCCGTGCAGGGAGCTGTACAGAGCAGGAGGGGGGCAAGTGTCAGGCAGAGCTCAAATCACTGTGGCACTCACAAACAGCTAACTCCATTCCCCTGTCTCAGCAGGTAGCACAAGAGCGAAGAGGTGCTCTACAAAGACAGTTTAACATGAAGCACCACAAACCTGTTTCGGGTGCTGTATCTGGTAAGCAGAACATTTGCTTCTGCAGGGTACTGCAGGGTCTTCAGAAAACCCGCCAAGAGAGCAGCTGTCTACAGCAATATTCCATTAAGGCATCCCATGCACACTGCAGCAGGCTTGCCAGTGAGCAGGCTGGACAGAACCACCACACATAAGAGCTTTGTGTAAAACTCCATCCTGAAACCTAGCTAAGTGCATTTCACACAAGCGCTACCTTTGCTCACTGTTATCTCCAGCGTGGGGGAGGCTGCACCGCCTCAAGTCTCTGCACTACACTGAGGAGCTATTTTTATTCCCCCTCCCAGTAGGGCTGCATGTCTTCAAGGAGGCTAAAGCTGGAAGAATGATTCAAGACCATCTCAACCAGACTGACCTAATTCTGTCCCAGAAGCTGCAAGTCCCCTAGCGTGTTTGGCATGTCCAGAGGTGATGTCTCCTTAGAACAGTAGCCACTAAAACAAGAGGCTCATTGGATGTTTACCCTCTTTCTTAAAAGAATAGCATAGCATCAAACACAGGTGCATATCATCGGTCTGTGCTCACGTTGGCCCTTGCAGTGATTTACAAAGCCAAGCTTAGCTGAGGCCACATGCAGACACAGCAGCTTGAACAAGTTCAGCTACAGTGACAGGCAAGGCTCCACCCTGAGGACAGGCCTTGATTTGGGTTAGTTGGCCAGGATCAGTTTGTGGAGACCAAATGATGAGACACCCTTTGCACTGAAGTTCTTGGCAATCTCCGTCTGCAACGGCAGCTCAAGAGGAGCTGAACGAAGTTTTTCTAGTTTAATATTAAAGAGTTTGAAACATCTGCATGACCAGGTATTTAGAACTAGCAGGCTGCAGAGTAACACCGAGCACTGCAGGTGCCAGTGGGACCAGCTCGGTGTTGCCTCCTCCCCGGGCCCCCCATCTCCCCGTGCTCTCTGCTGTGACACAGCAGGAACCTACACAGAGGACAAGCTACTGTTGTCTTTGTAGGAACACAGCTTAAAAGCAGCTTAGAAGCCCATAATAGGTTTGCTTTGATTTCTGTGGCTGTTGTAGAGCCACGGAATCTTCCATATCACACCTGAGTCCTCCAAGAGCAGAGCAAGTGTCTAACCTCAGACTGAAGGCTGCTATGGAAGCACCTGAGCATTTTAACAGCAGTTTCTGCCTTACATCAACAGGCTGCACAAGCAGGGAAAGACTCTTTCCCATCCCCTGAAACATCTACTGCTAGCTTAACTTCTCTAGATGGGATTCTGTGGCTAGCTAGAAAAGCCTATGCACCAAGTCAGGACTTGTCTCCACCGTGAAGCTGTTAGAAACATCTTGCTGTTCAGGTAGATGACTTGCAGGAAATGCTCCTTGCATAGGGGTTGCTTGTTAGGGTGACAGGCTCCTATGAACCAGGAGGAAAGCTACTGTGGTCCATACTGTTGATGAGCTCCAAGAGTCCTTTGAGCCCTCCTTGACCCACCACAGAAGCCTCAGTTGAAGTGAGGCCCACACCAAAAAGCAGCTGGCAAGATATTCCCGTGACAGCTTCACAGAAGGGTTCACTGTAGCTGCTGCTTTATCAGTAGCATCTCAAAACTGCTTCCCACCTCCTTCCTCCCCACACATTCGTGTTGCAGTTCTAACCAAGATATTCCCTCCCACTGGGACCCAGCCAAGAGCCCCAGCACAGCTCCTGGCTCCTTCCTCAAGAGGAACAGCTAGTGCTGCAGTTTCACCAAGAGCAGAGCCCTTCCTAGTCCTGCAAGGCGGAATTACCTCTGTTCAGGCAGCTGCAAGCCTGGCTTCATCTCCCAATTATTTTTTGATACCTCGTGCAAACTGCTCTATTTTGAGTTGTCAGGTGTAGGTACGCTGCCCACCGTCTCCCACCCGCAGCTCGGAGCCAGAAACCAAATGCTTCACTCCTCTGAAGAAAGGTCTAGAGCTCTAGATGCTTGTTAGCACACTGACACAAGCTCAGATCAAAACAGACTCTCAGAACATGTTTAAGAATCCTGGAGGAATTGGCTTTTTAGACTACAGCTGTCTGCAGTAAATCTCGACCTCATTTTGAGGGTAGAGTTGCCACCTCCGAGGCGGGAGTAGCTCCTCTGGTACCAAACAAAGCTCAAGAATCAGCAAGCAGAGCCACAGCCCAGATAGACGGGCTTGGTGCAAACACCAAAGCAGGGTAACACAGTGCTAGCAGCCCCCTGACCTGCTCTGCGAGCTGCTGGGCAAACGTCAGGCCTCGGCACACGCACTGCCCTTCTTGCTGCAGAACAGGCACTCAAGACAGCAGCAACCTCACCCTCTAAGAGGGGGCACGATCTCTGTGCTAAAAGGCAGGGCGCAGCCAAGGGAAACACAGCTGGATGGCAAGAGCCCTGGATCAACTGCAAGCAGAACAGGCTCACGGTACCATCCAACCAGCCCAGGGCCGGCAGGACTCCCCTTTCAGGGACAAAGAGGTGGCAGTTTGCTCGGTCCCACCCTAGCTCCAGCTGGAGGCTGCACACTCACCAACTGTGGACAAGGGATCAAAGAGTTGCCAGCGGGGCCTGGCAGGAGCCGCAACCGCAGCCGGATCACATGAGAGGGGGTCTGCCCTCCTCAAGGGCCCGTCCCGCTGCAGCCCTGCTACAGAGGCGAGGATCCAGATCTGGGAAGCTCGGCATTCCTGAGAGGCACCAATGCACATGATTAGTCAGGCTCAAAGCCTGAGTTCTAGAAGCCAACTTCTCCAGTTCAAACCCCTCTGATTCACAGCCCTCTTACACCTCCTGGCATTTCTCCAGGTCAGAGTTGTTTTGCTTGCATAATGCTCAAGTATTAGAGGGGGAGCTCAACAAGTTTCTTGCTCTAAAGTTGCCACTATGAATTGTGACTCTATCTTAGAAGGGTCCAGAGCAAGTTGACCCTCCACATCCAGAACTACAGCTTAGAAGCTGCTCATTAACAGTGTATGGCTGCAGCCACCTCCTCAAGAGCAGCGCTCATTTTGATCTCATTAGATGGTTTGAACTTCCTTGCTTGTTTTGATCACAGTTTTCTGCTTGCAGTAGCAAGGAGATGTCTCTGCATGTGCAATCAGACTGGGAACGTGTTTAAGAGCACTGGGAAAGGTTTGAAGGTCACATTTTGGTACGTACAGGGACACTACTTAGCCAAACTGCTGCTTAGCCTAGGATGACAGCAGCATATACAGGCTCTTCCAGGCAACGCGCAGCACCCTGGGCCAAAGGATGGGAGTGCAGAGAGTCTCCAGCAACAGATCCCACTATGCTGAGCAGCCATCCTTAGTCTGGAGGAATCAGCTTGCTCCTCTGACCACCATCCATGATCCGCAGCAGTAATTTGGAGACTACAGGTACATCCAAGGCAGTAGTGCAGGAAGGCCCTTCAGAATCAACTCTGCACAGCCTCAGACAGAGCAGGGAGGAGAGGGTTAAAAAACAAAACAGGCTGCTGCTGAAGTCCTGGTCTCCACAGGACACACAGACATGCCCGTAAGACAGGCATACCTCAAAGCTTCACTGGAAGTGGGAGGTTCCCAGGCAGGAAGCCTGGGTTCACCTCATTCCAAGTTGTTCGAGGAATTACAGGTCCGTTGTACTGCAGGGTCCGTTTCTCCCAGGAAGAGCCAGCTAGAGTCCCAGGATGCCAATAGGAGTGTCTGCAGATCTTCAGCCACCCCTCAGGAAGCTCTGCTGCCATGTAAACATCAGCGCTGCTCTGTCCCTGCACGCTAGGGAGAAGCTGTCCCTCTGCAAGCCCTTGAGGACTACAGACAGGACCCAGTCAGCCTTGTTTTTCCCCATGCACGGAGACAGCACGAGAGCAGGCGTGCGTGCTTGAACAGCCCTCCCTCTGCTCCAAGCAGACTTTAACTTCCCCTATTCTGCCCTGGGGGAGACAACCTCAGGATGTAGGAGGAGATTTGAGCACATTGCTGGCTGCTGGGAGACACTAGGCAACAAGCCATACGTCTTCACTAAAGGCCTTGACTACGCAGAACATTTTAGCTCTATCAGGATGGCTTCCATGTTGCCATGTACCTACCAGAAGTGACTCCTTGGGGGAAAAATGCCAAAGACAGACAGACAAATCTTACACTATTAACCAAAACAGAGCTATAGTGCCCATGCAGCCTAGTTTATACAGCTGCCTGCCAGCCTCTATTGGCACACGGCCATCTAGCTAGTATGGCCAAACTGCAATTTGAGCAACTTCCATATGAATAAAGATAGTCCAGAAAGGTCCTTGCATCGGGTCAACCCAATGAATATGATTCACTCGCTTCTTTCCATAAAGAAAACACAGTGCAAGCAGCAGCTGGGTTTTAATCTTTCTGTCCAGAAGATAAGGCTGGCCAATTCAAAACATCAAGCTAGTCAGGCCATTCAGAAACAGTAAAGTTGTGAGATCTTTAACAATATCTTTTCCAAGTATTTGGATTAATTTCTAGTTTTGTCTTCAACTTCCTAAGGTTTCAGACATTCCTGCCATGCTTTCCGTTTTAGAAACACAAACAGGAGGTGTTAGATAACCTCCCTGGTGGTAAGCACAAGCAGAGATCCCAGACCTTGTCAGTGGTAAACAAGCCTTTATTTAATCTGCTCCTGGCTGCTAGTTTCCCCCAGCTCTTAGAGGCAGAGAGAAAACCAGAGCGACTGGAGAAAACCAGAGAGCTGCCAGCAAAGGCCAGGACCTTCAGGTCACAAACTAATAGCACTAAGAAGGCCCCGCAGAGCCTGGAACTGTTGTTAAGATGCAAGACTGGGCATCAAAGGATATGTTTACAGGCCAGGGGATCACTCCAGCCTATCCATCCCCGCTATCAGCATTAGTATCACAGCTAAGCAGCTGGGCTCAAAGTCCATCTAAACAGCTATTACAGACAAGGTGGGGAACATCCACATTAGGGTTGCTGGGTATTTTCTCTCCTTCAGCACAAGGAGAGTGGTGGAAGAGATGGGAGCTCTCATCCTGAGGCAGACAGCAACAGAAATGCTAGGCCCTGACAGCAGGGATGAAAGCCTCACTCCAGGGCACCCATTGCCAGGAGGCCTTGTTCTCAGGAACGAGCCTCCTCCTGGAAAGGAGCCTTCCTCTTAGGACACACCGCAATCCAGGAACGCAACCCTCACCTGGGAGCGGAGCCAATGATCCTACACAAACCTGATACCTGTTACTATGCTAATGGAGTCTGCAAAGCAGGAAGGACAAGTATTTCAGCACCCACATCCCAGGATGGCACAGGTAGCTCACAGTGATGGTTGAGTCAGTGCTCAACATGGAATTCCTATCACAGACCTGTTCCCAGACCCACACTTCATGTCCCAGTGCCTCCTGCATCAGCAATTTACCAGCTCAGTTCCCTTCTTCAGAGAGCTTTGCAGAGGACTTTAAAAACGCCTCCCTAAAGTGACTTTTGCAGCATGAGTCAGTGCTGGTACCCTGCATGTTCTAAGAGGGGAGATCAGATTAACAGATACCATAGCTACGACTCTGGCCATGCTGGAACCAGTGTTAGTACCGTGCCAGTTTGGAAGTCAGGTACCACAGGCAGTGCCTGCAAGTGGAAGGGACACAGAGGCCTATGAAGGCAAGTGACTCAATCCACTTTGGACATAAGCACCAAGCAAGTCCTTGTTTCAGAGGATGCTGTTCCCCAGGAGAAGAGAGATCAATGGTTCAGCTCAGACTCATCCAGTACAACTGGCAGCCCCAGCAACCAAGGTCCAGGCACTCCAAGCCAAGTACCCTCTGTTTAAAGCTCCCTGCCTTCACTTTCCTTCACTATTTAACTAGTCCACTGCATATCCACTGCAGGAGTGGATCAAAGTTGCAGTGTACAGTGAGCAACTGCAGGAAAATAAAATAAAAACAAACAAACAAAAAAAAACTAGTAGTCTTTAGTGAAAGCTCTGAACAGAAACAGATCAACAAAACTGAGCAGAGCTCCTGCAAGTGCAGTTAGATATGATTAGTCACCTTTAAAAGTCGTTTTAAATCACTATGGACAGGCAAAGATAATCACTCAATACATCAAGTGCCTCTAAGTTGTATAAACAGGAATCTGTGCTACAAGTCTGCATTTGAACCTCATCTCCAAAGCAGCGCGGCTTTCCCAAAGCTCCGCTGCCCTGAAAACAGCCGCCGCCTCCCAGGCGGGTTCAACAGCAAGAATGTCAAGGCTATTTGAGCTCCGCTGTAAATCAACACGTTTCAGTGGCCTTGACGGGCTCGCTGTCCTCGCTGTCACCGGGCAGGTCGGCAGCGCGTTGACACGGCTCCGCTCCCGCACGGAGCGGCGGCGCCGGAGCACCCGCAGCAGGGATGACATCACCGGCGGAGCGAGCTGGGAAACGCAGCAGCGCGGCGAGTCCGCGTGCTGCATCCCGCAAAAGCAACAACGCGGCGGGAGCCAGGAGCAGCCACAGGATAAAGGGGCATCCCTTCGCTGCCCGCTGTTTATGAGCGGCACTGCAGGAGACAATGACCTGCACTGGTTAGGAAGCCTTAGTTAAGCTGTGCTTAAAGAGAAATAAGGATTTTTTAGTAAAGAAGCCAAGTGCAGGATGGTATTTAAATATTGCCCCTTGATTTGTTCTCCGTAACTCAGCCAGTTCCGAGTTGCACAGAAAGGGAGTCTTTTATCCTCACAGTCCTGGGCCACAACTTCACTGTTACACTGCAGCTACAAGAGCTTGTTTAAGAGGGCTGCAGGGAGGCAAACTCCAGCTCAGCAAGCAATTAAACAGCAATTATCAGAACAACGCTGTGCAGAATGCAACATTTCAGTGTCCAAAAGATGCAGGACAGTTTTCAGGCGAGCAGCACATTAGGCACAAATAATAGTGCACAGCTTGGCACTAACGCCAAATTCAGCATTTGGGGAAATCTTGACCCCCTTCCACCAAGACAAAAAGCTTTAAACTCCCCACTGCAGGGGATCTCAGCACCAGCTGCTCCCTAGAAATCGGGGCAGCTCTCGTGACAGTTGGAGAAGCCCAGACGATGTCTTTAGGGAACACTGGCAGCAGGACGGCAAGAGAGCTCCATGCTTGCCTAGCAAACACCCAGTCACTTCAGCTTCTGCAGTAACTGGTCTGTTATAACACCAGGGAGGACAACCAGCACCATCTGTGAGCCCACAGAGCCAGCACCTTGGTTAGTGAATGCACCATCCAATTGTCCTATGCCACAGCCTTTACCCCTGACCAGGGCTTTCCAGGCACCCACCACAAGATGCAGCACTGGAGCAAAATACATCCTAATCAAGCATAAGCAGTGTTATTTACAGCCAAATGCTAAGTTCTGCATAAACTAGTCTCATTTTCACAGACAAGTCAAAATAAAATCCAATACATGTTAGAGGCAATGCTATTTTTAGTTTTGCACAGATGGTTTGATTGCAATTGTCATGCTTCCTCAAGGACACACTTTGCCAAAACTGTGCTCTGGCAGGTAGTTCACATGACCTTCCAACACAAGAGTTTTAAAAGAACTCTAAGAAAATACTGCAGAAACTGCACCTCTGGTAGCCCTCCTATCCCTAAATACTCAGTTTGGGTAGCAAACCAAGCAGAGGTTGGTTAGAGAGGGGATACCCGCCCTATCAAATCCTGAGGAGAGCCTGCAGCAGAGTTACATTTCTACGCTCATCTAAAACCCATCCATGTTGTAGCACATTCATGTCCCTTCGCACAGAGTGAGACCCAGTGGCTTTGGGGAAGCAGGGACAGAGGGGCCTGCAGTACGGCCACTGTGACACAGCTAACGAGGCTCTGAAACTTGGCATCTTCGTGTTTTAATGTACAAATCCTGGCGGGCCACATTGAACTATTAGTGGAGCATCTGAGAATATAGACCACCAAGTGCCACCACGTGCAAAGTGCAAGCTTAATGAAACTACTACTTTGAACCTTACCAGTTATACTTCATCTTGCAGGTTAGGAGAACAAGCGACTGCTATGGCATTTTAAAGCAGTTTTCCTTACTGAGGAGGCAGATTAGCCCCATTTTACAGCTTTTCTACACCAGAAGTAGAGCATTAGCAAAGCAGCACACAGAAAATAAAGGGTAGCACACTTGAAAGTAACAGCATTAGAGCTACTTTGCATGCTAAGGACTCAGGCCAGGCACGGTGGGTCTACTCATTAGTTCACGTCGCACAAGTCATGTGTTTAGTCAGCTGTTGGAAGTCACAAGGGGAGGGAGACAAGTCTACTTGTTCTTCCTGAAGAAGTACAGCAGCGAGGCCCTGGTTATTTAAGCAGGGAATATTCAAATGGTTCCACCCACTCTAACCTCAAGTAGAGCTACCAAGAGAACGTTCGCTCCTGTAGCTGGGCCCAGCTGCAGCCTCGCTCAGGCACTACTAGCACCGCCTTGGCTTGGAAACACAAAATAGCTACAAGTGAGCCTCTAAGTCAAAGCCAACCAAATCCCGTAGCACAACCGGTTTTGAACCATTCTCCCCAAAGAGAAAGCTCTTCACTCCCCACCCCCAGCTTCTACCCGATACAGAGACACAGAGAACTAAGCAAAGAACAGAGCTGGCTGCCCAGTGATAAGCCCAAGAAGCTTTAAAGTCTCAAACTTAGTAATTCTCAAATTAGACGAGCTTCCTTCCAGTTGGG
This sequence comes from Tinamus guttatus, assembly GCF_059628265.1. NCBI lineage: Eukaryota > Metazoa > Chordata > Aves > Tinamiformes > Tinamidae > Tinamus > Tinamus guttatus. The sequence continues at coordinate 640,404 of NW_028289114.1, read as the reverse complement.
AGGACTTTGTACTGCCATGTGTTCTCAGCTTACATGTAAGAAAACTGCAAACACATCAGAGAAGCTCTACTTGCCAACTGGTGTTTTTATTTTTGACAAAGACAACACTGAGGAGTGTAGCTTTGAGTCAAAGGATCTGGAGGTATTGAATAAGATGTTCTCATTTACGTGCTAAGGTTAACACCTCTAAAAATTAAGGGAGCCTTTCTACAGCTCTTCTAGTACGCAAAAGAATTCCTCTATTCACAAAGGGGGCAGCACAGTTGTCTTAGTACAATTATCACGTATTTACATATTTATTAGCCCACTCGACCAGGAGGTTCGGGATCTATCATTTATTTTATTGCACACGCTCGCGGCCAAAAGCGCTTCTGCCATCCAGCCCCGCACTCCCGCGACCCGCCTCGGGCCTCACGCACACGGGGAGCCGCTTTCGCAACGGCCGCGGGGCTCCGCGCCCGCCCGCGCCGTCACGTTGACCGCTCCGCGCGCGACCTGCCCGCGTGAAACGCGGCCCTCCGCCCCGGGGCCGGTGCGCGGGCGGCTCCGCGGGGAGGCCCCGGCCGGGCGCCCCCGGGGGGCGGCTGCGGGCGGCGGAGCCCCGCGCGGGGGAGGCGGCGTCGGGGCCTCCATTGTTGGGGAAGGGCGGCGGGACCCAGCCCGCGCCGGGGGGAAGAGGAGGGGCGCCCGCGCGGCGGGGCCGGCGCCTGGGGAGGGGCCCGCGCGGCCCCGGGTGGAGCGGCCCACGGCCCCCGTGGCCGCAGGACCCCCCCCGTGCCGCCGCGCGCGGCCGCGGGACCCCCTGCGCTGCCCCGGAACCCCCCGTGCCGCCGCGGGACTCACCGTGGTGTTGCGCGTGGCCGCGGCGCCGCCGACACTCGCCGCCTCCCTCCGCTCGCCTCAGCTCGGCTTTAATGGGCCCCAACCGCCTCCCCGCTTTCACTTCCGCCTCCCCCCTCGGACAACTTCCGGTCACGCGGCACGCCCGGCGCCCCGTGACGTCAGCGCGCAGCCACGGCCAAGGGCGGCGGCGGGGAGGAGGCGCGTCACGTGACGGCGGCCGGGTGCCATGTTGGGCCGCCGAGGCCGTCGTCGTCCTCAGGCGCGAGGCGGCCCAAATGGCGGCACCAAAGGCGCAGGGGGGCCCAGGAGAGGCCACTCTGGCAGCCTAAATGGCAGCACCAAAGGCGCAGGGGAGTCCAGGGGAGGGCGCTCTGGCGCCCTGCGCACACGGACAAGGCCCCAAAGGCCACCTGAGGCACAGACCCAAGCCCGGACAAAACGCTCCCTCCCCGGGGCAGCAGCTGCCCAGGGGCGTTAGAGGCTCCAACAGCAGAGACGGGCAAAAGGCAACAGGCCGCAGTGCTGGGCAGCCCGCTGTGGGGACCCTGCTCGAGCGAGGGAGGAGCAGCGGCACACATGGAGGGGGAAAAAACAAAAGCAAACAACCAAAACAACCCGATAAAATACATCAAATTAAGATAGTTGCAGGTTGATTAATCAGGCAATAACCAGTGCCTAGATCAGCAATGAATGCAGATGCGCTGGGAGTATATAAACCAACCCCTAGTGTCTCCCTGCACCCCAGAATAAGCATCCTGGAGATACAAGACCCCTCCGCATTTTCTACTTAGCCTGTTGCCGGCATTTTATTGTCTTATTATTCAGCACTTAACTTGAATACTCCCTTGCCTTCATCCAAGGCACATGATTATTGTAGCTTTAGATAGCCCATGAACTCAGGAACACAAAGACTAAAAGCAACCATGGAAAAAAAAAAGACTATTTTTAGAGCTAATTAAAGAGGGAAAAGTAATGGAGACACTTACAGCTTCATTAAAGAGGGAAATCGCTTCTGAGCAGTATTCACCAGACAGTACTTTTCACTCTGTGAGCGAGCTCTTGCTCTTTGCTCTTTATTCCATCCTGAGACAATCTGCCACATAACATTAGGCAAATTGCTTGCCGTCTCTGCACTGGTAACACAATTTCCCCGTGTGTAACCTGGAAACAGCACTGCTTACCCCAGAAAGATGCTGCGAGGTCTGATTAATGCCTGCAAAGCAGTCTGAGACCAGCAGAATTATGATGGCCCAGCACAGCAAATGTGCTATTAAAATCCTTATAATCTGTTGGGCCTGGATTGAATCCCAGCACTATCCACCGCAGGGAACACAGCGCACGTTGTTCAGTGTCCCGCTCCCGAGGAGCCCAGGGAAGTTGGTGCAGGGACGGAGCCCGGTCTGGAGTCCCCATCGTCGGGGGAAGCCTCCACCCCGGCTGCTGCAGAAACCACCCGGGCTCCAAAGGGCAGCCCAGCCCCAGCTCAGCCCGTTCCCGATGCCGGCGCCAGCTCCTGCCCGACCCTGCGCTGAGTCACCGGAGCTGCGGGTCACTAACGCCACAAGGAGCGCGGATAATTTTCCTACCGGCTTCGTGGGAAGGCCTTGGCGAGGCAGGACACAAACGCTGCTCCTGGGGCCGGTTTAAGCTGTGGTGGAAATGCAGAGTAAAGCGAAGGCAGCGGGACCAGGGCTGCCGGCTGCTCCTCCTGTGGTGCTGGCAAGTTCAGCACTGATTTTGCACCCTAATTTCTATATCTGCAGGACTGTGTCACTCCCCTCAAAAGACAGGGGAGCCCATGACATCTAGTTGATCAATTCCTTTAAGGTGCTCTGTGAGATACACAGACCTGAAAAAGAACCTGGTATCAGTTAAGACATGGACTTAAAAGAGGAAAAGCTTCACTCGGTGAAGTGATGGAGACAACCTTTGTGTGACGTCCCAAGTGGAAGCTCTGCCCTGAGCAGGCTGGCGGCTCGCAGCAGCTGGGGCAGAGCACTTGGGTGCCCCAGTCTGCTTATTTCTCTTAGCAGCAGGCCCCTGTATGGAGCTGCTGTTCCTCTCCTTCCTAAAAGCCTCCCTTTTCTTTTCATGTGATGTGAAAACCATGGGAGAAGTTTCCTCCTGTACCACAGTGATTCTGACACCAGTGTAAAACCTACATCTGTAACATATTTTTATTATCCTGAGAATAACCTTGCATCAAGCTCCCATGCCACCTGCTAATGTGACCAACAGCTGTGTCACGGAATAATTGCTCATGACGAGTCCTGATCCTCTCTGGGATCGCTGCATTTCCTCACACTGACGAGGCAAGATCCTGCCTTGGAGCACACAGGAATCCTGGCGCTCAGGAGGACCCGCGTCAGCAGACAGGTCCTTGCTATCCCTATGGGTCTCCTGTCTTCTGGCACGGATCAGTCACGTTCTCGGGGCAGAAGGGAAGGGAAGGGACAGTTGCAGAGGTGGCGGGCAGCCGTCCTGCGCTGCTCCTGCCTGGCCATGCTGCATCCCGCGCATCTTCCCGCCGGGACAGCCGCGCTCCGGCAGGAAGCAGCGCACAGCCCGGCCGGGAGCTCCGCCGCTGTCGGCCGCCTGCAAAGAAACCGGCCTCCCCTCTGAGCGCCTCATAGTGCCCAGACCCACCGAAACCCTGCGAAGATGGATCAGTTTGAAAGCCAAGGCCAACTGCTCCCACTAACAACATTCTGAAGAAATGAGTTCTCTCCCTTGGAGGGACACAAGCAAGCGGGTCTGATTTTATACTGACCCGTCTCCAGACACTGACCAGTGTAGAAGCCCCAGCACGCTTTGCACACCCATCTCTAATGCAGGAAGAAAATCTCCAGCTTTGATCCTGTTCCCTTTGTGATATAATATTTACAAATGTGCCCGATCCAATTAGAGGAAATAAAACACGAGATGCCTTCCACTGTCTCTTTCCATGCCCTTTAGCCAAAATGGACCCTCCCCTTCTACTCCATAAGAAAAGGGCACTGTGAACACAAACACCACGGGCACAGAAGCACCAGCTGACACTAACGGAGGGGCCGCAGGGAGCTCTGCGCAGCGGGAGCTGCAGACCCCGCATTAACGCCAACATCTGACGTTCCCCGTGCACTCCCCATCTTCCCGTGCACGCACACAGCTCCCTCACCTCTGGCCATCTGTGACACTAAAAGCCAGAGGGAGCCTTGATACTTATCCAGCAAATTCCAGCTCCCCAGAGGCCTGCTGTCCCTCCCCTCCTTGCAGGGCCAACCCCAGGATCTTTCCTTGCCTGCGGAGCCTGGGAAATGTAGCACGAGCCCCTCGTGACAGTAACTGCTCAGTGAAAACCATCTGGCCTTGCTGGCCTCTCACAACTAGCTTTGCAATCCTTTCTTCTGCCACCTCCAGCTTTCCAGACCAGCTTCCTCAAATTATTATAGTGATCTAACCTACTAAAATTTTTTAAAAAAGCGGAACTAAGAAGCAGCAAACATACAATATCTTGCTTTTGTACTTCAAGCTTTGTCACACTTTGATTTACTGTTGCCTAAAGCAGGTTCACTCTACCTCTGCTGGCATTTTCTTCCTTAAAAATCATTTGCTGCTACATATGCATTTCCACTGGCAACAGTAAAACTGTAGTATTTTGCTTGCCCTCTTCTCTAATCCCTGCTTGCAGTACAAATACGAGTCCATTAATCTCCTAATGCTTTCACCTTTGCAATCCTCAGCTGATTTCTAAGTGTTACAGTAGCAGCAATACAGGAAAATAAAAAGCTGGTTCTGGACAAGATGCTCACCAGATACCAAGCATCGGAAGCAACTACAATCCATTTATTTCATGGCAGGTCTCTGATCCGTGATCCTGCTGATGAGCAGAGAACATGGCAGAGATCTTAGGAGATGACCAGCATCTGTGTTCATTGATAAACTACAGCTGCTGGAGGGTCAACATCTCGAAAACAACCCACGATGGAGTATCCAAATTCAGACGTTGAAGCCTGAGAGCCGAACGGTGACTGGGGGAAATACTCACAGTGTTGCAAAACCCGAATCAAATACATCCCATCGAACCAGCCACGGGAGACATGGAGACCAACAGGAAGCGGTTTGGAGCTTCCAAAGGTTTCAGAGCTTCCCCTACTCAATCACAAGAGTCAGAAAACCACCATAGAGTTTTGATCCCTTTGTAACCAGGAGGATAATACCAGCATCTCCCCTTCGATGAACAGTTCATCTGCCCATGGGGAGCCCAGGTCCCTCCCGTGCTCTGCGTTTGCATCGGGACCTCCTCTGCGGAGGGATTCCGCTCACGGAGAAGGTGCTGGGCAGAGGTGCTTCCCCTTGGACAAAGGCAGCGGGACAGGCCACAGGAACGACCGCATCCTGCTGGGACACGGTCTCCAGTGGCCACCACGCGGTTTTGCACTTCTCCATTTGGCATCGCCGCAGCTACCTGGGAACTGCGTCGGGGAAAGCCAAAGCACTTAGAAAACTCAGGCGCCACAAGTTGAAGGGGGGCTGTGATGGTCAGGATTTGGGACTCGGAGCAGGGATGCGCCTGTATCCCAACTCTCACCCCAAGAGGCTGTCACACAAACGCATGGCCACCACACCTGGGCCTCCTGCAGGCCTCCCCGCCTGCTTCCCCAGCGCCAGAACTGCTTTGGCAACAGCAACAACTTCCCACTTTTACAGTCAGGGCTAAATAGCAGCTAATTATTTTTTACAACTGTGTTGGAAGCATGCCAGATAATTTCGCATGACTGTTCTGAGCACACAAGTGCAGAATATGATCCAGGGGCTGGAGTAACTTCCCTGAGGCCACAGTGAGTCAGCTACTTCATCACATCTGGGTCTCTTGAAATAGGGACACTTCTGAAAGGTTTTTAACCAGAGTAATTCTACAAAAATAGATACAGACAGGAATGTACACAGGGCAGAATAAGGCGCTTCTGCAGAACTGGGCCTTATTTTGGAACCAAGTTTTTGTTAAAGCAGCGTGTTACCAACACAGTGGATTCTGCATTAAAAAAAAAAAAAAAAAAAAACAGGCTCTGAAGCCTCAACAGTGGAGGGCTGATGCCTGAGACCTCCCAGTTCACGACACTAGTGGGTCCAAAGTCATGGGGCCAGGCCCGGGCTGATGTCCATCGGCGCCTGGAATAGCTGCAGGACACACGGGCTGTGTCACACCGTCTGCCCATGCAGGGCCGCATGCAATGGGGCGACTCGGCCACGTGAGCGTGGCCAACACACGGTTCTGTGGGGCAAATGGACATGTCACACTGTAGCCAGAAAGTGTCACGGGGCAGGAGCCTGGTGCCACGTAAGCACTGCCAGTGGGATGCCTTACAGGGCAGGTGACTCGCACGTCGCTTCTTTCTCAGCAGTGAGTCAATGCCAAAAGGTGCCTCAGAAGCAGGTGGGAGAGGGGTAGCTCCACATGGAAGGGAGCAAACCCGACCACACACACACTAGGCCCTGCAGGCCCATCCTGCAGGGAAGGACCCAGGGCTGCATGTGGAGAGGCCATTTTTCTGGGAGACTCCCTGGAAAGGACACGGACACAGTGCGTGTGCGATCACTCAAACTCCAGCGCAGGCAGAGGGGAGCCGCACGCTGCCCTGGGGCACTACATGTTGGCTACATGTAGTAGCTCTGCCTCAGCTTCTTCAAGTTACAGATTTTCACAATCTCCTCTTGTCTGCTCTAAGAGGAGAAGTAAATTCTGTATCAATGGCAACCATGAGAGCCTGTATAATTTAGTGCGAGTGTTTTCGAAGAGGGTGGCAAAGATACTCAGCCTTGAAGGACAAGAGTGTGTGGGCAGTGAGGTTTGCTTTGCTTTATCTTGGACAACACTTTGCCAGTGCTGTCTCAGCAGCTGCATTTTTGATCCCAGGGAGTTCTGAGTCAGTGTTTGCATGTCCCTGAGCCACCTGTTTGAAGGTACATCCCGCAAAGGACCAGTACCTAAAACTGAAATGGTTATAGGTGGGTGTTAAACATTCAAGCACTCTGTTCTAGCACTCAGGACTAATTCCGGATCCTTGCCTGAGCTTCTGGTAGAAAAGGGCACCTCTTTCTTTAGATGTACAGGATCTCTGGATGTGTTTGCCTCAGTGAAGTCCCCAGCAAATTTGAGAGCAATGAGGCTGTGCAGGATGTAATATCCCATCTACATCAGAGCAACACCAGGCTGAGGAACCTGCACTCTGCCTCATCTGCACTCCTGCCTTTGCCAAACTGCTACAGGCAACAGGGTCACCACAGCCTCAGAGCTGGGGTGGCCTGCTGGGACACAGGGCACCAGCCAGGACATGGCCCTTCTTTTCCAACCTGCTTTCTGGGTGATCTGTGCAGGGTTACCTGCTCCACTGCTGGCCATTCCTTTCTGTTAGACTGGATCCATTCACTAAGTGACACTGGTGTCTCAGCGAGAAGCAGCACAAGCACCACACCACGCATTTCCTGGCAAGCAGGTAGGAGAGTGGCACGTGAAGATCCTGTTACCTGACAGGAAAGAAAGAAGAAACAAATGATCTTTTATCCTATTTTTTTTTCCCTGACCACAGTACTTTCCTTATCAGGAAACCGTGACTGCATTTGCTGGTACAAACAGCTGCTGCTCACATGGGGTTAATGCTCCCGGGTTTGGGTCACACAAGCAGCCTGGTGGCCCCCAGGGAACCACCACCAACCATCTGGCAGGGCACAACCAGATTGCCAGTGGTGCGGGGCCACCACAGACTGACATGTGCACCCCCTCCTAGGTCCTGGAACAGCTCTAGGTCTAGGTCAGCAGCTTTAATGCACCCTGGCAAGAGCACAGGGGTTGCCTTTGCTAGAGAAATACATCACTTTGCAGGGCACTGTCCAGTGAAATCCTCATCTGTGGATTCAAAAACTGAGCAAAACTGTTTAATAACCCAGCAAGAAATGTGCATTATTTCACAGCAAGCACCAGGGAGTCCTAAGACCCATGAAGGAAACACAAGATGGAGTAGGAGCTACTGATCTGCAAGTAACTCCGTTATTAGCAGATCAGCAGATCCTGCAGAACTGGGTCCTTAAAGCTCAGGTTCAGCACATGCCCAGGGGCCTCCCATGGAAAACACATCAAAAAAAATGCTTTTCTTTCCAAGAACAAGCCAGGAGGGAGGGAGGAGTTTTCCATGCAAAGGTGGAAAAGCAGCGGCTCCACGGCGGGTCCCCACGGGGCTCTGCCGACACGGGGCTCCCGCCCCGCTGTCCCCGGCGATCCCGCTCCGGAGGCCCCGGCAGCGCCTTGCGCCAACGGCGCAGCGGGCGCTATTCACCAAGCGGGCGCGCCGCCGCCTAGCGGAGCGCACCTGGGCGCCCCCCGGCGGCGGCGCGGGGACACCGCAGCGCCGGGCGAGGGGGACACGGCGACGCCGTTTGCCACTCCAGCCGAGCTGGGGGGGTGTCTCCGTTGCCACCCCGGGCCAGGCAGGACCAGCAGCCCGGCACAGAGGGCTCACACAGGCGCCAGGCGGATCCCACACTCCCACCTTGCAGCACATGGGTTTCCCTTGCTCTGTCACTGCAGGTGTGCCAGCCTTCTTGTCCCGGTAGGTTCTCCAGAAGCTTTCCTGAGTCTCATGTCCTAACAGAGGGAAAAAAAACAAAACAAACAGCATATTTTGTTTCTTTGTTTTTTAAAAACACAGGAAGAAGTGATTTTAAAAGAAAGGTGAGCACTCTAAGGGATGCTACTGCAGATTCCTAAAGCAACTCAAGGAAAAGCAGTGCTCCCTGGCAGTGCCCCTTCAGCACAGCAGGACACACTTCCAAGGAAGACAAGTCCAGCAGTTGAGCCCTAAAACAGACCCCCCCAGACCCACCACTCCCATCGCAATCACAGGTGAGCCCAGACCAAGAATCACTGCATGTTTGGCTTGGCAGAGGCTGAAGTTGTGCTGAGTAGCTGAAAAATGAGGTTGTAAAAATAAAGAAACTAGAAGACTACTTAAAAAAAAAAAAAAAAAAAAAAAAAAAAAAACACACCCAAACAAAGAAACCCTAGACCCTCCTGCCCAAGTAAACTCTGCTGTCAGTCAGTGCTAAGTCTTACCCGCACTCTCATGGCTCAGGATTTTAAAGCCTTGATGGTCCAGGACTGATAATGGGAAGAGGCCTCTGCCTCCCATGGGCAGCTCCAGAAAGCTGCCTCGGCCTTACGCACACAAATTAAACAGTAAAGCAACAATTAAATCCAAAGCACTTTTGGACCTCAGTCATCATTGACAAGCACATATCCATGAGATTTTGAGGATTTGTGTTCAAGCTACACCTGCAAGCTATGGGGTAACTGGGCTGACTTGCACTGTCTGAACCTATGCACAGACATATTTAGCATCTCCTGCTCCAAAACCAAGCTCTTCAGAAAGTTAAACTGCACAGTCTTGATGTATTCCAGGTGTAACCTGCCTGCTGTTACGAGGTTCCCATGAGATCAATCCCATTCCCTGCTGCTACACATCTCAGCATGCTCCTGTGGCCACAGCCAAGCTGCTCTTTAGGAAGACAACTTCCACTCCTTCCCTCCTTCAGAACAAATTGCCCTTAATGATCATATAGCTCCAAGTTTGGCATGAGCCCTCTAAAAGCTGGGCTGTTCTAAAAGCAGAAAAACACAGTGTTTTTCCTCGGGTACAGCTCTGCCTATGGACCATCCGCCTGGAGGCGTTTATGGAGCTGCTCCCATCCCTGGGCCCTGGCAGATGGCTGGGCTAGCACAGCTCCACATGGTCCGCTCCACTCCCAGACACACGGCGTGTCTCCATACATGATGGTCTTTGGGCGACATGGATCACTGTGTGCAAAGGAAGAATTTGGAGAAAAAAAAAATCAAGCAATTTGGGAAAAAGCAGAATCTGGGCAGTCCCAGGGAGGCCGAGGATACCAGAGCCGCTCTCGACCTGGAGCAATTAACCCCAGCAGCTGGCAACGGCCTCATGTTACTTCTCACATTTAAAACCAGCCTCTCCCTCCCCGGCTTGAGGGCAGCACGAGCTGCCCACACATGAAATCAGCAAACCCAACCAGGGGCCCAATTCTTATGGCACTTTCCATGAGCACATTAACCAAAACCACACAAAGAGTAGCAGCAGCCTGACAGCATTTTAAACCTGCTTTGTGAAAGCTTAAATATCTCTATAACATGCAGGTCAGCAGGAGATGGGCCTGCAGAACCAAATCCATCCCTGAAGCACGAATCGTAAGGGCAACAGCTTGGTAACCTACAGGTAAATTTAGACTGTGTGTTAGGGCTGAAATTTTGGGGCAAACGCTGCAAAGGCTCAGAATGACTCAATTATTAGGAAGGGAGCTGAACATGGAGTTGGCACTGGCTGGAGCTTGCAACGGGTCAGATGCTGGAGCCTTGTGTTCCCCAGCAAGCCCAGAGCCAGGTTTGGCTGAACCCATCAGAGCGCTACCTGTTAGCCGTGGATCCACAGGCAGCCCCTTATGCCGCGGGGCTCCCGGGTGAGGGGTGTCGTGTCCCAACACACAGCCCGGGCCGCTTGGCCACTGCTTTTCCACTCAGGCACTCGCGCGGTCGCCTGGTCGTCAGGGGGCCTCAGGCGCTGCTGGGCGCCGCCATGATGCGCCAGCGCCCCTGTTGGACGCCGCCATCTTGTGCCCTCCCCGCTCGGCGCGGGCGCCGCCATCTTGTGCCCTCCCCGCGCGCGCTGTCGGCCATGGCGGGGCTGCTGTGGCGGCTGCTCGTGTGCGTGGCGGCCGCGCGGGCCGCCGCCGAGCTGCTGGCCGAGGAGGTGCGGCGCACCGTGGACCTCAGCACGCACCTGGCCAAGGTCTCGGCCGAGATCGGGCTGGCCAACGCGGCGGGGGGCAGCGCCGCCGCCACCTTCCTGCTGGCGCTCGAGCCCGGCCTGGAGCCGCATCTCGCCTACCTGGGCGTGCAGGTGAGCGCGGGGGAGCGGGGCGGCCCCGGGCCCGCCGGCTCCCGGGGCGGACACGGCCGCGCCGCGCGGCGGGGCCCGCGCGCAGGGACACGTCGGCACCGCGCAGCGCTTCGTGATGCCGGGGCCTCTCCCCAACGAGGCTCGCGTGCAGCGGGGTCCTCTGGTCTCAGAGCGGCGTCACCTCTGTCCCCCGGGTCCCCCCTGCCCGCTGAGGTTCCCATCACTGTAGAGAAATCAGGAAGTTTGACAAAAATTCGCACTCACACAGGTGACAGTGGCTCTGCTGGTTGGGAAACCAGGCCTAGGTAGTCTCCAAAGGGTTGTCAGGAGTCTCTTCACCACCAGCTCTTGCACATTAATGCAAATTTCATTGACCAAATGGCAAAAAAAAAAAAGATTAAAGAGTTGTATTTAAAATCAAATAGTTCTCCATTAGGTAGTGCTTACTGTGGGTGCATCCCCATACAAAAATGCTGGGGGATATATGGAGTTTTCCCTGTTCACGTTAGTGCCATCGAACTGCAGCGCGCTGACCAGTCTGTTGTTTTGGACCAGGTGAAGGGCGAGGAAGAGGAGGAAAACATCTTGGAAGTGAGAGAGACTAAAGTTAAAGGTAAAAGGTGAGTGTCACCCTCTAAGGGTTGGTACCTGGAGCTTGCACATCTGCACTGCGGCATCTCCCCTAGAGTAGGGCAGAATATAACTGTAGGCTGGCATACCTGGAGGCATCCCCAGTCCTCGAGGTCCACGCTGCGCCCAGACAGCACTGGGTTGCTGCAGGATTGAGGAGCACCGTTCACACACGTAATCGAGTTCAATTCCTGCAGCCCAGGAGGTCTGGCTAAAGTCATTGCACTTCCTTAGATGCTCATTCCATAGGATGTCATCCTTGTGGCTGTAGGTTCTGCACTGAGCCAAACACGGGGCAGGCATGAGCAGCATGCCGCTGCTGCTTGCATCCTAGGGCTGCTAGTGCAGGGAGAGGCCAGCTGGAGACAGAGCCTTAAATGCTCCCTACAAGGGATTCAGCTGCACTCAGTCTCCCTTAATGAAAGGGGCAGTTCCCAGAGTCCTGCCTCCTACCCCAGCTCTTTCCTGTTGAGGGCCTTAAATAATGTCCTCTTCTTTCATTAAAAGACATCAGATAAGATGGCACAACTGTAGCTGTAATGCACATTCCCCAGTGCTCCCTTTCGGGGGGCCTCAAACAGGCTGCCCTGGTATTTACAGAGAGATTAGAAATGCTCTTTGGCCACGTCCCCAGAGCAGTGCTCCTATGTCTGACGTGGGCAGTATCCCTGCATCCGACGCTGCAGCCCGGCATGGGTTGCTGCAGAGAGGGTGCTCCGTCACCTCATGCCCTGCAGGCAGAGCTTGGGATGTTGTGCACTTGTCTAAACATTGAACAGGCAACTGAACATTGAACAGGCAACTGCCTTTGGAGCTGTCTTCAGTAATGCAGTCCAAACGCTGCTGGTTTTCTGACCATCCCTTAGTTTTGGATCCTGCGTGTGCACAGGTGGTGCTGAGCAGAGAGGGAATAAACTCCTTGGGAACAGGGAGCGCTTAAGGTGTCAGTGATTTGCCTTCTGGGCGTTTGCTCCTACTTCCTCCCATTCAGGTCATTATTTTTGCCTAGAAAACTATGGAAAAGCCACATTGGAACGTGTATTATAGAAGCGGAACTGGAAGGGAATGTATCACCGTTTCCTTTCCAGAATGGGACTGGTTGGCATGGCAAACCAAAGACTGTACTTGTCCCTGGACACTTTTCACCCATTGTTGCTCCCTGTCCTGTTTATCCCAGTCTAGATCAAGCACATCCTGTAGGACAAGATGTGGACCCCACCACACACCCATAAGTGATAGAGAACCCCAGAAGGGCTCCCATCCACAGGGATTGTCTCAGGGTGTGCATTTGACTGCTGTCTTGGGGGAGAGCTGACATTTATGACTGACCTGCTTTTCTCCCTTCCAGTGGGAAATTCTTCTCCGTGAAGCTGCCATCCCCTTTGGCGCCAGGAGCCAAGGTCCGTGTGTCTGTCGAGATGGTTTTCACGCACGTCCTGCAGCCATATCCCACCCACATTACCCAGAGCGAGAAGCAGTTTGTGGTCTTTGAGGGAAATCACTACTTCTACTCACCATACTTAACCAAGACCCAAACAACCCGGGTCAAACTGGCCTCCAGGAACGTGGAAAGCTACACCAAGCTGGGAAACCCTTCCCGCACGGAAGACATGATTGAATATGGCCCCTTCAAGGACATCCCTCCCTATAGCCAGGTAAAGATCCCTGCAAAGAGGCTGTTGCTTGTTGTTTTGCCACAAACATCTTGTAAATGTGGGATCTGCATGTCAGGAGACTGGAAAATGGGAAGTGGAGGCAAACCATGCATGGTTTGGGCAGGGCTATATTTGCAGGGGGTGGATTTTGCTGGTGCATCCCCAGTGGCCAAGAGACTTTCTCCAGGCTCCTCCACTGCTACGGCGCTGCCGGCGGAGCTGAGCATTTACCTGTGACTGTGTTACCTGGTGCTCTGCATGAACCGGGCTGGGGTGACTCTTTCCTATCAACCAAGACTCTCCAGCAAAGCCTTCTCTGCAGACAGCTTCACCTGCAGAGTCTCTCCTGGAAGGTTCTCTCTGGAACATGGAAGCAAATAATTGGGAAGAAGTTTGTGGCTAATCAGTTATCCTTTCTCCTTGTTAGGACACCCTGAAGGTGCACTATGAAAATAACAGCCCATTCCTGACCATCACCAGGATGACCCGAGTCATCGAGGTTTCTCACTGGGGGAACATTGCGGTTGAAGAGACGGTTGATTTAAAGCACACGGGAGCGGTGCTGAAAGGGCCGTTCTCCAGATACGACTACCAGCGACAGCCAGACAGCGGCATCTCTTCTGTCAAGTCCTTTAAGGTTGACGTTTTGTATCTTTACTGTAGCTTCCCTCTCTTGTATCCTCAGATAAAAATCCAGTTATCCTTCTCTTTTTCCTTTGGTGACTGTACGTGAGTAATATGGGAACGTTGAAGATCTAAAATATCTGCAGAGAAGGCCCATGGGGGATGGATATAGCTAATAGAGGTACAGGAGAAGGTACAGGTACTAGGAGGTTACATCTGTTGACCAAACGCACTGCACTGACCAGGTCATGTAGTGTCTCTCCATACTCCCACTGCTCCAGTCTCAGGGACTCTCCAAAACCCTTATTCCCCTGTGCTGACAGCTCTGCTTCCCCATACAAGGACCCTTTATTCTGTCCCCACTGTCTTGTTTTCCCAATTGCCCCCTCTGTTACAATCTCATTGTGTTGAATATTAATTAGAAACTCACCCATTCATTCCTTATCATGAAGCACTTGGAGTGTCTGCTGGCCAGATGTGAAGAGTATTTTGTGTTTTCATCTCAGCTGAAAGCTTTCTCGCTCCTCGAAGTCTCCAGGACTGATGGCTGTAGTTCTCCAAAGCAGCCCAGCCAAACAGAAATCTTGTTTTGCTGAGTGCAAAACAGCAAGTTCAAGAAGTTAGGAGCAGTGGGCTGGAAGGAAAAGGGCATTACTGCCCTGATGGGTGTGATGAGATCCCTGCTGTCTGGGGTACTTGGAACTGGGCTGAAAAAAGTGCTGGATTCTCCCATTCACTTAGAGGCCAAGTGATTTGGGCACCAGCACTCACTTTTGTTGCTGATTGCTTATAACAGCACAATTTTATCACTCAGTGTAACTGCTTGGCCATTTGGGGTCTGTCCCATGGGAATGATGTTCCTGAGGCTTAGCATCTGTTACTGGTTTTGCCAGCTCTCCTGGAAAGGAGCTGCAGAGCTGAGGCATTGAGCGTTGCTTCTCCCCATGCAGACCATTCTGCCCGCTGCTGCCCAGGACGTGTATTATCGAGATGAAATTGGAAACATCTCCACCAGCCACCTCCTCGTCCTGGATGACTCTGTGGAGATGGAGATCCGGCCCCGCTTCCCGCTCTTCGGGGGATGGAAGACTCATTACATCATCGGCTACAACCTGCCAAGCTATGAATATCTCTACAACCTTGGTGGGTGACACAGCGGAAGGGAATAAGAAAGTGTTTTCTGTGTTTTAGAGTGGTTGTGGCACAGTAAAGGACTCGGTCGTTTGAGCTGCACCTTAGCAACAACAGCACCTTAGCTGTTGTTTCTAGAATATGCAAATCCATCCCTCTTTTCTGTGCTTACTTCAGGAATTGGTACACTTCTGGTTAAAATATTCTTGGGTCAGCTAGTGCCCTGTGCTGTAGGATATATCCATCCTTTATTCTGCTCTTGCTTCTGTTAAGAACTGTATCTCAGTGTTGCCCCACGTTCTTCCAGGAAGTGTAACTTCTCCCTGGTTTGCCCTCTTAGGTGACCAGTATGCCCTGAAGATGAGATTTGTAGACCATGTTTTTGATGAGCAAGTTACAGACTCCCTGACTGTCAAGATCATCTTGCCAGAAGGTGCCAAGTAAGTGTCATTACTCCTGGCTCATTACCACCAAAGAGGCTGTGTTAGTGCCAATCCTCTGGCGTGCTCTAATGCCCTGAGGACAGTGAAACAAAACCACTGGCTGTGCATATAGAGGAAACCTTGGAACACAGCTTTGTTTCCTTTTAAAGGGCTGTTTGAACTACATAATTGACTTCATGCTAGAGGCCACAATTGACCAGCCAAGTTTTGAATTGCTTCACCTCAAACAGCAGAGTCATATAGGACTGTCCGGCTTTCTCTGTAGGAATATCCATGTGGACAGCCCCTATGAGATCAATCGTGCTTCGGATGAGCTCCACTACACGTATCTGGACACTTTTGGACGTCCAGTTATTGTGGCCCACAAGAGCAACCTGGTGGAGCAGCACATTCAGGACATCGTAGTGAGTGTCACCTCTGTGCACATGGTTTGTCTGACCTGCTGGGCCTCCTGTTTTCATCAGCACAGTCAAAACAGCTGTGTCAGGTTTCCAAAGCTCCCCTCCCTGCCACGTGGCCAGTTCCACTGGAAGAAGTTCTCTGCCTTAATAACATGGATCATTTCTCAGTGTCTCAATCTTCTCCTCTAGGTTCATTACACCTTCAACAAAATCCTGATGCTGCAGGAGCCTTTGCTGGTGGTTGGAGCCTTTTATATCCTGTTCTTCACTGTGATTGTCTACGTGCGGCTGGACTTCTCCATCACTAAGGTGCTGTATGATGAAGAGCCCTTTGGGAGCCTTAATAGTTTGCTCATCCAGTGGCTGGAGATTTTTTTAACCAGTAGTTTTTCTCTCTGAATATTGATGGTGAGTAGGCATCCATGTGGATGCTTAAATGGAGCCTTTTTCTATCATGCCCAAGCACTGATGCTCCTCTGCAGGGTTTGAATTGGTGGGTGAAGCCTGATCAGAGTTTTGTCTCTAGATAAAAGTCCACCCCTGAAGCAGAGTCTCTAGAGCCTGTCTGCAATTCTCTGTCTCCAGCCTCTATTTTGAAGCTGTGTGCTAGGTTAGCCTGAGCGCTGAAAGGCACTTGCCCATGTCAGTCCCTGAACGAGACACTTGTGTCATTAATTGATCGCTGTCAGTTGAGCTAATTGCAAAGGGAGTCATTTTCCTAATAGCCCCACTGTAAACATGGCCTGAAGCAGATCACAGATGTGATTGTCCTGATCTTCCTTTCTCCTCTTACAGGATCCAGCTGCTGAAGCTAGGATGAAGGTTGCCTGTATCACAGAGCAAGTTCTTACTTTGGTAAACAAGAGACTCGGGCTCTATCGTCACTTTGATGAAGCGGTGAATAAGTACAAGCAGTCACGGGACATCTCCACCCTGAACAGCGGCAAAAAGGCTTTGGAGACAGAGCACAAGGCCCTGACAAGTGAAATAGCCTCTCTGCAGTCTAAGCTGAAGACAGAAGGCTCTGATTTATGTGATAAAGTAAGAAATGTATTTTTTTTAAGGTCTGCTTTTCTTGGCTCTATTAAGTGTTCTAAGTCAGTTTTAATTTGTGGTTTAGCTTCTTCAGTCCTTATCTTTTTTAGGCCCCAAATTACATTTTTTTTTCCCCCAGAAGGTGTGAAGTTCCATTTCTTCTGTTGTTTTTTTCTCCATTCGTTGTTTTTTCTTTTCCTCCCCATTTGCTGTAATCTTGGCTACACAGCCCTCTAGGTGGTGTTAGAAACAGCACAAGCAACTGTTCACTAAAATGTCAGTTAAGCCAGCTGTGTGGGTGCACTTTTGTAATGGTCCCAAAGCTTGTCATTGAGCTCATGGCATTAGGTAAAAATAGAAACCATCAATACACTAACTGTTCCGGCTCTACTAATCACACTCACCACACCAAAGTCTTCTCCCTAATCCCTTATTTTCTTGCACACGTGACTTTGATGCTGACAGATCCAGTAATGTGATGCTTCTGGGGGGATTTTGCTGTACTGCGTGGAAAGCTGTGACACGAGTGTGCTCCCTCTGCCCTTCACTTACACTGTTTCAAGCCCTACCTGGAACAGCCAGCTAAGCCCAAGTGGGGACATTTCCATCTCCAAGGTCCATTCAAGCCCCAGCCACCTTGCTCACTCCATTAGCAGCCTGAGGAGCAGATCTGTCCCTGTGAACAGCAGCCCTCCTTCTCACACACCATGACCTTCACTGCAAGAAGGATGCAGCTTCCAGCCATCGTAGTTGTGATTTAGCTGAAAGCATCAAAAGCCATCGGTAACGCTCTGCTGTTTCTGTAGCTCCTGGTTTCTCAGAGCCCCTGCTTTGTCACCCATTCACACATTGTTCCTCATGACACAATGACAGGCAGCTGCTCAGGAGGCAATAGGCAGAGAGGAGATGTTCCTCCTACCACTGACGATGGTTTTTGGCCCAGAGTTACTGATCCAGCTTCACTGTAGGGCTGTTTTTGACTCCTCTCACATTCCCTTTGTTTCTCACTCCTGCCAGGTGAGTGAGATTCAGAAGCTGGACGGCCAAGTCAAGGAGCTGGTGCTGAAGTCCTCCGTCGAGGCGGAGCGGCTGGTCGCGGGCAAGCTCAAGAAGGACACGTACATCGAGAACGAGAAGACGCATTCCAACAAGCGCCAGGAGCTGGTCACCAAAATCGACAACATTCTTGATGCTTTGTAACGCGGTGGGTCAGTAACTGGGAGAAGGGGAGGGATGCAAAGAGAGATCAGAGGCCTGGGAGTGAACACACGTTGAGCCAAAAGTAGTAATGCTCCTTCCCCACAAAACTGGGGAAAAATTTCATGTGGAAAAAAAAAAGTCTGCAAGTAAGTTTTGTTTTTAGATTCTTTCACAGAGCCTCAGCAGTATCTGCTGTGCAAGGGACCATGATGTCCTGCTTTCAGGTGGATAGCAGGGCTTCTCGGGGTGAGACACAGCAAGGTTATAAAATAGTCTCCTGCTTTTGTTTGTCCCTGTGCAGCTGTGCTCTTACACACGGCCAGTCTGAGCACAGACGTGCTCATGGCAAACTCCAATCTCGCGTCCGGAAAGAATAAAGATGATTTTGTTTTAAAGGCTTTGGAATAAAACAGCGGCTGCCCCTGGTATTTGAGCAAAGTGGTGGGCGGGAAGGGGCCCGGCCCGGGATGACGGCACGGGTCTTGCCAGTGCCCGGAACCAATGTATGGGTGGCGCTGTTCCCGGGGGAGCAGAGTTCGGCATCGGACCGGCCCCCCACGGTTACATCACCCACTTGCCTTTTCCCCTTGGTGCGGCCCAAAGCCGGGCCCCGGTCCGAGGGCGCCGGTCTGGGTTCTGCGCGGGGACCGGGCTGGGCCGGTCTGGGTTCTGCGCGGGGACCGGGCTGGGCCGGTCCGGGTGCTGCACGGGGACCGGGCCGGGCCGGGGCCGGGGCCGCTCGATGCGGCTGCTGTTTCCCGTCTGCGGGGGCGCCGCCCGGGGGCGCCATGGTGGTGCGCGCGGCGCATGCGCAGTGGGAGGCGGCGCGAGGTGGGGAACGTGGCGCTGCGGGGCCGCGGGTTCGGGTCCCGCTGCCGGCGCTTGGCCGGGCCCGGGGCGTCCCCGCTGTCGCGGCTCGGGCACCGCGCAGGGCCCCCAGCGGGGCGGGGGAGACGGCAGAGCCCTCCTTCCGAAGGGCTGCGCGGGCACATACATCTCCACGGGGAGGCACTTCCACACGTCCCTCTCAGCAATGTCCCAGGCTGCTGCCACCCAAAGCCTGGGTCTTTCCTCTAGGTTGTAGGGGTTTAATGAGGGGATTCTCCTGTCCTGACTTTTTAAATGAGGCCGCAAATATAGGAGACTGGAAGCAGTTATGGGTAATTAGGTCATAGCCTGTTTCTGTGCCCCGATATGATCTGCTTTTCACCTGCCATGAAGAGCAGGAGAAGGATCAGTTTGCACTTTTGGGGAAGGCAGGGCACTCAGCAAGAGAACTGGAGGTCACCTACAAACCAAGCCAAGCACCTGTAACTGCAGAGAGATCCAAGCCACATCCATATTAGAATTATCACCAGATCCAGTCTCAGCTCCCAGCTCTTCCCAAAGTGTGGCTGTTGTACAGAGCCCTTGTGCTGGTGCCTGAGGAGGTATTTGCCATCAGGAACATTCAAGGTGTCCTTTCAACAGCAGATACCTGCTGCCCCCGTTAAAAGGCCACGCGAGGAGGGAGACCCCCATGGCCTCTCCACCCTCATGGTGACTGCGCCCTACCCCACCTTGAAGTACTGCTTTCTTGTCCCCAGTTACCCGGAGCCTCATCCCACACTGTGCAGCAGCCCAGGGGCCCAGCAATCAGCCTGCCCAGCCTGGCACTGCCCTTCTGTGGCCCAAGCCAGGTGCTGGGTGACAGGGACACAGGCTGTCTCAATCTGCCTGGGTGACCTGGGAGCGGGGCAGCCTGGGGCTGTAGCTCCTCTCTTGGGCAGACACTCACTTGCAGTAGGGCTGTTGGGCAGGGGGTTGTCAGGAGCACCACGCTCAGCCCTCTTGGCCCCGGGATGACCGTCACGGTCAGGTTTGTCCCCAGGCCTGGGTGGCCTCCCTGTCGCCCCTGGTCAGACAACATTTGGTCAAGGGGGTGACACAGCTGCCAAGTGCCCAGACAGGGCAGGGAAGCAGCAGGAGGGCCCGATCACACAGAGAGCCGGGGCCACCCCATCATGGTCCAGATGATGGGATAAAAGAGGCCCTGTTCCCGCTCTGGCTGGGATGCAAAGCCCCCAGGCAAGCAGCACAGCACCGCAGACTGGATCAGGTGCCCGTCTCCATTACAGGAGCTGCAGGAGATCCAGCCAACACAACAGCTCAACTCCCCAGCGCTGCTGTCTCAAGGAAGAGCAAAATCTTCCCAGGCTCTTTCAGGAGGCTTTTCTTTTTTTACAGAGAATGCAGGCAGCATGAAACCCCCTTGGCCACACAGATTCCAAAGTGGTTTTGTTGGGCATGTTTTGATGACAGGCATCTGACCACATTCTCTTGCAAGAACCAGCACCCATCACCAAAAGCTCCCCCTTGCAATGGGGTGGGCAAATGGGCACCTTGCCCAGACCCACGGCTGTCCCCAGCCTCTCTGATCCCTGCTGAGTTGCTGTTGGGATACAATGAGCGCTGCCTGAACAGGGTGTGGACAAAAACAAACCAACAAACTGCTAAAGCTCAAACAAACTTCCATTAATCCCTGGGACCAAAACACACATAAGACACAGGGTGGTCCTGGGGGCATCTGAGGCCAGCCGGGACTTTCCTGCTGCATGCGGGGGGGATGCAGGAATGTCCAGGAAAGGAGCGGGGATCAAACTGCCGATCCCAGAGACACCCTTATTTCCTGCCCCTCCTTGCCGGGAAAGGCAGCGTCACCTCCTCCTCTGCCCAGCTGCCCTGGCAGCCCCGCAGAGGGGATTGCGGCTGCACGGGGTGCCCTGGGCTCCCGCCACACCAAGGCCCCTTAAGCTGTAAATAGGAAGGATGAACACAAGGAAGACCCTGCTCCGCCGGAGCGCTGCCCAATCAATATCCAGGGGCTGAGGACAAAACAGCCGCAGCAAGAGGAGAGCCCTGGCTCTGTCCTCGGAGGCTCCTTTCTGCAGCCCTCCCCGGGTACCCGCGGCCTCCTGCTCCGCACACGGAGCCCACCCGCTGCTGGGAAGCTCACAGCCAGGGAGAGGCAATCCCAGGCAAGCAGCCTGCGGATGTCACCGCTCGGAGGCTTGGCACGGGCCCTGGGGACAGGCAGGGACCTCGGGTGAGCCGCGTGGATGCACCCATGCAGCCACTAATGCAACCTGCTTTTCAACTGGATTATGAAATAGGCTGGAAACACACGTGCTGTGTCATCCCCAGGGTGAATTTTGTCCCCAGCAGGGACAAGCCTTGTACCTGCTGCCTTGTGCCCACAGTCTCCAGGGCTGCTGGGGAGTCACAGCGGGGAGGTGTCCCCCACCCCAAAGTGCACAGCCCTCCCCGCTGGGGCTTTTAACCTGTGACAGCAGCCAATGCACCAGGAACCCTTGCAAACAGCACAGCAGGGCAACCTGGAAACCCGCACACCCTCGGGAGTCCTGCAAATCTGCTCCTGAGAATAAACTAAAAAAGGAAGAAGAAAAAAATGCAGCACCTACCAGGAACACAGGGCCTGCAGGAGCTGGGAAGACCAGAGCAGCAGCAGCTGATGGCAGCACATGCATCAATGAGGGCTGCGGCTGTTTGTCTCTGCCATATTTATAGGTGGGCAACCACCAACCTGAGAGGAGAGAGGGGCTGCTTTGCTTTCCAGGTGAGTTATCGGATATGGCAAACACCTGGCCCGTGCTCGCCCGAAAGCTCCGTATGGGAAGCTGTGCAGAGCCGTGTGCCACAGGGTTCCCTCTTGCCAGAGGGATAACCAGCCCTTCCCGGGCAGCAGGCGCCAGCGCTTCGGCCTTCGGAGCCTCTCCGGGCCACACGTTCCAAGGAGTCTCCCCTTGCCCGCGGCCTCCCCGCTGTCACCGTCACCACTAGGGGCGGACACGGGCGCCCTGCCGCCGTGGTGGCCACCGGGCCCATGGGCACCGCCATGGTGCCACCACCTTGGCACCGTCACTGCCGCCGGGGGGACCGCTGGCACGGGCAGGCCCTGCCGAGGGCCGCAGCGGGCAGCCGGGGCGCTCGCTCCCCGCTCGCTCTGCCCTCGTCCAATTTGTCTTGGCGCCTGACACCGGCGCAAACCCCAAGTGACAGCGCCTGCCCTGCACGGTTTTACCACAGTATCCTGCAAAAGGCATCTGGCGAGCTGATAGTGCAGGGGGGCTCCGCGCCGGAGCCGCTGCCGGAAGCGGCGGCCTGGCGGCGGTTGAGGACCCGACGCCTCCGCCGGGCCAGCAAACAGGAAACGTCCCCGCGGCTCCGCGCGCTGCTCCGGGGCCGCCCGCGCGCCCGGGAGCCACCAGCGCTGCCCGCGCGGCTGTGGGGACACTGGGTACCCGTCCCCGGCGGAGCTGGCGGGGTGCCCGCTCCTGCCCGGGGCGGCCGCCGGCCCCGCTGGCTCCGTGCCGAGCGGCTCGGGAAGCTCCTCCGAGGCACCGCGGGGCTGCCGGGGGCCCCGTGGCCCCTGCGGGACGCGGCGGCCTCGTGCCGGCGTCGGGCGGGCGCATGGCGGCGAGCGGCGCCGGGGCGCAGAGCTCGGCCCGGCCAGCAGGGACGCGGCTGGGTTCCCTGCGCCGCCGCCGCAGGCCGCCCGGCGGCAGGAGGGACCCGGGACAGCGTTCCGGGTGGCTCGGGGCGTTTAAGAGCGAGTCACCCTGTCACAACGCTGTCCGGGCTGAGGGGGTGGCCGGGGGAGCAGCGGCGAGCGGACGGTGCTGGTGCTGGGTACCGCGGCGGCCGCTCCGAGGGGAAGCGGGAGTGGGAAGACAGTGTCACAAGTGAGAAGGATCGAGCGATTAGCACCAAGGGAGGCGAATTATTTGGGTGCTTAAGGCCAAGGAGGGCACTGCGGAACCGGAGCATCGTCCCAGAGCTCACTGACCCGGAGAGCTCTACCGTCCCTTGCAGCCAGGGCTGGTGTTTAGAGGGCATTAAACCTGCCTTGCTTGCAAAGGAGTCAGCGGCACAGAGCTGGGCAAAGCCAGAACACAGCGTTTTCCAGATAAACCATAGAGCAGAGCTGAGAAATGGGAGGGAGGATCATCTTTTGCCCCATGACTTGCATACTCTCACAACTGGCTAAGGGAGACATAAGTGACACAGGCTGCTGCCTCCAGCAGGCAGCCAGTGCTGAAACCCCTTTGCTTGGCGTTATATTTCAGCAGCTGCTCCGTCCCCATGCCTGCCCACCGCGCCGGGCCCGCAGTGCCCCTGGCTTTGCAGTTTTCGATGCCTCTGTTCAGCATCCCTAGTTGTTCAACAAATGTGAAGGAACAAATGCGGGCTGCGAGCCAGCAGGGAAGCAGCAAGGCACTCTTCAGGCGCTCTCAGCTGAGTCCTGGAAGATTTCACTGCCCATAAAACACAAATTGGCACCGAGTTTGTGTCCTGGACGGCACCGGCTCCCACACTAGCTCTGGCCAACTCTATCTCACAAGCAGGAGGAAGCATTTCCCTCGCAAGAGCCCACTTGACGCATGCACACGTGCGTGCAGCCGTCCCTTCCATCACCTCCACTACAGACCAGCAAAACAGGGAGAAGGGAACCAAACTGGAAAGGGGCTGAGATGGAAAACGCCTCCCCTGACTTTACCCAGCCCAGGGAGGGGAGGGCGTTATTTATTCCCCCTCCTGCTCCTTGGTACAGCAGATAACAAGGAGTTAGAGCTGCTCAGGCGATGTCATGGGTAAAAAAGGCCCCCATATCCACATGTGTGCAGCCGCCAGCAGACACCCAGCAGCCTCACAAAGGGCAATGGGGCAATTCCCGGCCAAGCTCCCAAGAGGAGGCACCGTCTCCCACACGGTGACGAGGGTGGTATTGCTCCCTGCTGCTCCCCAGCATGAAATCCTGCCCCTGTGGCCGGGATCCTCTGCTGGGGACCCTGGGGACGCAGTGAGAGTGGCAGCCACCAGGTGTCCCTGCAAGCCCACGCTTGTCCCTCAGCAGGGCCACCTGCCCGGGGACCAGGCTGGCACACAAACCAGGGGACTGCGGGCATCACCAGCGGGTCCTTGCTCCCCCCCACCCCAGTTTCTATCAGTTCTGGGGGGGTTCGAGCTGTTTTACCAGCTCGGCTGGGGTAGCACAGAGCCCAAAGCTGCCCTGCACAGGCAGTGATAAAAGCCATGTAGGGGGGAAGCAGGGAGAAGGTGCAAAGGGGACAGCACAGAGGACCCTGCAGGCACGACCCCAGTACGAGCCCAGATCCTGAGGTGGGTTAAGGCTTCCTGTGCTTTGACTTAACTTGGAGAAAGTTGTTTGGGAAGAGGCCGGTTTGGAGGAGCTGGAGGCATCGTTGGGAGAGGCAGGCAGCAGGGGAAGAGGCCTGGGCACGGGGTAGCTGCATGGTTTGCCTCACCCAGAGGAGAGGAGAGGAGGCCCCTTCAGATGGGCACGTAGCCCTTGGGCTAGCTAGTGCCTTGCCCGGCCAGCCACAAAGATGTGCTTTGGTTTAGCTCCGGCCCAGCAACGAGCTGTGCTGCAACCACGACGGCAGGGAGGGTAGAGCAGGGTGTAAGGCCCGATACCTGCACAGGGTCACTGCTGCGCTGCCCGGCAGCCTCCAAAGGAAGGAGGGAAACTCCAGGAGAGGGACATCAGAGCAGCGAGAAAGGATGGCTGGAGGAGAACTGCTGCACTCACTGGAGATGATGGAGCAAGAGCTGCGCAGTCCTGCGGCAGTGGGGATGACACCAGAGCATTCGGGAGACTGGCGGTGATGGAGAAGGCTCTGGGCAACCAGGTTTCTCTGCAAGCGCATGCGAGGCCGGAGCAGCTGGCAGCAATAACGAGGGCAGATCTTACTGCAGGTGGCCACGCAAAGCACCTTGCTGCACCCGAGCCCGGGTGCTGGGAAAGGCTGAACTGCGGCCCGGGAGCACCCGGGACAGCGGCGTGGGCCGGATCCCGCGGCAGAGCTCCCTGCAGCAGGCGCTGCTGATGCCCGTGCCCGGCCGCTCCGCAGGGACAGGTCCTGCAGGGATGCGGGTGGCCATGGCCTGGGCCTCAGCAAGGGCGAAGCTCGCGTTTTGGGGAAACCGTCCAGCCCCTCTCCTCCCTCTGAAGGCTGCAGGGGGGGATGCGGAGCTGCAGCTGCGGCAGCATCAGGAAAAGCAGCATCTGCCCCGTTGCCCCCCCACGCAGCGCGTTGCAGTATCTGTTTGAGCGCTGTCCGCCCGGGTTTCCTCCCCTTTGACAATCAGACATTAATCTCCCTCGCACCCCTGTCCCGCTCACGTTCATTTTTATCGCAGTTCCGTTAGTGCCCGGCTGAGCTTTCCGGGCCCCGCGCACGGTCCTGGCGCTGGCGGTGCCAAGCGCCGCAGGCCTCGCGCTCGCTGCCACCCGGCTCCCCAGTGGGGCTGCCCCCGCCGCTGCCGGGCTGCGCTCACCACATCAGGATACGGAGCCGTGCACCAATTCCGGCCGGGCTTATTTCAGCGCTCTGGTCAACCGCAAGCGCGGGCTGTTTCACAAACAGGGCCCGCCAGCCCGGGGAGGGCCCGCGGCGCCTAACGGATGCTCGCGAGGGCACGGCCGCAACGGGACGCCCCTCCGCCTCCCCAGAGCGAGCCCAGGCCGCGTCCGGCCTCGTCGCTCCAGCCCAGCAAGCCTGGGACTAAAAAAGCCTGAGGTGCGTCGAGTCTCTTTGGTTCTCAGCCTGGCCGGCGGCACTTCAGAGCACATGCGGCATGAGGCCACGAGGCCCTGCCCGCGCCTGCTCCACGGAGGCTCTTCCTCCTCCGCAGGGACGGCTGCGCGTGTGGCCCTGGGGACGCTGCCATGGGACAGCTCCACGGATATCCCAGGGATGGAGCCGGGCACGGCGCCCACCCGGGCTCTCCGCAGCATTCGCGCTCCTGGAGGCAGCGAGTTATCAGGCACGGGCAAAGGCAGGGCTGCACGGAGCCGGCGGGAGCTGTGGTTTGAGCTGGGGTAATCACTGCGGTTCAGTGGCGGCACGGCGCGGTACGTCCCGCCGCGCGCTCCCGCGGCCTCGCCAGCCCCGCTCTGCCTGGGGACACCGTTCTACGAGCTTAAATCTGGCTCCAGGTCATTGGCGCTTCAACAAGAAGCTGACAGCACAATTGCGGCTGCTGCAGTGAATGAACGGGCAAGAAAGGCCTCTCCTCCCACCGCCTCCTTCTCCCCTTTCCAGAAAAATAGGCTTTGCTCCTGCTCTAGGGCACTGGGTGCAGAGCCGAGAGCTGGCAGCAGGAGAGCAGGGAAGGGAAAGGGTCCTGTGCCAGGGCCGCCGGCTCCCCGTGCCCAGCAAAGCCCCCTGCCCAGGCTGTACCCGCTCTCTCCTCCTGGCACGGGGACTTGCAACGGGCTCTGGCCCTGCCCGGCTGCTGCAGCCACATCCAACCCCCCTGCGCCCTCTCCCTCAAGGGGCCTGGGGCACCCAAAGCCCAGGGGGATGGGTTTGGAAGAAGGAGGTGCCCCAGAGAGGGGTCCCCATGCAGGCTGCTGCTTTCCCTTGTTATCAGACTTTTTGCCACCGCTGGAGTGCCTCGAGAGACACGGATGCACCTCAGGGAAGAGGGCTGGCTGCGGCAGGGGATGCTCAACGCCACCGTGTGCTCCCTGTGCCCTCCAAGCTGCTGGCAGGAGGGGACCACAGCTCTGTCACTGCTCCACATGCCCTGGAGAGGCCGCTGGCAGCCGCAGAGCCGGCCGAGCCGGGGAAGGAGCCCAAGCACGGGGTAAGGGAAGGGTTTCCTGGCAGCGACCGAGCCGCGGGGCAGCAGCGCTTGTCCCGACGGCCCAGCACGTCTCCGCCACGTGTGCGCAGAGGCAGCGGCCGCTGAGAGACGCTCCTCTCGTCTGTCATCCGCGCAGCTTCTTCTCCTCAAGGTCCTATTGTGCTCCGGGAACACGTCGGGCTGCTTTGCCAGATTAATCCTGTCGCTATCAACCCCTCAGGAAAACAATACGAGCCCTCAGCTGCCTAATCCCCATGGCCAGGAGAGCACCTTGCTTTGAAATCAGTCCTGTCTTGGCCTGTCGGCAGGGCAGGACAGGGCTGGACGCCTCTCTCCGCAGTCGTCGTGTCCTGACAGCGCCAGGAGGCATCTGTCACCGCGGCCCGCGGAGCTCGCAGGTGGGGAGGCAGCAGCGGCCGGTGCTGCTCCTGCCCGTCCTGCAGCCCTTGGGACAGGCTCCTGCAGAGCCCCAGGTGGGACAAGCCCCAAGCACGGGTGCAAAGGGGCCTCTGCACCCACAGGCTTCAACAGACTCCCCTCCTGACACATCAGCCAGACGCAATCCGGTCTAAATGAGACGAGCCCCACGTTGCCTCGCTGCAGTCCCCCTGCCCCATGTGGCCCAGCCCCTCCTGGGGACAACAGTGACAGCCCAGAGCTGCTGGCCCAGGTCACCAAGGAGCAGTGCAGGGCCCTGCAACGCCTTTGGTTTTCAGCCCTGTTGCTTTGCTGCAGCCTTGTGTTTGGCTGCATGCTGGGGCTGTTTGGGAGCACTACGGGACAGGGACAACCCCAGAGGGGTAACAGAGGAGGTGGCTGCACCATGCAGGTCATGGGGACCCCTTGGAGATCTCTGCTCCGCTCTCCCTCCCGCCCTGGAAGAGAAAGGCTGCTCGGGAGCCTGCAGGGTGTAACACAAACAGGAAAGCTGGCAGGGACCCAGCCCTTCCCAGCTGGGACAGGAAAGGGACACACTGCGTTTCGCACAGGTCCCGAGCTGGGCCGCGCTGGCAGCCACAGAGGAGCCGCCTGAGCACCAAAGAGAGACACTTCAGGGTGTCTGGCCCCACCAAGCTCCCCACAGGGCCCCTTTACTGCTCTCAACTGCTCACCCCGGGCCCAGGAGGCTCCTCAGACCCTGAGCACGAAGCTCAGTTGTAACCTCTGACTCCAGGAGCTGCAGCCCATGGGGTAAACTGTGTCCAGGACCAGGGGTGCAGCAAGGGCTGCAGGGACCACACAGCTCCGCTCCAGAGAGGGGTCTCGGCCCGGAGCTCAGGAGCAGCTGAACCGCTCAGCCAGTCCATTGGCTGCAATACAAAGGTGGGAGTTCAGCAGATGGGGATCCAGGGGAAAGAAGAGGCCAGGGGAGGGAAAGGAGGCCGGAGGAAGGGAAAACATCCCGAAAAACAAATAAAGAGAAGCGAGGGCATCCCGACGCGCCGGGCCCGGGACGGCTCCGAGCAGCGCGGAGCTCGTAGCGCCCGCCCGGAGCGGAGGCGGCCGCGGGGGGGCGGCCTCGGCCGCGTTTTGGCGGAGCCGCCTGGCCCGCGGCTTCGTGAAACCGGCCTGCGAAAACAGCGCTCATCCCCGCTCGGAGCCGCGTTTCTAAGCGCGGTCTAAGGCACCTCTGCTCCGCGGCTCGGCAAGGGAGGCAGCGGCGCCGGGCAGAAGGCGTCAGAGCCAGCGCCCCAGGGGGACACAGCTCCCCACACCTGCAGCCACGCTGGTGGCAACAGGAGGAGGGCACGGGGCCCAAAGGAGCCATTTCTCCGTGGACCCTGTGCCATGTGCTCTAGCTGTCCCTGCTGCAGCAGCGGGGTTGGACTAGATGATCTTTAGAGGTCCCTTCCAACCACAACCGTCCCGGGATTCTGTGATATGCCCAGTTCTGCATCCCCAGTCCCCTGCTGCAGGACTGGCTGTCCCCATCGCAGGGAGGGGGCAGCACTCAGGGAAGGGGTGATGAGGGAGCCCCAGACACCCAGGGATACCCCATGAGCTGGGCAGCCTCATGCCAAGCCTGCACTTCCCCCAGCAGAGGCAGAGCTGGCACCCTTGGCATTGGAAGGGGCGTTTCAGTGCACTTGGCAGGGAGAGGGCAGGGTGGACCAGGCTTAGCGCTTCTCACTAGTGATGGGCTACCAGGAGAGGCCCATGCCCAAACCCTCCAAAACAAGGAGGAACAGCCCTTATTAAAGACCCACCTGAACTTACCACGCTGGCTCTCAGCAGGACTCCAGCCCCACCAAGGCATCGTCTCCAACGCTGGGTGTAAGCGTGAGGAGCAGGACAGTAGGCAGCTGTGGGGACCTTGTTATGGCAAATAGTCACATTGACCAGGAAGAAAAGCGGTTCTGAACCTACGGACACCCCAGATTTGGATCTCGAGCAGATTCTGGGAAGGGCCTGATGGATGGGCCTGGGCTGCGTGTTTTCAGTGAGGGTGGAAGTGGCAGGGGAACCTCTACTAAGAGCTTCTCCAAGGCAGTACTCAAGCCCTGGCTCAGCTCCATGCACATTGCAGAGCAATGGACA
Organism: Tinamus guttatus; assembly: GCF_059628265.1. NCBI lineage: Eukaryota > Metazoa > Chordata > Aves > Tinamiformes > Tinamidae > Tinamus > Tinamus guttatus. The sequence goes on along the minus strand of NW_028289114.1, from coordinate 611,287 downwards.
GCCCGAGCTCCCCTGTGCCCATCCAGGCCCTGCCTGTGCTCGCTGCCGCCCAGCTGCTTTCCATGCCTGTCACCGTGTCACCGCCTCCTCCCACAGCGCCCGGCTGCGCTACCTGCCCGCGCTGCCCCTCTTTCAGTGGCATCAGCCCCTCGCGGGGCTGTCAGCGCCCGGCCGCGGTGCAGGTGTGAACACAGGCCGGCCCTTTGTGCGCCGGCCGGCCCGGGCGCGCTCCCCCCGCGCTGGCACGGCCTCCCGCTGCCTTTCAACGCCGCGCGGGGCCGCGGCCGCCTCTCGTCTCGCCCGCCACAAAGGGCGGCCCTGTCCCTCGTGGGAACCCGAGATGCTCTGCGTCGAGCCGTGCCAGGGGCTGCTCTTACCCCCGTGAAGAGCGTCTCCGGCTCCCAGTGCTCTCCCAAGTCCTTGGCTTTGCAAATGCTACCTCATTTTCCCGGGAGAATAGCAGGGCACCCTGTTATGCCCATTGGGGTGTTTGCCTTCAGGAGGCTAGGGACGGTTCACAAGACAGATAATAAGGTATGGCCAAAGTATCTGCAGAGTTCCACTCTTCTTGCAACAACAGCAACCACCCAAACAAAATAAAAACAAAACAATCTCCTCCCGCTCCCTGACCTGTCACAGCCTGTGTGTTCAGCCTCGAGATTTACACCTGGCTGCATTTACTGGCAGGGAGATCTCTGGGTCCCAGGACAAGGGCTGCCTGCCCTGCTCCTAGCCAGGTGCCTCAGCTCCAGGAGCTCCTGCTCCTTCTGCCCAGGACAGCAGGTGCTGCCCATTCCTAGTGAATCCCTCACTACGGGCAGAGGGCAGGTCTCCAGCACAAGCAGAGCCCATGCCCAGACCACAGACTCCCTGTGCTGGGCCAACAGGCAGTTTAAAAAAAAAAAAAAAAAAAAAAAAAGGGGTCATTCCTCCATGCTCATGATCTTGGGTGCTTTACAAAGCTTTCTTTTTTGTTTTCCTTCTCTCATTCGAGTTGGGAGTGCTTGGAAGTCCCTCCGTCACAGGCACCTAAAAAGCCGTGTGCCTTTTCTGGAACTAATCAGCTGGGCAGGACTGACAGGACTCTGCTCCGGCGCTGCTGCTGGCCAAGCACCGACCACCCATCCCTGCTGCATCGAGGGGCGGCCGAGCTGCTCAGGGAAGGCTCCGTGAAAGGCAGGACCGGCCGCTGCCCCGTGGCTGCCGCCGGGGCCGTCTCTGCTCCCCTCTGCTGCACTGGCGGGCGCAGGGGAGGCTCCGTGCCCGCCTGGGAGGGTCTCTCCGCTCGCCCCTCTCACCTCCCTTCTCCTCGAGGACAAAGTGCAGAGTTTGCGACACGACGTTCCCTGCTGCCCTCTCCATTTCCCAAAGCCCAGCACGGCCCTCCTGCCTTTCCTTCCCCGCAGAGCCCACACTGTGAGCATGGCCCTTCCTGCCCTCTGTCCCTTGGATCATTAACTAGCTCCACTCTCTCTCTCTCTCTTTTTTTCTTCTTCCCTTTTGAACATATCAGACTAGTGGAATCAAAGAGGCATTTCAGTGACTCAGGCGTTTCCCATTGCCCTATTCCAGCATCCTCTACTCTTAACGCTGAGAGCTTTTCACGTCCTATTTGGAACTGATAGGAAGCCCTTTCATTGTTTCGCTACATGGATATTAACACTGATGAAGGAAATGCTCCATCTGATAACAGAGCCGTTGAAAAGAGCACCATTTCCAAACGAGCGGACTCGGAGACAGTGGATTCCTGCTGCTCACACCAGCTCCGCGCTCTTGCCTGGGACACGGGCAGAGCCCAGTTGACGGCTGGCCGGATCCCTTTGGGCAGGTATCTCCCATCAGCATCATCCAAGAAAGGGCTCTTCTCACCAGGGCAACATGGCACTGACCACGTTTGCTCTCGAGGTCCACGACAACCTTCAAGCTGCTCCTGAAAAAACAAAACAAAAAAAAAACTGCAATTGCTTTGAGCCCCTCTGGCTTAAATAGCCCAGCAGCAACAGTGAGTTGAAGCTACGGCTGGTGGGAATATGTCTAGCTTAAGATGCCAAGGAATAGAAGTGTCTGACCTCAGAGGAGGTTTAATGGCTTAAGATATCCTCTGCTCTGCTGCTTCTGGACTCTGGAGACTGGTATCTACTGAGTGAGCATTAATGAATTAATCCCGAGATTCCCTCTGGGACAAAGCCTTCACCTAGAGCGCAGAAAAGGCATGAAGGCCCTTGGGAGATGGATATAGAGACAAAGAGCCCAGGATTCTACCTGTTGCCCCATCAGAGAAAACAGCCTCTAGGATTTACGTACAGAGAAATGGCAGAGAAAATACCCAGTGTGTCTTCAGGCTATAGCCCAGGTTTGGCCACACGCCTCTTTCCAAGACCGTCCTTTCCCACTCTGCTGCAGCCAGGGTCTAGGAAAGGATTTGACTCTTTGGAGCACGAGGAGCCAACTAGTCGAGTGGGATGAGCCCCCAGCCCTAGCTCTGCCCACCCAAATGGCCCTAGAGCCAACCCTGTTGCCCATGGCCAGGGATTTGCACAGTCAGCCCTTCCCTTGCACCGAGCCTCCGTCCACAGCACTCGGCCCCAGCCTAAAGCAGTTCGACTGGTTGGGGACATTCTGCTCTCCCTAAGGCCTCTCCAAAGCTGGCCGGGCACGGAGCTTTTCTGTCACTCCTGAAAGTCATTTCCTCCTGCCATGGCCGCCCTAATCAATTAGTCCCCTATAAATAGCCTCTCTGATTTCACGGTGACATCCGGAGCACCGCGTCACTGCCAGCTTCCTCCTCTACCTGGGGAGCTGTTTTTTTCCAGAGAGCAGAGGGAGGGAGGCAGCGGCTGGGGAGCACCCGTCCTCCTGGCCCTTTTTAACGCTTTCCATCACCAGTGACTTTCCACTCTCCGCTCGTTTCCTCCTGCTCTCATGCACCAGCAGTGATGCTGTTTTCAGCACTTTGCTGCCTCTCTAACACATGATCAGAAGGCCCTAGGCCCCATCAAGAAGGCTCCAGCTGGCAGCGCTGTCCCAAATCCCCTACCTGAGCTTCTTGGGGGCTCTACGAGGCCAAGCACTGTCCCACCAAACACCGAGACCTCTTGAGACAGAGCCCAAGCACTCTGGACCCAATCTGCTGCTGGGGACAGGTGACCATTCCAGGGCCCCTCCGGGCTCAGCTGTCCCATCCATTGCTCTCTGGCTTCTCAGAGGGTCCTGGCAGAGTCAGCTCGGCCATCTCAGGCACAGTGCAACCAACAGGAAAGACGGCCAACATCATCCCCACGCACCAGCAAACCTCCCAAGTCATTAGAAAGACCAAAAAGAGACTTACAAACCTTTCAAAGGTCTCCTCACCTAGAGCAACATAGCACCAAGACCAGCACGGAACCAGCAGAGGAAATTCAGGCTTGCAGCACATGACACACTGGGATGAACATCCTCCCACATTCACGTGCTTCCCTCTCCTCGGGCAGGAGGACAGCTCTGCCTCGTGCAGCTGCCACGGATCTGCTCTCTGCTGCAAGAGAAGCACAGTCAGCCGGCTCTTTCCTCCCCGGCCAACATGGTAGGGGCCAGGCCCATTTTTGCAATTATTTTCCTCTCTCAGATGATGGGCAGACACCAAACCAGCCCAGCCCATCAGGCTTCTGCCCTGCACTCATTCAACAGATGAGCAGTTGAGCTCTGAATTATCCCAGCAGCCAGGCTTGCTCAGGAACCTGGAAAACAGAATTCAAGCTTTTCGAGGACAGGGGAGAAGCAGTTGTTCAGAATTATCTACCAGAGTCTCTTCTGCTTTGCAAAAATCTCTATCGCCTGGCTGTTGCCTGGCCTCCACTGCAAGCTTGCCCCAGAGCAGCAGCAGTTTCAGGAGTCGAGAGCCTCAGGAGTGGAAACACGTTCACCCCTGCCTCTGGACTCCTGCAGCGGCTGCCCCGGCAGCACCGGAGGAAGTCACCCAGCATTTGTTCTGGCGAGCTGCTGCTTTGATCAGCTCCGACCTCAGCAGATCAAACGGCAGCGAGGACGCAGCGCAGATCCCAGGACACGCTGTGACAGGCAGGGGAGCCACCGCTCCAGCCGAGCTGGCCCTGGCAGCCTCCGGGCACGCCGGGTTTCCTGCCTCGCTGCTCCAGCCGGGACACGGTGGCTTCAGAGCCAGGACGTGTTGTCCTCCCGCACCAGCCGCCCGGGTGCCCCTCTCCCTGCCCAGGCCCTGGCAGCCTGTGCAGAGGTTTCCCACCCTGTCCTTGCTGGGACACCCTGGGGCCTTTCCCATGAGAGTCTCCTGGCCCCAGGCTGACCAGCAGGAAAACCTGGGAATTAGAGCCAGCCTGGTCACCGTCTCAGCACAAGCCTTGGCAAGTCAGTCTTGCTCTTCCTGCAGGCTGCTGGGCATGCAGAGCAGAACCTGGGGGAAAAAAAAGGGACCCTGCAGAGATCAGGCTGTACCATAATGCTGCATATCTTGCATTTTTTTTTTCCAGATGTGAAAAGGGGAAGGAGATGAACACAGGGCATGAGTGGCACCCCTTATTTGCTTGGGAGGGGAGACTCAGGGAAGTCCTTGCGGTGTGAAGCGTTCAGCTCTCATCACTGGAGCCCTGCATCCTCCTTCCCCATCCCAGCCTCCCACAGCCGATCCCACCATCCAGGCTCACCTTGGTGGGAAAATGCCCTGAGCCAGGAGAATCCCAGCATGGGGCTAAGGGGCACAGTGAGCTGGGATAGCAGCCCTGCGAAGCCAGCGAACGCACTTGTGCCACAGGAGGGAGGCACCAACGCGGAGTCACTGCTGTCTGATTAGGGGCTGAACTTGTGCTGCCCTCTCCCCTGCTAGCAGGCTCTTCTCTCTGCCAGGAGGGCTCTGCACATGCATTTTCAGAGGTTGGCAATCGCTGCCCCCTCAAAGCCTTCAGGCAGGATCAGACAGAGCTCTCAGTGCCATCAGCAGCAGCTCAGCCTCAAAATGCAGCAAATCCTTGGGGCTGGTGTGGCACCTCCTTCCACAGTGCCCTGCGCTCACAAGGAGGGAGGAGAGGGGCTACTGGAGCGGGTGGCACCAAGCGGTGCTGGGGACAGAGCACAGTCCTCCTGCATCCATCCAGGAGGGCCAGTCTCAGGTCCCTGCACAAAGTCCCTTCTCCACTGCTCAGTGCAGCATCCAGGGCCATCATTGCCCGTGCCAACGAGTCACAACAACCAACCCTGGCACTCTGCAGCTAGCGAGCAAGCCTGGCACTCTCTCAGGTGCTTTTCTTAAGTCTACGGCTGTTGGAGTCAGGGAATTCTGGTTTGTACTTTTTGTTGTGGTTATTTTTAAAAAGGGAGTTTTTTTATCCTTTGTAATTGTAGTAAAACCCTCCCATATCTCTAAAAAGCAGAAAGCAGGTAAAAGTTAATTTCAGAAAGATTCCCTTTCATCAAATTTCTCGACTCATCATTTAAACCAGTCACAGGTTTGAATCTCCCCTTGCAAATGCTCGGGTTCGATGAGACAAACCCGAGCAGGATGATGATGCACTGCACACATCAAGACAGAGACAAGAGAGACCCATCGTACAAGCCAGAGAAGGTGCTGGACCAAGGCCGAAGGGCAGGACAGCCCCATCAGAGAGGCCATCACAGAGGGGGCTGACAGGGATGCTGATGGGACACCAGCAAGGGACCAGCAGGGAGGATCCCAGCACTGCTCCCCAGCACGGGCCATGGACCAGCCCTTCACCTCTCCAGCACAGCCCAGCCTTGAGCATATTTCCACACAGCTGGAGGGAAACCCCAGCTGCAGTCCTGAAAAATAACAAATAATAAAAGTGGCTGTGAGCAGCAGCAGGGCTGGCAGGAAACATTCCCAGTAGCAGCTGCTTCCTGAGTGCGACATTTATTTGATCCCCTGGCACCATCTGGGCCATGCCCCACTCTTTGTTTTCATTAAGAGTTTAGGAAAACAATTCGGCTTTGACTAATTGCTCTTTAAGGTCCCAGGCTCACCCCAGTCCTCCCCCCACGCTTCCTCTCCCAACCCAGCGCCCTCCCTCCCTGCCCTTTTGCCAGCCCCACACTCTCCCCATCCCGTGGGGCAGAGCCCCATGGACCCTGCGCTTCCAGAGGTGCTGGGTGTCCTCAGGTCCCGGGGAGAGAGGTGTCTCCATGCTCCATCCTCCACCCCCTGCAAAGGCAGCACTGGCACCTTTGTGCCGTGGCGCATCCCAAAACATCCTGCTGCAAACAGGAGGTCCTGGAAGGTGGTGCTGATGTGGAGTGGTTTGAGCTGGGCACCCTTGATGGGAAAGATGGGGTAGGTAGTTAACAGGATAGGAGCATTTCCAGCCAGCACTGCTGTGCTACAAGTGACCATGTCCCAAACCCTGTTGCCTTCAAGTTCCCCATATCTCTGTCTAAATCCCTCTCAGTCCTTTTTCTACCTCTGATGCAAGTGCTTTCTCTCCAAGTCTCCCCTTGGAGGAATCCAACATGCAGCCCAGACCTGTTTTGCTCAATCTGTATTTTCCAGCCTGGAATAATCAGTTTAAAAAAGTCAAGCCTTGATTTGAAATCCTTGCCCTGCCGGGAGAGGGGGGGTTGTTCCACAGGACATGCGTGGTCCCCTCACCCCGTGTCTCCACCTGATGGCTTTAGCAGCATCCGTGACCCAGACCGGGAACAGGAGGAATTCCGGCCCCCTAATTACACTCACTGGGAGGAATTTGCTTTTGCAATATCCCTGCTGAGATCACCTAACAAGCATGGAGACGAGCCTTTCTTATTTAATTAGCAGCTCCACCATGAGCTCTCCTCCACCATCGCCCCCCTCCAGTGGGGCACCGTGTTTTGCTCCTTCTCCCCCTGCCGCTTGCAGCCTCGCCGAGAGCTCAAAGCACTTTTACGCCTTTCTACTCCCACTTTCCGGTCCTAAAAAGTTTGCTTGGGCAGAGGCAGCGGCTCCGTTTCCTTGCTCCTTCCTAACAAGCGCTTCCTGCTCCGTGCTGCCTGGGATTATTTGGAGCTCACGAAGCACTGGGATTTCCTTCCCTGGAAACACGACCGGCTCCGCTTGGCTATTCTCTCCAAGGAGGCCTGGGTAACTAATTACTGCTGTTTGTGCCTGCACAGCACGACGTGCACGGAGCCTCCGTGCTCGGCACGACACCTTTTCGGCACTGCGATCCCAGCAGGAGAGCGGCTGCGGGGGGACCCAGTGCCACTGCCCACCTCCCTCTGCACGGGGCAGCAAGGAGCAGAGCACCAAGCTCCTCGGGCACTGCTTTTGCATCCACACGGCATTCCCACAAGCTGCTCCTGGGTGCCACGGAGCTCCAAGGGGTTGGGGAAGCTCCCATGCAGAGCCAGGCTTTCAAACTGGGGTCAACTGCTTGCAGGCGCTGTGCAAAAGGCAGCAAAGAAAGGAAGTGCCAGCAGGCCAGGTTTAAGATAGCAGGGTTAGGCTTGGACACCAAAAATCTCCAAGGAAAAAGTATTTGGAGTTTGAAAGATGAACTGAAACTGCTCTCTCCATGATAGAGCTAGTCTGGAAAACCCTACAATGAAGGCTACCTTTAACAGCATGGTTAGAATCATACTAGAATAAGAGATGAAAGAAAAACAAGTTTTGGTGGCCTCCACATTGCTTTGCCCTGGCTTAGCACTGCACATAGAGAAAGCTCCAGCCGAGCCCCGTGGGGCTGCGATCGCTCTTGTTTACCCCTCAGCCTCGTCCTGCACATGCCAGAGCTCCAAACAGCAGCACATCGGCTGCCAAGGGACCCTCGTCTTCCTCACCTGCACCAGGCTGGTTTTCCTCCTGGCCAGCTTCACCCTGCCAGTCCCCAGCGTGGCAGCACAGTTTAATGCTAAGGATGGCAGCAGATGTTGCTGCTCCCAGGGCCGTCCTGCGCTTACCACCTCCACCAACGAACCTGTGCATAACCCAGAGCTGCTGTCGAGATCGTTGCTCTCCCCAGGAGAGAGGTTTTACTCACATCTTGCAGCAAAAACAAGGCGATAGAGCAGCACCTGCTGCCACCAGCACCACAGCATCGCACCTTGTATCAGGCTAACACAAGTTAACCAGCCCCTCAGCAGCTCCAACCCAGTCCTAATGCCAGCGGTGCCACTTTTCCAAGCCAGTTCCTGGAGCAGCCCCAGCACCGGCCGCCCACAGTTTGCAGGTGCTGCCAGCCTTGCCCGCTGCTTCCCCAGGACACAACCGTGGCACTGGCCCCCTGCTCCACAGTTAGGGCCAAAAAACCTGGGCATTAGCAACTTGCAACAGATTGAATTTCCCTAATGAACTAGGAGAGATCAGAGCTGAAACACCCCCAGGGACAGGCTCTTGGGCTGGTGCCCAGTCCTGGTGCAGTTAATGGTACCTGCAGTCATTAAACAACCCACAGGCACCAGCAAGAGAGTGGGGACGTTGCAGCATCGATGTTGCAGCATTGCTGCTCCTGTCCCCAGCGAGGGCTCGCGCGGCCGCCGGGTCAGCGGCAGGACGCTGCCTCCGCACAGAGGTATTCCAGGCATGCTGCAGGAAGCGGGACTTGGGTTTCCACGGCGCAGGAATGCCGGGCAGCCCGGCCAGCGCTCCGCGGCCGGCTTCCTGCAGTCCTGCTGCACGCTTCCTGCCCCGTTCCCGCACGCCAAGCCGGGAGCTGGCTGGAAACACCAAGCGCTACCCGGAGCGCCCGGCCCAGCTCCCGGCTGGCACACAGCTTTGCTCCTCCTTCCCTGCTGGTCACGCTCCGGCTCCAGGAAGGGCTGGATTTCTTTCCATAGGGATGCACAAGGCAGAGGGCAGGGTGCACTCTGCTACACCGCACGGAGCCGAGGTGGCAGGAGATGGCGTTGGCACCTGGGGCCATCGTGCTCCATTCCTGGGCTTTCCAGAGCGGCTCCTCTCCGCAGGGACATCCCAGTGTGTTCCCACCTCACCCACAGCGGCGCTGGCCGAGCAGAGGGGCTGCTCGCACAAGCTGCATTCCTGGAGCCGAGCAGGGGCAGCCTGCGGATCTCCACATCACAGGAGCTCCTGCTTCCCTCCCCAGATCCCTCCTTGCTCCCATTGCAGAGGGGAGCAGCTCCCACACCACACACCCCACGGTACCTCCGGGCCAGCCAGGACCTGCTGCTTCCTGCTCTTCAGCATCCTCCTGTTGTGCAGGTTCCTCTTCCAGGGCAAATCACCTTCTCCACAAGATGCTGCAGCCTCATCAGGACTCACCTGAGGGGAAAAAAAAAAAAAAAAAAAAAAAAAAAAAAGATCAAGGTCACCATCAGTTGAACCTCACCACTTCCCGCTTAAGCTTCTCACACCCCCCGTCCTACTTGGGCACCATCTCTGCTGCAGGGACCTCTTCCCGCATGGGTCCTGCCAGATCCCACCCTTCGCAGCCCAATCCTCATCCCCAAAACCAGTCCCTCCCTGCATGGCAGCCTTGAGCCTCCTCCGCCTTTTCCCACACCGCTTCTTGAGGACGAGGAATCTCATCCCACCTGCCCACAAGCCCCATCTCCAGCAAGAAGCACCACAGCTCCCATGTTCCACCTGCCCGGACTCAGATGGCCTCGGGATATCTCCTTGGGACCCAGCTGCAAGTGGGCATCAACCACACACCTACACCCTGCTGTAGGCATCACCCAGCAGCCTACAGCCCTCAGGACCCGCACAGCCATCCCAGGTAACAGCCACCCAGCTTGGTCCCAAGACACCAGGGATGCCAGTCCCCAGCCAGGAGCCAAATCAGTGTCACTTGAAATGCATCTCAGCGGGACAGGCAGGAGCAGCTCACGCTGTACTAGGCAACCACCTAATCTCCCCAGAGACAGTCCTTCAAGGCTGTTCCGGTTCAGGCGCTGATAAAAATCTGACCAAGATGTTTTCAACAGTAAGCTGGGAGTGATTACAAAGCAACTGTCCCCTACCCTCCAGCTGGGAAAGCTCAGCTTGGAGTTTTCTTGAGTAACATGCAGATTTAAGAATCACTTTATTTCCCTGTTACACCTCTTTTGCACCACTGCAACCCGTCCATGGGTGAGTTCCAGAGCAGGGGGAATGGATGGATGGGAGGAAGGCCCCAAAGGCAGAGCTCCTTCATGGGACATGGCTGGATGACACCAGAGATGAGCTGCTCTAGCTCTGGTTGGAGACCTCCCGAGGACCCTTCTGGCAGCATTTCCAAGCCAGAGCACCCAGTGCTGTAGGGACATCCCTTATGTGACAGCTCCCAAATTCCCCTTGGTCACACTGGCTTGGCCAAGACCAGGTAGTCTGGGCTGCCAGTGGCACCGGTACAGGCACCTGGCACTGCTCACCCCACCTCACGGCTCCCAGGCTCTGCATATGCAGCTTTACATTGACCCATTAACTAAAAAAAAAAACTTAATAGATAAAATATTTGGCAGGGGGAGTGGAGAAGAGAGCATTTTTTGGCCAGAGGTCTTAAATACCTTCCCTTTATAGTGCTGCCAACTCACAGCACAAACATGTCAGGGCATGAAAACCACTTTGTGAAATTCAGCAGACTCATTAGCCAAAGCATTAAGAGCAAAAAAAAATGACCAAAGCACCCTGGAAAGTAAATCAGGTCTAAAAAAAAAAAATGCCCCAGATAAATGCAAGAATTACAGCAAGATCACAAGGAAAACCGAGAACTAGCCCACGGCGGAGACCCCAGACCCTCCCTGTTTTGCACAGTGTTTCCCCATCATAACACAGCTGAACTCTGGCACCACAGCCAGCTCCATCGCTGCTGCTGGGAATTTGGCTCAGGGTTTGACCCAGTGCCTGCCATGACTGTGGTCTGGGCAAATAAAAGATTTAATTAACACTTTGACAGGCAGTGAATATATCAATAGCTGATCTTGGGGAGCAACAGGTACTTAAAGAAAAAAAGCCTTTTTTAATCCTCAGAGCCATAGGGAAATTGCAAACAGTCACTTCACAGTCAGACGAAAATTAAAAGTCCAACTTCAGTGACAACAAAAATAACCCAAACACATAATGTGCAATAAAAAGCACAGGGACCAAAAGGCTCTTTAAGCAGGATTTTTAATCTCCTCTCCCCTCTGCTCGTAATATCATCTTTATTATTTTCTGATTTGGAGCCTGATTCTCACAAGGGTAACGGATGCTGACAGCAGAGTAATGGAGCAGCAGCAATTTCAGCAGGGCAGACTTCAAGAATTTAATATGTCTGCAGAGGCCAAGAAGGGCGAGAGGTGACTCAGGAGGAGAGGGCAAGCTGGACCAGGAGATGCCAGCAAAGAGGCACAACCTCAACCTACAACAAAGTGCAAGCAAATTGCTGAGATAAAGCACCCGTGTTGTGAGAAACCCTGCTTGGCACCAGCACCGTGGCCCTTCCCGGTGTCTGCCCGGCTGTTGGGACATGTCTGTAGCACAGGGAGCTCTTGTGCTGTGTCCTCCTGCCCAGGCCATCCCTGCAGCCCCACCACTCTGCTAAGCTGTCGGCAATCAAAAAGACACCTGGGCTGTTGCAGAAGTGCCCCCTTACAGCCAAGGTCCTGCCTATGTGGGACAACAACTGACAAGACCTGCAAGACAAGGAGAATGTCCCAGCCCCAACTCATATGTTGTCTTCGGGATCCTCTCTGAAAACATGAATCGCCAGAGAGCTGAACTTGTAGAACTTTGAGGCCCTGCACAATCTGACCTGCACCATTTCCTTCACCTGCCAGGGAGGTCTAGGACTGCTGCAGCTCCTCCATGTACATTTGTCCCAGCATCAGACATCATAGCAGGGATCATCTCCCATGCAAGGATGGTCTGGCAACCACATATCACCTACAACACCACTGTGGTGGGTGTTAAGATCTGAACTGCAGCTTTCACATTTATTCTGTCCCAGCTCCAGGTCTGGCTCATCACAACTCTTTTAGCCCCCTGTGCCATGTTTCCCTCCTGGGATTTATACAGTCATTCACTATCACCGAGATCCTGAGCAGTGACATAAAGGCAGCATCACTGAGGCACTGAAAAGGAATATTTAGTGGCAGAACTTAAATGGAGACATAACAGAGCAAGTCAGAGCTGCAGAGGGTATCAGGAGAGCTCCCAACCCAACCGCCCACGCACAAGAGCACCCACTGCACGAGAAACCTGTTCTGGTGCCTCCAGCCCCTGTGCTGGCTGCATGTGCCCTCCTGGCTGACAGCTGGACACGTGACTGCGGCTGGAGTGATGGATGGGGCTGGAGCCTCTCTTTAATAGTATCTCACAGTGGTTTCCGTAAGTTGATGGAGATTGCACAACACTACCAACTGCCATGCCGGATATATTTTGCAACCAGGGCTTCTATGCCACATCTGTAGGATGATATGCCAAGGCCTTCCGAGGAGGCCTGGGGAACTCCGAGTACAGGAAAAAAAAAGAAAGAAAAAAGGGGAAAATAAAATTCAAACAAGCCTCTTTCCATAGCAGCTATTTTGGTGAGGCACCCTGGGGTGAGAGGAGCAGACACTGGTCAGATTTGGATGCAGAGCAGCACAGCAGGCTTGTTCACAGGTCTTCTCCAGCAGGGATAAGGTCCCTTTGAGGGCGGCTGCTGTATCTGGCCCAGCTGACAGCCCCAGGAAGCAGCATCAGGAACACAGGTTGGTGCCATGTGGATCTCATGAGCAGTCTGGGAGCTTCTACATCCCGAGTCTAACCCCATCAGCCACCTCCTCAGCCCCCTTCTAGAAGGAAAGGAAAAAGGAGCCCAAGATGCACAGACAGGGCTGGTGAGGGGCAGGCAGTGCTGAAGATGCTCTGCCAAGAGGCATCCACCTGGCTGGTACCTTGCGCATGTCCCAGGCATCCAGCCCCAGCAGCTCCAGGGTAGGAGCCCGCATCAGTGACTCAAAAACATCAGCATCAGCTCACACGAGCATCACATCTCGCAGCCTCAGTAAGGCTGAGTGAGCACAGGACCAAACCCAGACACCCGCTAGCACATCTTATAGTCATTCCCATAAAAACACTTTTCTGGAAAAAAAAAATGGGGCCTGGTGAAAGACCCAGCAAATTGTCTCCGTTAGACAGGAGAGGACTCTAGGTTCACTGCATTCCTGGACTCAGACGTTTAGTTAACAGTTCCTAGATTAGGAGGGAGAAAAATCTCCAACACAGAGGAGGCTATAGCCAGCCACCAGGAAAGGAGCAAGATGACAGGCCAGTCCCATCCAAGGATAAACCACACTCTTGCATGTGATTTGCATGTGAGGAGTTCGGAGGTGTCATTTGGACAGAGCTGTTGTGCTAAACACCCTGTCCCTGCTCTGCTTGGTGCCCTGAGGAGCTCAGCTTGCTGCTTTCGCCCCGGGACAGGCTGGTGTCCCTCGAGCCGAAATGGCAGTGCTGCCCTTTGCAGGGACAACAGGCCCACATGTGCTTCTGGAGCACAGGCAACCAGATCCGCTGGGAAACAGCGCAGAGCAGACAGCGAGTGCACTTGACACCAGGAGCCATCATATTGGAGAAATAGGGAAAACATTGCCCTTGATTCTCCCGTCAAGGATGGGGAAGTGGTGGGAAAAAATATCCTTTTCACAGCAGTGATGTGGTGAGGCCCAAACAGCTTCCCCAACACGTGATGCAGGATGCAGAGATGCTGCTTTTTCCAGGAGGGAAAGAGGGATTCTACAATCTCCTTAATGAGAAATTTACCTTACCTCTGAGGCAAGGGCAGCCCAGCATCTGCAGAACTGCAGCTCTGCGTTGCCTCCTCTTCCTCACTGCAAAGGGGACAGAGGGCTTCTGGAAAGGCTGCAGGTCCTTGTCCCACACAGGGGCAAGAAGGTCCCTTGGACACCTGTAAAGGAGGGTTAACACTCATCTGCAGCAGAGAGATGCTATGAGGCTCTATCGAGAGCTGCAAAACCCTGAGAAGCCGTCACATTTTTCACCGTCATCATCGACAGCACGAAGACGGGATTTTCAGGACAGAGAGGAAGACCCAGACACGGAGGCGGTGGGCTCCGGCCGTCTTGCCCCGACCTTCCCTCTTCCAGCCGCAGGCTCCCTTCCCTCACCTCCTTCCTGCCTGGGCCAGAAACAGAGCCAAACTAATAATTCAGATGACAGAATTAAACTGATCCTGATTAGAAAAAGCCCTTACCCTGAAGAGAGCAAAATCTGGCTCCACGCTGCCCTGTAATCCAATAGTCTCCCACGGCCTCCGCAGCAAACCTGAAACCTGCCTCCAGGCAAAGGCACTTTGTCTTGAAACAGGGGAAGTTAAATGTGCCTTAATGGGAATTTTGACACGTTTTGCTTTGATTTCGCTAATGTTACAAAAGTAGCTGTCAGAAAATATTTCAACCTCTCTGCAACAGGGCTCAGCGCCCAGCCAGGCCCTTCGGAAAGGGATCAGGGCTGTGGAAAGAAGACACCTCCAAGCTGGATCACCCCCACTCTGTCCTGGGGATCAGCACAGTATTTAATGACAGCTCCAGGGAGGCACAGGGACACACCATGGAGGGAGAAGGATCCCCTCGTTGTCCCCACATTGGTGGCTCTGTTTGCACAGCCATAGGGCATGCGGCCTCCCAAGGCTGCAGCCTGCCTGGGATGTTCCATTGCATTTCGAGCTGGGACACAGCAACAGGATCTCTCATCTCCCCAGGCAGAGCCACAGAGGGTTCATGTCCTAGAGGGCAGGATGATGACATGAATGTGTTATTAACTTGTAGAAGTTTCGTGATTTTCCTTCCATTTGGCATCAAAGCAGTGGCTGGTGCTTCCTGGGTCCTCAGTGACTCGGGAAGGGCACGGAGCTGCTGCAGGTCAGACCAGCAGCACTGCAGGATCAGGTGCATTTAACTCCCACACTCCTGGGAAATGCCACAAGGGACCACGGGAACCCAGACAAACCTTTATCCAGCACACAGGAATGCCTCCTTTCCATGAAAAAAGCAAAAATCAGGACTGCCCCATCTTTCCAGCCCCAGGAGGAGGCTTTTCACCCTTTGGGTCCTGCAGTACATACCTGGTTGAGCCCAACAGGTCACAGTCCTGTGCTAGGAAGTCATCGCAGCACACTTGCTGCATTATCTGACTGCAACTGTGCTGCCAGGGCATCGAATACGATGCAAATGCAAAGAACTGGCAAGCAGAAGGGACAAGAGACTTTCCTAATGAACACGCTTAGAGGGCGGCTCAATGAAAGACACCGGTTTCCTTTCCCCCCTGCCAATCTGCAAGATAAGTTTGCAAACTCCCCTCCGCACGACGTGCAGCCGCTGGCTGCACCAACACGGGCCATGCCCGGTGCCCACCGCAGGGCTGGGGTGAGCGGCAAGAGGAGCAGAGGGGAAAAAAACAACCTGATCCAGCACTAATTTTAGCTGGGCTGAATGCAATTTCCTTAACTGGAATAAATTAGACAAACAAACAGCAGGGGCTGCGGGTTGCAAGGGGGGAGAGCTGGGCTCCTCCTCGGAGACCCTGTTTACTCGCAGCAGCTTCTCCTGCCCCTGCGCCGGTGGCCCCAGCTCCACCTCGGACCACATTTGTGAGCTATTTTTTGTTGTTCTAACGCAACGCTGCAATTCTAACCCAGAGCCTCAGATTGTCAAACAGTTTTTCTTTTCTTTTCTTTCCTTCAGAAAAAAATACAGCTGAACTAATTTGATGAAAGGGGAAAATAAAATGCAAGCCAGGCTAAACACACACAGTTCCTACCTACAGCCAGGGCCCAGCTTCTCCCAGGCCAAAGTCAACACACGTCAATTTTTAACATGACAGGACTTTAAAAGGGAGGCTTGAGCCCTGGATGCAAGGCGGCTGGAAAACATTAACAACAAGGTCTGTCAATTAAAGGCAAGCATGACAAGCCACTAAGACAAAGGTGGTTTTTTTCTCCCTCCTCTCCTTCTCTTACCCTTTTAACAAAAAGAATGGGATTTATGAAGAACTTTGGCCATTGGTCCAAGTGTTTGTGTTACCAAATGAGGGACAGCCTTCGCGTAGGAGCCTTGCAGGCAGGCAAGGGTCATGATTATGAGGTGGAGGAAGAGCTTCCCCATGGAGGAGCTGCCATCTCCCATGCCAAACCTCATGCCAGGCCGCTGGTTTTGCCTGCACGAGCGGAGCGAGCGGCCGCTGTGCGCACCCGTCACCAGCCCTGCGGCCAGCCCGGCTGTCCCAAGCCCGGGTGACCTCCCAGCCATGCGCCTGCCATGCTGGAAACAGCTATTTTGGGTTCCAGGCTGCTTTTATCAGCCGCATAGGAAGTATTTCCATGGTTGCTGTGGGCCAGGCAGGTTTCTGCCCAAAGCCACCCACTGGTATCCAAAACAGAGCCAGGAAAAACAAGCAAAAGGGGCAGAGCAGCCACATCCCAGCAGGGCAGCTCTCAGCAGCGCGGGCCGACCGCCTCTGTGAAAAATGAGGCAGCAGCAGCCTGAAGCTGGGACCCATCGCTGCACGATGGCCACCGGGCCAGGGAGCTGGGACTCATCATTGCACAGCGACCACGGGGCCGGCATCCCCACCACAAGCCTCTCCAGACACAGGCAGAGCTCCAAAATGCTCCCTGGAGCCAAGCAGGAGCAAGGGAATTTGCACCATGCTCAGTGCCCAGTAGCACCCAGAGCTGGGAGCTGCCCCTGGCCCTGCAGACCCCTCGGTGAGCAGGATGGGCAAGGCAGGAACAACGGGCTCATTGGGGGCACAGGGAAAGGGCCTCTCCCCTAAAGGAGGGGAACATCCACCCACCTCCCCAGGAGCAGCTTCCCCCGCTCTGGAGAGGCAGCATTTGCTTTCAGCTGGGGCAACAGGTAAAGGATCAACCAGAGGGAAAACGCCAAGATTCATTTCACCTTTAACACCTAAATAAACATTGTATCCACAGGCACGCACATGCTGCACAGTGTACACCGCACCGGTGTACATTACACCTCAACATAACGCCAGGACTGACTGATGGACCAGCTCCAGCATCCACCACCGCAATGCCCGGTCCCTGACAATGCCTGGGACCAGATGCTGCAGAAGGTGCTAAGAGCCTCCCACAGTCTAGTACAACACGTGCTGCTGCCTCCTGTTAAGCATCTCCTTCATCTAATGGGGAGAGGAACCTTCCTGGAGGCCCTCCAGGTCCTCGCATGGTGCCCACGCGCCAGCCCGGGGATGGCACATGTGGGGTCACAGCAAGGCACGTGTGCGGGGCTGCCCCGCGTGAGCCAGAAGCTGCTCAGATCTGGGGGCTCCAGCTCTGCTTTCCAGATTATGCTTCTCTTTCCCTGGCCCAGATGCCCAAACTCCTTCCAACAGGCTCGAGGTTCACTTTGCAGGGCAGGCAGAGCCAGCACAGGCTGTTTTCAGACAAGCCTCTAGCCCCAGGTTTCAGGTAGGAATAAGGCTCCCTGTTATCGCCAGCTCTTGTCTCCCTGCGCTTTACCACACCCAAAACAAAATCATTTGGGTGATCTTGTGCTCTGGAGCTTGTCACCATCAAGGACCATTCCTTAGCACAGACCCAGGCAAAGAGCAAAGGGACGGGCAGGTAGCCTGGGTGCAGGGCACTGCGAGGGACCGAGCGCACTGAGGACCAACCCTGCAGGGGAGCCGGTTACCAGCACTGCCAGCCCCTGCTCCAGCCACCACCAGGGCACCGGTCAGAAGAGCAGGAGAAGAGAGGAGATGCTCAACAGCCCCCACAGGCTCTCCTGTCCCCAGGGCAGAGCTGCACTGCCACGAAAGACACCAGGCCTGGGGGCGATTTCAAGGCAGGGCTGGTCAGGAAGGTGCTGGTCAGACCTGCTCCACATCCACAGCTTCCTGAAAGCGATTTATTGACGAGCTCTGCTGCAGCCCCGGCAGGGCTGACATTGGTGAGGCTGGAGGTGCCTCCGCAGGCACCGACTGGAAAACAATGTGCTCAAACAGCAGCACCCGGCTGAAGTCAATAGCAGCAGCTCATCCTCCACACACTAATCACTGAAATCGTTAGGGCTGCTAACGAAGTTCTCTGTGCCCCTGCATGCACCGAAGGCGGCTGTCGGGGCAGCCCCAGCTCCACATAGCAAGCCACAAAGCCGGAGCGGCGCCCACCGCAGCAGCAGGAGAGCTGCGTGCAGGTAGACAGGACATGGATGATCTATGCGTGCACAGCAGATATATCATCCAGGCTTCCTGAGATCCGTTGCCAGCCGTGGCTCAGCGAAGAGCAGCCTGGAAGAGGCCAGAGCAGGGAGCCGAGGGCCCTGCAGCCGGTCAGGAACCATCCACACGTCTCAGTTCCCATCACAGGCAGCTGCCACCAGCCCTGTCACCCCTTGCAGACACCTACACACCTGCAGCCCCTTCCCAGCCAGAGCTCATGCCAGAAAGGGAATCACTTCCAGGACAGGCTAATATCACCATGAGCACCCTGACCTCAAGGACGGGGGTCTATCCTGAGATAGATTTCACTAATACATCTTGTCATTCTCCAAAATATCCAATACAGCCTCACAAGCCCCATTCTCTCCTCTGGCTCTTCACTTCTGGGCAGGCAAAGCAGCCCAGTGTTTCCTGCAACATCAGTAAGGATCACACAGAGCAGGGGAGGCAGAGGTCTTTTAAATGAAGTTCATACTCTATCAAGGCAGATGAGGATTCCCATCTCCCAGGGAAATCATAGAGATGCCACATTTGAATGTACCCAAAAAGCCACGACCATTTAAAGCATTAATTCGTCTCAAGTTTCAAGCAAAATAGACTCTTGTCAGTCAAATAAGTATATCTCCCCCAGCATAGGGAAGAGCCGTGCAACATGAAGGTTTCATCCCTCCATGAGACCCTGCTCAGAGCAGGGATGAGGCAGAGCACTTTGCAGGACTCCCTTTTAAAGAAGGGCTGCTCTGCAGCTGGAAACACCCTGCTGGATTTAGCAGGATTACCCTGGAGTCAGAGCAGGGTCAGGCCTAAAATTCTCCAGCTTCCCACTTGAGATCTATATCTTGGATCCAAGCACATCAGCACTGTTAGCATCCCTGTAAGGAGCCAGGGCAGTACAAAGTCTTGCAACATCAATGGGCCCTAAACAGTCCCAACACTCCATGAGTTCTTTCCAGACACAGCAATGGAAGCAAGGATAAACTAAGCATCTCCAGTGCAGAACAAAGCAAGCAATTAGCACACAAAGCTCCCACAACAGCCTGATGGAGCAAAGTTGAACAAGGAGATTTTCCTCCCAGGCACTTCTGCTAGAAGCCCTCTGAAATATTTCCATTTCTGTTGCTTTTTAGCAGCAAGGTCAGCTCCTTGCTTCCTACCCTGACATCCTCCATGAGGGCCTCTTTCTGGGAACTCACAGCAATGCGCCAGATGTCAGAGAGACAGAAAAACAACCGGGGGCCAAAGTGGAGCATGGGCTGCCCCGAGCCCCAGCCACAAGGAGCTGAGAGCACCCAGGGAAGGGGGAGCCGGCAGCCGCACGCGGCGCCGGAGCCACGAGTGCCCCCTCGGCAGCACCACGATCCCCCCGCACCTCGGTGTGGGGAGGGAGCCCTTCCTCCTGCATCCGCCTGCCGGGCGGCAAAAAGCCATATTACAGCAGCGCCACGTGCCCCGGCTTCACACAGCCCATGGGAAATAACCTGAATATTTGCATCGCAGAGCTGACCTCGTCTTTCTCTGCTTTTGCTCCATGCTGGGCTTGGGCAGCGGCCACCGCAGGTCCACATGTCCCCTGGCAGCAGGGCACAAACATCCCCCCTTGCTCAGGGTTGCAGCTCCTCACCCCCTGCCCGCCATGTGCTCGGGGTCTTGCTGCCCCGCTGCAGCCCCCAGCCCCAGCCACCCCCAGCAGCAGAGCTCCCACCAGAGCAAACCTGCAGCTCCTCCACGAGCAGCGAGATGCAGGTGCTGCAGCCTGGAGCTGCAGGAAGGGCCCTGCTCCAGCCTGGATGCGGCTCCTCACGGATTCCTGGATGCTCAGGGCTGGGAGCGCAGCCCACAGCCATCCCAGCACCACAGCAGCCGCTGCCCAAGACAACGAGAATGAAGTAGGGAAGAAAAGAAACCACAGGGCTTTAGAAAGAAACCACCTACGTTTGGTGATGGGTTGTGTTTCTCTGCAAGCTTGGTCTGCACTTTTAAGCTTCTTCTCTTTAATAATAATAAAACACTGTGACTCAACTGGAAATACATCTGCCTCCTCTTCTCCAGGAGAGGTGAGATTCCCTTTCCCAGGCTCAAAAAACATAGGTTAAATTAACCCTAACAGGGCAGGGAATAAAACAGCTCTCTGCTCTCAGCCAAGAGGAGCAGCAGAGCCCAGGGCTGGGCTTTTATGGGTGCAAGGTGGGCCCAGGTGAGAGGGTTTCCAGGTGGGGATGGGCCAGCCGCCCTCTTTCAGCTGTGCTGCCTGCTCTGGGGACCCAGCGTGGCTCTGCAAAGCAGCACCCACCTAAAAATAAAGTGTTAAAAGCACCTTAGGATGCAGGGTAGTCTGTGGCACTGCTGTGGGAGTGTCACTGTCCTGTGTCACCCCAGCAGCATCCTGGGGCTCCCCATCCCTGCTCAGGTCCCACCTGGCCCAGTGATCCTGGCACAGCACTCTGGAGATCACCATGACATCCCTTGAGGGATGGAGGAAAAACAGCAAGGAAAGAGAGGAAAATAAAAGGAAAAGGTGAAAAAATACATTAACCCCTCCAACACTTTCTATTTTTATTCCCTATCTTCTGTCCCTGTGAGGGTATTTCTAGAGCCTCCACTTTTCCACATTAAAAGGTGCTGGAATAATCTCACTTTGCAGCAGATACCTGCAAAGAGACCAAAACCCTAAGTGTGAATGGCCACAGGCACACATCGCTCCCTCCCTCTCCTGATTTTCCAGGTTTTCAGGAGTGACCTTGGAAAAAAGAAAGAGCCGTAGTTCTTCATGCCACAGGCGATAGCACATTTGTCACCATTCAAGCTGTCTGAAGCCTTCCCAGGTTTTATTTTATTGCATTTCTAGGTGTCACCAAGCCCCAGCTGAATTAGTTCGCAACTCCTTCAAAAAAAAAAAAAAAAAAAAAAAAAAAAAGTGACTTTGCTCTATGTCCCCACGCCTGGCTGGAGATGGAGACTCGTGGGCCTCTCTTTTGGATAACATGTGTGTTGTTCACCACGATATTTCCCACATGTGTGACAGTTGAAACTTGCGGACGGAAGACCTGAGACCCTCGCTGTGACAAGTGGGGTAATGGGTAGAAGGGGGATGTTGAACTGTCGCAGCCGTGTGGGTGGAAGGAATCCTGGGGACGTGATCCAGAGGCTGCCTCGCCTCTGACGGTGCAGCCAGGAAACGCAGCCCTGATGCGTCCCGGTGTCCCGATCCCCGCCGTCCCGCAGAGCTTTCCCTTCGGGGGCCTTGGGAAAAGGTCCCAAAGCGGCCGGGCCGCATCCGCCCCCGCCGGGGCAGCCGGAGCGGCAGCGGCACCGGCACCAGCACCGGCTCCGGCACCGGCTCCGGCACCGGCACCGGCTCCGGCACCGGCACCGGCACCGGCACCGGCTCCGCACCGGGCGCTGCGGGGGGGTCCGGGGCCGCCGCCGCTGCCTCGCCCGCCGCAGCCAGAAGGTGCCGCCGTCCGCCCGCGGATCGCGCCGAGCCCAATTAGGCGGCCGGTATCGCCCGCAATCACGGCTGCTGATAGAGATAAATGGGGAAGGCACTATCTGCGCGACGGTCGGGGTTTTTTTTCCATAAAAAAAAAAAGAAAGAAAAAAAAAGAAAAAAAAAACAATTGAACTTTTCATCAGCTGCTAATCATATTTTTTTTTATTGCTTTGCTTAGCATTTTCTGGAGAATAAAACCTCAGAGGAGCCCGGTCTTTTGTGGAAAATGAAAGGGCATATAAAAAAATGAATGTACATGGATTCTAAATATTTCAGGTTGTATGACTTTGTGTTTGACCTTAGCAGAAGATGAACTAATCCTGCAATATAATAGACTTTCATAGAGATATGGAAAATGGCTGCTTTTTTATCTCAGTTGCCATGGGAACCATCAGAGAGAAGGCCTAGCTGAGATGCAATAGAAGGTTATTAAATGTGTGCTTGTGTATATTGGAAAAATACAGCTTTTTGTCATCTTGTGTCACTCATAGGTCTTTAATACGTAATGTTTAGGTTATTAATAAACTAACACAGGTCCATTTTTTACAGGGAACAACTGTGAATACAGCCATAAAAAATTAGCACAAGTTGAACATTTGCAAAACTCTCGGGCATGGGCAGGGGCTGGTGAGGGCTGCGATTCTCCCTCAAGTTCCCACCGAAGTTTCTCTCCCTTCCCTTGCAGGCACAGGAAGGGGTCGAGCCCTTGTCACCCGCAGTGTGGGGCACAGGGCTCTCCTTGTCGCTGCCGGGCAGGCGGGGGGTCTTCTGCCCCTTCCCTGGCACGTCTCACGCTGGGGGCACAGCAGCTGCAGCAGTGCCACATCGCAGGGCAAGCTGAGTTTTAGCTGTGCGCTGGCTCAGAGCCCGGCGGAGGAGACAAGGGGCTGGCAAGAGCCAACAGGGCTTGGGGCTTCTCTCATTTGGGGGCTGCACCCCAGCTGCACGGGGAGTGGAGGAGTTGGAAGGCATAATAATAATAATAATAATAATAATAATAATAATAATATAACAACAACAACTTCGGGAGAAAAAATAAAAAGAAAAAAAAAAAGAAAGAAAGAAAAGCCTGACGCCGCTGTGAGCTGGAAGGGAAAGACTTCACCCTAGAACCCCACTGGGAAGGCGGCTCCCCCTTTCCGTGGCGTCATTTTGCTCCCCAAGGGTCAGAAGGAATCCCGGGATGTTGCACTGGGTGCGTGGGATAGCGAGAAGGGAACGCAGCCCCTGGCCGGGGATGCTCGAAATCAAGGAAAAAGAAAGAAAAAAAAAATCTCTGTCCGCTAATCTGCCAGCTCCCGGCGCCGCTAATTCCCCGATTTTGGAAGCGCGGCGGCACCTCGCGCGGCCGAGCCGCTGTCCCCGCTGCTCGGGGACACCAGGGGACACCGCCACCCCCGGCTCGTCCCGCAGCGAAGCGCCGTGCGCTAAGAGCCTCGGGGACGGGGGGTCGGCGACCCGGCCCGGCCCGGCCCGGCCCGGCCCGGCGGGACACTCCGCGTGCACACGCACCCGGCGCCCATGCATACTAAGTAAAGCGAGGAATACATAGATTTTGCCTATCTGCCGATCAAACGCGGAGATCTGCTCTGGTAAATGATGCATTAGATGCGGTGGCTGTATTTGTTGTGTGAGTTTTGAAAGGGTTCCGATAATCTGGAAGCGAGAGATAAGGAACACCATTTATTCAGCAGCACTTTGGAACCAATTTTCAACCCTGTTCAACCCCATTCTCCAGCAGCCTCCAGGAGCCCAGGAGATAAGGATTGGGCTATTCATTATCTTCACAAGGAACAAAGATTAGCTAGCAGAGATGAAAAATTACCCCTGGATAGTAATAATAAGGAAGCGAACCTGGAGAGTTGCTGAGCCTATATTCTCCCTGCTGCTGGTGCTGCTTCTTCTCCTTTTAAAATTCTCTCCCTCTATTTTTGTTGTTGAATCAATATTGAAAAGGTTGGGCTTAAAAAATAATAATAAAAAAGCCTTCCCCATGTCTACCTTTTTTTCCCTTTTTTATTTTTTTTTTCAATATGCAGAATATGGTTGTTACCGTGGAAGAGAACTGAACACGGTCCCCCCTTCCTCCCAGACTTCCAGATGACATCTTTAGTACGAAACTAAGCAGCAGAGGAAAACATCCTTTTATTCCAGGGAGAGAGGGGAAAATCGCCCTCCCCCCGGCCCCCGATGCCTCTGCGCGTCTCGGGGGTGCCCCGGACACGCGGGACAGCCCGGGCGGCGGCAGCGGGAGCGCCGCTCGCAGCCCCGCTCCTCCGCGAGCCTCCGAAGCCCCGGGCTGGACCCCCTGCCTGCCCCCACCTGGGGAGAAATCCGCAGGCTTCAGCCCCTGCTTTTCCCGGAGTTTTTCCGCCTGGGCGACGGTCCCTCGTTTTAGAGTCGTTCCGTGCTGGGGCGATCCCAGGACGCGGCTAGCGGCAGTTTCTCTCTCTTCCTCGGCACAAGGGAAAACAGAAAAAAAAAAGAAAGAAAAAAAAAAAAGAGGAGGATATATGTGTATGTATATATTTTAATAACACATTCTTTTGTATTTTCTTCCCCTGCATAAATCTGGTGATGTATCTTCTCTCGGAGGATGAAGGATAATACAGGAGGAGTAATTAAAACACTTACTTTGGAAATGGGCTGCGTGGGGCTGATAAGAATTATCTGCCGCATATCAAGGACCCTTTTTCCCCCGAACCATATCACAAAGACAGACAGAAAATGCCAGCAGAATAGGCTGCCCCCCTTCGCCCCCCTCCGCTCCCCGTCACATTTTTACCTCCATTATGATGATAATTCTGCTCCCCGCGAAACTTTTCCTCCTTCCCTTCCTCACCCGCGTTTCGTTCCCCGCTCCCGCGGGACCCGCCACCCGCTCCGGCCTCTTTGTCCCGCCGCTCCCGTGGGTTTCCAGCGGGACCCGCCCGCGGCCCCGTCCCGTCGCAGGTGCGGAGCTCCCGGCCGGGCGCTGCCAAAGGCTTTCGAGCTGCTCCGGGGGCTCCGGGAGCGAGGGGCTTGGCCCTTGCAGCATCCCCGCTGCCTCCCTAAGGTTGCAGGTGCACAGCCCGAAAGACTGAGTTTAGGAGGGGAGACATGGAGGAGAAGAGAACGAGGTTGTACAAAAGCTTCTTTGGTCAACGCAAAAAAATACATATAATAATAAGCATCTATACAAAAAGATCCCATTACCAAGAAGTGGGAATAAAATTAATAGGAATCATTTCTGCTAATAATTAATGCTACAGAGCGTCTGTCCCCATCCTGTCTTCCCTGAGCTCCTTCTCCTGCAGCAGGAGAGCGGCTGCGAGAGGCAGAGGCTGCCGAGCCCGGCGCCTGGGCTCTCTCTCTGTGTTGTTGGTATAATATAAATTCATTTAAAATATGAAAGTCAAGTCGCGTAGACTGTGACAGCAACCGTAACAAAAGGTGCAAGCAACAGACAATGTGATGTGCTTGTACAGATATTGTAATGATGCAAATGAAGTGGAGGGGACGAGCTGCCTTATTATGTACATAAATACACAGTGGCTCGCTGTGCCATCCTTGAATGCAGGAGAGCGAGAGAGAGAAGGGGAGGGAAAGAAGGGAGAGAGGAAAGAGAGGGAGGGAGGGAGGAAGGGACGGGGGGAAGGAGGGAGAGACAAAAAAAAAAAAAAAAAAAGGCTCAGCTCGGAAACTGCTGCCAGTTTTCGGCAGAGCGCACGCCGGGCAGCCCCTCGGCTCCCTGTGCAGCCCGCGGAGCGCAGCGCGGTGCAGCGCGGTGCAGCGCGGCGCCTCCGAGGCACGAAGGCGGAGGCGGGCGAGGACGGCGGCGAGGCGAGGTAAGAGCGGCCACTGCGCGGGGCTGCGCGGGGCTGCGCGGAGCGGAGCGGCCCCGCGGCGCGCGCGGGCACCGGGGCTCGGGGCGGCTCGGGCCGGGCCGAGCGGGCAGCGCCCGATTTGAAACAACGAAAAAAAAAAAAAAAAAAAGGATCTCCGACCACCCCCCCGCCGAAGAGCCCCCGCGCCGCCCCCGCGGCCCCGGGCCGGGCAGAGCCGCGGCGGCGCCGGCAGCGCCCGCCCGAGTGTGGCCCCGGGGGGCCCGGGCGCCCTGGCGGGGCCGCGGCGACCGCTCGGCGGGGCCGGGTCCCCCCCCGCCGCCTGGTCATTGTCGCCGCCGTAATTATTTAAATCTCCATCTTGGGAAGTTGCATTTGGCCCGGGCGGGCGCTCCGCGGAGGGGTGCGCGGAGTCCCCGCGCCCCCTCCCCGCAGCCGCGTCCCGTCTCCCCGCTCCCTTTGTTGGCAGCTTTGGGCATTAAGAGACGCGGGGGGTTGTTGTGCCCGGGAAAGGCGGCGGCTCCGCAGGGCCCGGCGCCCGCTCCTCCTGCACCTGCCTGCCGGGGAGTCCCAGTCCCGTGCGGCAGCTTTACGGGGCTTTGCATGATTTAAAATTAGCCACATCGGGGACTGGGCAGCTCCTCTCTGAGGGTCTCCCCCTCTCCCCCTCCTTTTTTATCTTTTTTTTTTTTTTTCGTATGTTTAAAGTTCCCCTCTTTATCTTCCTTTTGCTTTGGGGTTCAGAGGCTGGAAGGCAAGGAGGAAAAATAAATAAAAGCAACCAGGAGCGAAGCCTGCCTGGATTTGAGGCGATTTCAATAATAAAAGCGATTTCAGTAAGGGGGAGACAGGCTAGGGATTGTTCTCGTGGAGAGCGCAGAGCATCCTTATTAAAAGCAATTTATGTTTTGTTGTAAATCTAAACCCTGGCCTGGTCCGAACCCCACGTCTCGCAGTACGGGCTGCGCCAGGCTCAGGGGTGGCCGCGAGGGGTCCCGGACACGGGTGACACGAGCCCCATCCCCACTCGTGGCCGCTCCCTCCCCAGCGAAGTTTTGCCCGCGGACAAACAAATGAAATCTACGAAATCGGCTTCTTTCCTCCCTCTTGCCACAGCTGCACCCGAAATAACCTTGCAAAGGAAAGAGAGAAAAAGCGGGGAAGGAGGGAAGAATTAAAATGACCTCCTGCGAATGAATTTTTTTCGCGACAGCGCTTAGAAATATAAATACATATATTTATATGGACACAAATGTGTCCAGCAATCTCCCCCCTCCCCCGATACGCTTTCCTTCGCTAACTCGCACAAAAGGCGGTGTCCCGGGGGCGCCGGGTCGGCTCGAGGCTTCTCCTCTCCGTTTCGTGTGGCCGGGGAGGGCCCGGGCCAGGCGCGGACAAAGCGCAGGTGAGCGCGAGTGCGCAGGAGAGCCGGGAGCCGCCGCTCCTACCGTGGGATGGGGGTATCGAGGCGGGCTAGGGGTATCGAGGAAGCTTTTGCAGTATTAAAAAAAAAAGGAAAAAAAGGAAAGAAAGAAAGATTAAGTATTCCGTGATTTATTCCCCGCGCCGTCCTTTTTTAAATGCAGCTAAATAGGGTCTTGTGGTTAAGAGGTAACTGTGTCATTTTATAACCCTATTAGCAGCCATTAATATGTGCTGGCAATGCAGGATCGGGGGAGGCAAGCGGAGAGGAGGCAGGAGGGAGGCAAAAACGAAAAGAGGCAGAAAGCAAGAACTTCCCCTCCGCACAACCCACCCCCGAGGAGACGAACGGCGGGCGGTGGAGGGGGCGGCCGCGGGACCCAGTCCTACCTGCGGGGGCGGCGGCGGCACCTGCCTCAGCGCCGCGGCCCGGCCCGGCCCGGGAGGAGCCCGGTTCGGCGCGACCCTCCCGCCACCTCCCGTGGCCGCTCCGGGGAACGTTGCCCGCCGCGGCGGAGGCTGCCGCGAGCTCGGGCTGAGCCCTTCGCTCCCTCCTCACCTTCTTCCTTTCTCCCTCCCTCCCTTCCTTCCCTCGCCGCTTGCTGGCACCGGGGAAGGGAGCGGGCGGCGGGGCTGCTGCGCGGCTTCCCCGGCGGCTCTTGTCCCCTGTCTCCATTAACCGGAGCTGCGCGAAGCCTTCCCCGCCGGGGCACCGGGAGAGCGGAGGGCCGGGAGCCGCGGCCCCAGCCCGGGGGCACACGCGGGATTCCCTCGGCTCTGCCCGCATCGAAGCAGCCGAGGCCCCCCCTGCTCAGGTACTCTTCTCCCCAGCCCGAGCACTCGGGGTGAAAAACAAAACACAACCAAACAAAATCTCCAGGCGGGTAAATAAATAGTCTGTGTGTACGTCTGGGGATATTTGTTTTCTGCCTTCGCATCTGCTTGGGCATAGGTGTCAACTCCATCACACGGCACTACTAACTGTTGCTAAAACATGTTGTCGCCCCCCCCCCTTCCCCCTTAACGATATGACATCACTTGTCAGTCAAATTAAAATAACCAGTTGTGCTTCCAGATCTGGGAATTCTCCCGTATTAAAAAAAAAAAAGCAACAACTGTATCAAAATAAAGTTAATAAAATGAATTCCCTTTGTTAGGAAAAAAAAATTAAAAAAAAAAGAGAGGGAAATAGGGTTTTGCAAATAGCGAGGGGCCGAGGCAGCACCGCAGAGCCCGAGGGCAGGGGCTGCTCCGCGGCCCGCGGAGGGCCCGCCCGGCCCCGCTCCCCAGAGGCTTTTCACAAAATTGATGAGCGCGGTTTAACCAGCCGTGCGACCCGGGCTGCGCCGCCGGCTCCGCGGGGCAGTTTAAGCCGCTCGCCCGCAGGAGCGAGCGCTGCCGCTCCCGGTGGGCGAGTTAATTCAATTAAAGAGCGCAGACGAGGAGCCGCCGCTGCGGGGCTGGGGCTGCCGTCCTGCGCTGGGCAGTGCCGTGGGCTGCGGCCGCTCCCTCAGACCCGCAGCCGGAGAAAAGAAAAAGAAATAAAGGGAGAAAGGAAAAATAAACAAATAAATAAATAAACTCCGCCGAGGCGTCTCGGAGGGAAACATCCCCGCTCTGCCCGGCGCAGCTGCGGGCATGAAGCGGCTCCGTCACCAGAAATCGTTTCTCCCTGTCGCAGGGCTCGCTTTTTTAGCGAGGCGTTTTAAGAAGCAGCGGTGCGCGGAGGGGGCCCGAAGGACACGCTTTGCCCTTAGCTGTGGAGCCGCCAGGCCGGGAGCCGCCGCGGTGCCCCTCAGCGCGGCGCCTGGGCGGCGGGGCAGCCCCAGCGCAGGGCGCGGGCCGGGGAGCCGCTGCCGCCGCCCCTGCGGTGCCGCTTACCCCGGCCGCAGGGTAACCCGACCCGGGGGCTTCAGGGAGCGCTGCGGGCCGCGCGGGGTCTGCCGCGCCATAAATCAAGCCGCCTGATTAATCTTTACAATTTGTCTTTTAAAACAAACACGAACGAATTATCAGCTCGTTAACTGCGATTTTATCACCTGCCTAAAACAAACAGCCCACCCAGCCTCCCCCTACCGCCAGCCCCCCCCCCCCCCAAAAAAAAAAATTAGGAAAGAAACCCGTGGCCCAGGCTTATTGCAGTCGGGCAATAATTAAAACCTCGGTATCAGTTAATAACGGCGGAGCGAGGCGCTCCGTTCCCCGCCGGGTCGGAGCCGGCCTTGGCCTCCCGTTCCCCGCTGCAGGCCGAGCCCCGTGAAATGCGGCCCCGTTTATACGGGCGCTCCCGCCCCCCTGAACCCCCCCGGGCACAGCTCGCCTGTGCGCCCCGCTTGCAGCGAGGCGCCGAGAGACCTACCTGCAAACGCCGGGAGCGTTTTATGCTCTCCCGTCTTTAAAAACAAAATTCCGTTCAGGAGGTGGGTGGGGGGGAGGGGGGTATAAAGGTTTTTTTTTTTTTTTTTTTTTTTTTCTCCCCCACGGTGGGTTGCTGCATGTGCAAAGAAAATTGCTTCGGAGATGGAGAGAGCAGCTGGATTTGTAGACAGCTCGCTCGGTTTTCTCTCTGCTATTTAACTTTTTTTTTTTCCTTTTGTTTTGTTTCCCTTTCCTCCTTGGCCCCTCCGGCCTGCTAAGGGCCCGGGCGGGCTCCGCGGCGCGGGGGGCACTTGCCGCCCTGAGCCGCGGCCCCTCTGCCACCAAGCCCGGCTCATTTCCCATCCCGGCCTGCCGGGACCGGTCACCTCATCAGGCTCTGCCGCTCCTTCCCCGCACGGAGCCGGTGGAGGAGCTGCCGCCCGGCCCCGCGCTTGCGACCCTCCCTCCGGCGGCAGGAGGGGGCGAGGGGCAGCCAGGCCCCTCCGCGTGGAGGCCGAGACCCACGGGCAGCCCGCAGCGCCCCGGGTTTGGGGCGCCAAGACTCGCGGGGATGCAGGGAGGGGGCAGCGCTGCCAGCTCCCCGTTCCCGGGGGCCCCCCAGGTGGCCCCCGGCTCCGGCCGCCCCGCTGCGGGTCCCCGTGGGGCTGCGGAGAGTCCCTCGGGGGCTGTGGAGGGAGGCAGCAATTGGGGAGGGAGCCCCGTGTCGCTCGGGCCAGACGAGCTCCGCAGCGAGGAAAGGGAGTTTTATTATTATTACCGTCATCATCATTATTATTATTGTTACTGTTTAAAAAAAAAAAAAAAAAAAAGTTCATTTCCTGGCGAATTTGGCAGTGGCGGGTGACGTCAGAGCTCCGGCGTCGCCGTGACTGGGGCCGCGGGGCCGGGGGAGGCCGGAGCCCCCGCTCCCCACGCGGCTGCCCGGCCCCGCGCCCCCCCGCGCGGGCACCCGGAGGGGGGCACAGCCCGTCCCGGGGGGCCCCGGCACCTCCTGCCCCGGTGCGGCCGTCGAGGGGGTCCCAGCTCGGCGGGCCCGGGCCCGCTCTCTGCGCCCCTCGCCGCTAGCCGGGAAACGGGGGCGCTGCGAGCAGCGTTTCCCCTTTTCTAGGACACTAGAGGTCTGGGGATGGGAGCGCCCGTGAAACAGGAGCTGCCGGCAGCGCCGGCTCCCGGGGGTTTTTGCTCCTTTCCTTTATTTTTTGCTTTTTTTGTCCTCTCTGTCCCCAATGAGGGCGGGGTTACGGAGTCCTATGGGGGGGCGGAGGGTTTTGGGGAGCCCGGGTGGGCGCTGCTGAGCGGTCCTGAGCGGGCCCCGCCGTGCGCTGCCAGCGCCTGTTGCTGCGGGCTGCGCTCGGGCAGCGCACGGCGAAGCCCTCCGCGTCTCCGCAGACACGAGAGGGGATTTTGCACAAAAGGGCTCCGGGATAAAATCCAAGGCCGCGGGCGCCCCGGCTCCCCCCGAGCCCAGCCGCCCCCTGCGGCACCAGGGCCGACGGAGCCGGTCCAAAGCGCCGCTCTGCCCCGAGGCCCGCAGCTCCTCCCGGAGCACTCGCGTTTATTTAGTTTTGCCCATTCAGACGGTTATTCAAAACTATCGTGACAGCCACGACCACGCCGGTATTCACTCCCCTCCTGGCTCCGCGCATTGCTTTCCTTGATCTTTGCTTTTATTATTATTATTACTGTTTTTTTTTTTTTTTTTTGGTCTGCATTAACGCCCTCGCGCCGATTTGGCCGTGCCCCCGGCCCGCCCTGTTCCCCCCCCCCCGGGCCCCCGGGCATCCCGGCGGCGGCGCCGGCAGCCGGGGCCGGAGCCGCGCGCCCCGACGGACCCACCTCCCCGTCGCCGAGCCCTTTGCCGCAGCCCTGCCTCGCTGCCCGCCCCCCCGGGGCTCTCCCCTCCCGTGCCCCCCTCCCCGGGCTCCGCAGCCCCCCTCAGCGCCTCCTCCCGCCCCGGCGGGGCGGGCAGCGCCCGGGCAGGGAAAACCCCCGCGGCGGCGCCGGGCGAGGATGGTGCGGGCGGGGAAGGGGGGCGGAGGAGGCGGGGGGGGTCCGCGCCCCCCCCGGCCGGCTCCGTTTGGGCCCGGGGGTGCGGTCGGGGGCGGTGTGGGGCGGCGGGATTGGCTGGCCCGGCCGCCGGCCCCGCGCGCCCCGGCCCGTGCGCGGCGGCGCGGCCAGCTGGCGCCAGCGCTCATATAGGATGCGCGGGGATGGGAGCGAGCCGGCCAGAGCAGCGCGCTTTGCCATCTGAGTAACACCCTCCAGCCCGCGCGCTGCCTCCTCCCGCCGCCCCGCGACGGCTTGGCTTTTTTTTTTCCCTCTCTCTTTTTTTTTTTTTTTTTTTTTTCCCTCCTTTTCCCTCCCTTTCTCCCCCTCTTCGCGGCACTCGCATCCTCCGAGCCGGCTCAATCGCTCCCAGCCTCCCGCACGGGTAAGTGTGGGGCGCGGGGGGGCCGCGCTGCTGCCAGGGCTCCAACACCCCCCCCCCCTTTCTCCTTTCTCCCCGTCACCTTCTCCCCTCCTTTTCCTTTTGTGTTTGCCGGAGTTTCTGCTATAACCACGTTATATTAGATCTGCCGTTCCCCCCACCTCCCTCTTTTCTTTTTTTAAAGCCAGCTGGAAAAACTCCTGTTGACGTTTGTAGCGAGAGGGTGGGGGGGAAAGGAAGCTTTTTTCTTTTTTTTCTGGTAAAGAGTTTGAAATGGGATCTCTGTTTATTTTGTGGGGCAACGAGAAGGGAGGGCGCCCGGCGCGGACTTTGGGGGAGCGGATATTTTGGGCAAGGGGGAGGGACTCCGCTTCCCCCTCCCCGTTCCTGGGCCGCGGGGCGGAGGCGGCCGCGCGGAGCCGGCCTGGCGGGCAGCGCGTCCCCCCGGGGCCGCTCACCCCTCCTCGTCTCCCTACAGGTGCCGAGTGTCCCAGGAGCCGCCCTTGCCACTCTCCTGCTCGCAGAGGGGACGCATTTACCTCGGGGGACGTTTCCCCCCGACAGCCCCATCCGAGAGCCAATTCGAGTCGCCCGACTTTTTATTTTTAGTTTTTTTTTTTTTTTTTTCCCCTAAACCGCACCCCGCACCGTACCCAGCGCCAGCTCCCCGCGCAGCCCCGCGAGCCGGAGCCCCGGCGAGCGCCGCTCGCTGCTGCCACCGCGGGCCCGGGGGCCGGCGAGCCCCGAGGCCGCCATGGAGGTGGCCACGGACCAGCCGCGCTGGATGGCCCACCACGCCGTGCTCAACGGGCAGCACCCCGAGAGCCACCACCCCGGCCTGCCGCACAACTACATGGAACCGGCGCAGCTCCTACCTCCCGACGAAGTCGACGTCTTCTTCAACCACCTGGACTCACAGGGCAACCCCTACTACGCCAACTCTGCCCACGCCCGCGCCCGCGTCTCCTACAGCCAGGCACACGGTAAAGGCCCCCGGCCCCGCTCGGTCCCCCGCCGCTCTCCCGGCGCCTCCGCGCAGGCTGACGGATGTCCTATGTGGCGGCGCGGAGCTTCGCTCGGGGCCGCTTCGGTGTCCCGGGATGGGACGGAGCGGGAAGCAAGCGAACAGGATAGAAAGGGAGGCACGGGTGGGTTTTTAACCCTAAAGACAACCCAGTGCTGGTGGCTGGGAAGGAGCGGGGGGGAGAGAGGAAGGGGAAATAGTGCGTGCATGGGCTGAAACTTCTCAGACACGGCTGCTTCCCGGATGCAAAACACAACCCGGCTCAAGTCGCCCGTGGAGTTTACGTGGGGGGGCTTTTAGGAGCAGAAGGGAGAGCACTGCGGCAGCCCGGGGGATGGAGCAGGAGCTTTTCTCCGGGGGTTCGCTCGAGGAGCGGGGCAGGAGGACGGGGGTGCCCCCCGCCCGCGCTGCCCATCTCCCTGCTCCCGGAGCCTCCCGGCATCGCACGGAGGGGGCAGCTGCAAGAGGCTCTTGCGCCAGTGCGGCCGCTCTCATCAGGGTTGTGAAATCTCTGCCCGTGCCCGGCTCCCCTGTGCCCACCGCAGAGCCGGGAGCTGCCGGGCCCGGCGGCCGGGCGGCTTCCCGGAGCTCATCCCGCCTCTCTCCTGTCCCTGCAGCCCGCCTGACGGGGAGTCAGATGTGCCGGCCTCATCTTCTCCACAGCCCCGGCATCCCTTGGCTGGACAGCAGCAAGGCGGCACTCTCTGCCCACCACCACAACCCCTGGACCGTGAACCCCTTCACCAAGACCCCCCTGCACCCGTCTGCGGCCGGAGCGCCCGGGGCCATCTCCGTGTACCCGGGCAGCAGCACGTCCAGCACGGCCTCCGTGTCCTCGCTCACCCCGGCCTCGCACTCGGGCTCCCACCTCTTCGGCTTCCCCCCCACCCCGCCCAAGGAAGTGTCGCCGGACCCCAACTCCACCAGCGCGGCCTCCCCGTCCTCCTCCGCCGGCGCCCGGCAGGAGGACAAAGAGGGCATCAAGTACCAAGTGTCGCTGTCGGAAGGGATGAAGATGGAGAGCGCGAGCCCGCTGCGCAGCAGCCTCACCAGCATGGGGGCCCAGCCCTCCACCCACCACCCCATCCCCACCTACCCCTCGTACGTGCCGGCCGCCCACGACTACAGCAGCAGCCTCTTCCACCCCGGCAGCTTCCTGGGGGGCCCCGCGTCCAGCTTCACCCCCAAGCCCCGCAGCAAGGCCAGGTCCTGTTCGGGTAAGTGCTGCACGCTGGGGACCCCAGCGCGGAGCGGGGGCGTCCCCGGGGGGACGGGCTGGGGTGCTGTGTGTGTGCGTGTGGTGCCTGCGCTTCGCTTGCTCTTTGGGGAGGCTGGAGGCAGCTGCGGGGCTGGAAGCCCCTTTGGTCTCTAGCCAGGACTGCAGGGCAGGTGACCGCTTGGTCCCGCTTTCCTGGGTTTTTAAACTAGGAAATGGGGCTCGTCCCACGTGTCGGTGGTACCAAAATGTCCACAGAGGTGCCCCGGAGCCTGGGCTGCTCCGTGGGGAAGCAGGGCAGAGCGAGCAGAGCCGAGCGCTGCAAATGGGGCTTATTCCAGGAAAACGCTTCGCTCCAGGAAAATGTTTCACTCCGAGCAAAAGCAGCCCCTGTCCGGCTCCCACCGCCCGAGGTGCTCAGACCCGGCCGTGCCCTCCCGGCTCCGTGGAAATCCCGCAGGCTCCATGGCAGGCGTTTCTAGCCAGAGGTTTTTCTTTCTCAAAACATTTCAGCGTTTCTCGCTCATAGGAAAGCAGGCCCCAGCGCAGGGTGAAAGCGAAACTTACCCGGCCGGTCCACTGCGAATCGCAGAGGGCCTTATTTCCTCCACGTTCTGCAGAAGCAAAAGTTCAAATATAGTTTACATACCAGTGCGAAAGACTAAGGTGCCCAGGCATTGCTAACTTATCCCCACGCTAACTAGAAAATACTCCTTTTTTTTCCCCCCGAACTGGACACATCTCTGCTTGCTAACAACTGATTGCAGATTTTCCCCTGTCTGTAACTCTTCCCTGGGTTTTTTCCTAAAAGTGCTTTCCTAAATCAGCAAATTACGCGATGGCTGAAGTTTTGATCTCACTTTGAAATCTCCCCAGCTGCACAACCAGGCAAACGAATTAAGAGAATTTGTGCAATTCTACTCACCTCCCTGGTTTAACATCCTCTGCAATGCAAGGAAATTAAATACAGTGTGGAGGGACCGAGTTGGATTGTATTTTAGAAATATAATGGCTACATATACTTGTGTGTATTTATTTCCTATAGATCAATGCACATGTATGCTTATGGATACCCTCCCCACGTTTATTTTTAAAGCAGACTGTGATTTAGAAATGCGATCTTTTTTATGAGTTTTGCAACAAAAATATCAGATATTTTACAAGCTTATCAGCTCTGTTTCAAATGGCTCCTCTGAAGGGAAAAACACACTCCCCCCCCTTCCTATTATTTAAATGCAGTCGATATTATGTATATGTATTTTTTTAATAGGGCAGCAAATATGTAAAGGAAATTAGTAGCCCAAGCCTACTGATTTTTTGGAAATGGATTCAAGACCAAGGTCTCTGCAAATAAATGGATCTTGAAATGGCTTTTTTATTTCTGTCCTGTAGTTGACAATGATTTTATTAGAGTGGGGAAGTGAGGGGCTTTTTTGTTTTGTTTTAGGCTTTTTTTTTTTTCTGTAAGGGAGCCCCTTGTGCAAGGAACTGGGGAAAGTTCGTGACCACTCAGTGTTTTTGTAGGAAAACTAAGACTCACGACACGATGACTCCTGCAGCTTCCTGCCCTCGCAGGGACAAAAGCTCCGAAGGCAGCGCCGCAGAGCTCCCCTCATTTTTCACTGCAGACTGTGTTGTTTAAAAGTCGCCCGCTCTCTAGATTAAAGGAGACACGAGCCCCACTGAACTCGGCATGGCCTGCTTCAGTTATTAGCAAAAAAAGAGAATTTCCTCTGCAGTTAAATACTGTCGGATTTGCATAAACTATATTAAGAGAGCTTTCTATATTAAGCAGACCTGCCCTCGAAGCATCCGAGGCAAATGAACTTTTAGCAGAAAGCTTTCTGAGGCAGAAATAGATATCTAGGAGCGACATGCTGGGTTTTAATAGCCCCATTCCACAACGCTGTGTTTCCCACGTCTTTTTCCCAAAACTAATAGTGAAACAGCAATGAGGTAAACTGCTCCCTACTACATCCAAAATGCCTTGTGGAAAAGTCACAGAAAAAGGACCCAAAAATCTGCTTTTTGTAGTTGTTTCCAGAGTGCTTGCTGCAACTGAACTTTCTTATAAATCAGCATTTGCAGCAGCTTCATGCCTTGAGAACAGGAATCCTAATGGAGCTGGTGTGTTCTGCTGTGGCTGCTCGGCTGCACTTTCTTATCCTGCAGCCTTAGGAGAGAGAAGAAGAAAAAAAAAAGGCAGAGAACAGAGGGTGTTTTTGCTTAGATTTAGTTCTAGGGAAGCTTTTCCTCTCTTTTTCCACCCTTGGTGTGTTCGCAGGTGTGTGTGTGTCTTGGGGGCACCGCGCAGCCCTCCGAGCACGGGCGACGGGAGCTCCCGGTGCCGAGCGGAGCCTTCCCGCTCGGAGCGTCCCTCTCACCTTGCCGGGAGCGCTGCCCCTTGCCGTGAAGCGCCCGCCGGGTGTTGCCGGCGCGCTCGGCTCCTCGCTGCATGTGCTGTAGATGTCACTGCTGTCTGATTGCGCTTGATTTAACGCGCTGTTTTGACTCCTGGAGAATGCCTAAAGGACAATGCAAAAAGCTTTTGTGAATTTGTTTTTAAAGAAAGAAATCCGGTTTCTTCGTGTTTCCATTTAGAAGGCAGAGAGTGTGTGAACTGCGGAGCAACTGCCACCCCTCTCTGGAGAAGAGACGGCACTGGGCACTACCTGTGCAACGCCTGCGGGCTCTACCACAAAATGAACGGTCAAAACCGACCTCTCATTAAACCTAAGCGAAGGCTGGTAGGTGTCTCCATCTCTGCTGGGTTCGGGGATAAATGAGGCTAAGGGGACCCCACGCAGGCACATGTAGAACGTGTCGCATCTTCTCCATCCCATCCCTCTGCCCGTCCATCCGTCCGTCCGTCTGTCCGTGGTGGGGAGGTCGGTGCCGCGGCCCCGCGCGCTGCCGGCGGGATTCCCTGCGCTGCGTCGCGTCTCCGTCTCCCCGTTTATCCTCGGCTGACAGCTTTTAATTTAATTCCTCATTCATTCGGCCCCTTGGGACGTTTCGGGGAGCTTGCCGGTCGTGAAAGGGTTAGGAGTGAGAACGTCCTCCACTGTGTGCTAAAAAAAAAAAAAGTTCCAGCTCTAAAAAGCAAAACAAATCAGATGAGTCAAAGCTACTGCTCCCTACTTCATAATTATTTGTATAAAAGCCATGAAGTAATTTTCACTCTTATATTCTCTGGCAATATTAATATTGGTTCCCTCCCCAGACAATCCCCTACTGTTTTAAAAAAAAAATTCTATTATTTTTCCATGGAGTCACCTATACTTTGTATTTTCATTTGAGTGATTTAAAAAAAATGTCCTTTCTAAGCTCCTGGTAGTAGTTTCCTATCCGGATATCTGTACGTTAAAGATAAGGAAACTTTGTGTATCTGTTTCCTGACTCTAAAAGCTTTAGAGAGTTTCTATAGGCAAGCCTTGCCAGTCGTGCTTGCTGTTTTGAAATTTCTAATACGCTCCACTCCACAAATAATGCGTAAAATGCTAAGAATAATAAATACATTTTTTGGAACTTTGTGATTTATGGTGCCTAAACCTCTTGGCCATTGGTGGGTCTGTCTAGGTGAGCCTGGGAGCGCGGCAGAGAGCAGGAATTTGGCCCTGGTGCTGCAGCGCGGGGACGGGACACAGATTTCTGTCGCGAGTCAGAATTCCAGCTATGCGAGCTTCTTAATGACTTGCCTTCGAAAGTGACTGACATATAGAAAAATGTTAAGACAACAGTGTAACATTATCGTCTCCCCGGCTCAAGTGCTTTCCCGGCTGAATGGGACAGGCCGTGGAGTTAAGCAGCATAGTTGAATATCACTAAGCCATCTCAAATATGCAAACAGAGGTCTCCACCTTCCCGTGCGCTGCGACACTTAGACATCGCTTGCTGCAAGGGGTCCGGGCGGACCAGGGAGACTTGCTGGTAGTTTAGCTGTTGCTTTGAAATGCTTTGGTTTTTCAAATTGATTTTTAACTTTTATTGCCCCTCTGGCCTCTGTAGTTTGCTGCTTTGGGGGGATGCGCTGGCCATCCCTGGGGACGCGCTCAACCTGCCGAGCGCGCGGAGCCATCGGATGGGTGCGTGGGCCGCCCGGGTGTCCCTGCAGCCGGGGTGCCCCTTCCCCACACCCTGGTGTCACAAGCGAGGAAGGGAGCGGAGCGGAGCAGCGTCCGCAGGCCCGTCCAGCCGCCTGGGGACAGTTTGGGGCAGCCGGCGCAAAGCAGGAGGAGCCGGCAGCAGAACTGGGGTCTCGGAGCGGGTCGGCCGCGCGGGGCTCCCTGCCGCTCCGTGGGCCCTGGGGCGTTCGCCCCGCGAGCCAGGCCCTGCGGAAATCCACGCCAGTGACACGCGTTGGAAAGGGAATCGTGCGCATTTAGGGAGAGAAAATATTCATCCCTCGTGCGATTGCACGGAAGAGGCCGTGCGCTGGCCGCTTCCCGAGGCAAGGCCATAGCTTCCTAGCAAGAAATTCCTCCCCAAAATACAGGGTGCACCCTGGAACACTTGAGCAATCCCCTGTGCACGGCGCGTGTCCCAGTGCAGGCTCAGCCAGACAAAGGCCCCTGCGGCCACCCCGGCCTCGCTCCTTTGCCAATTCTTGTTCAGGGGGGAGTTCAACATTTGGGGTGTTTTTCCTTCCCCCCATCTCCAGTTCAGCAGAACAATGCCAATTAGAAAGGTCCAATTTATTTTTTTTGAGCGGGTTGTTTGAGGGCCTGTCAGCTGAGGAGCCGAGTAGGAACTGAGCAGGGACAGAGGCGGCAGACGGGTCAGCGGAATCGTTGCTCCGAGGCATGAAATTTGGTTTGCTAAATATTTAAAGAAAGTTGGAGCCGGTTTTGTTTTCTCCCTTTCACTTGTAAATGGAAACTGAATTTTCAGTGATGGCTCTGATAAATACTGCACCCAGTTAAGCAATGCAGTTGGTTTTCTTTTGTGGACTTCTTTAAAGGGCCAGAGTAGGGGTAAAAAACACATTCTTTAAGATCGTTCTCTTTTTTTAAACTCACTCCCACCATTGGCATAAACTAAATAGGTATTTAAAAAAAAAAAAAAGGCGCATGTACTTTCAGGACGCTTTCTGGAATCTGCAAAAGGAAGACTGCACAAATCAGTTGTCCTTTTCCCTCCCCAAATTTTGTGTTTGGAGAGTTAAAAAGAGCTGCATTGTTTCCCTCCCTGCTTGCCCGCTCGCGTGGTGCCAGGGGGCTCGGAGCCGCGCTCCGCGTCGCAGAATACTCGCATTTAAACACAAACCCGACGGCAACAAAACGTAAAAGCCACAGGCGCTTTCCTTCAGCCCTGATGCTCTGTAAAATCTCGGGATTAGTTCTGCCCAAGCTCACTGCTGAGCCCAACCTGACCTTTCCTGTGATCTCCCTCCTCCTGCCGGTACGTTATTAATTTTCTTTTTTTCTTTTGGTTAGTCAGCGGCCAGGAGAGCAGGGACTTGTTGTGCCAACTGTCAGACAACCACCACGACCTTATGGCGACGTAATGCAAACGGGGACCCGGTTTGTAATGCCTGCGGACTCTACTATAAATTGCACAATGTGAGTATTTGCTCGTCTCATGTGTCGCTGCGTGCCTGGCCGCGATTGATGTCTTAACTGCATGGTGTACGCGGCCTTTTATTGGTTTCAGGGTTTGGGTTGTTGTTTTATTCCTTCCCCCGTCTCTAAGGTTCCCCTGGGAAGTGACAGCCATTCTTTGTAGGCATAGTGATGCTAAGTTCAGTGACATTACAATGTATTAGCTTGGCTTCTAACGCTTGGGCAAATCAGGCAAAATAGAGTTACAACACTTGGTTTTAACTAAGCACATTTTGTGTGCGGTTTCCAGAAACATAGAGGCCATTTGAAATGCGCTCCGT
This sequence comes from Tinamus guttatus, assembly GCF_059628265.1. Lineage (NCBI taxonomy): Eukaryota > Metazoa > Chordata > Aves > Tinamiformes > Tinamidae > Tinamus > Tinamus guttatus. The sequence goes on along the minus strand of NW_028289114.1, from coordinate 571,520 downwards.
GCAAAAATTAATCCCAATAGGGCATCTTTGTGTTGTTTTCTTTCTTTCTTTTTTTTTTTTTAAAGAAACAAGTATACCTAAGGCCTTTTTTTTAAAAAAAAAAAAAGAAAGAAAGAAATTAAATCTAAGCAGGAATCACTTGACATGTTGGAACATTATTTAAACTGTAAGTTACAGAGGTTACTGGTACAAGATTGCTCTTGTCTTAGGAGTGAATTTGGGTCAACGTGTGCCTCCTAGTTTGAGCTCTCCTATTAGGAAATGAATGAGGACTGGGGGTAAGCCTACGGGAAGGAGACTCATCAGCTGCCAAATTCACTTCGATTTGTTTTTCATGTCTAGGGTTTTTTTTGTGTGTGTGGTTTTATTAAACAAATCAATATAAACAAGTTCTGCAGAGCGAAACACCATTTTTTTTGGCTAGAAAAAAGGTCTCCATCCAGGAAAAACACATGGGGGCTGTCCAAATATTTTCATTTTTGCACAATAAGGTCATTTTGTCTGCATGAGCCTGATTTTCTCATTTCTTGCAGGTGAACAGGCCTCTGACCATGAAAAAGGAAGGAATTCAGACCAGGAATAGGAAAATGTCCAACAAATCAAAGAAAAGCAAGAAAGGCTCCGAGTGCTTTGAGGAACTGTCCAAGTGCATGCAGGAGAAATCGTCTCCCTTCAGCGCTGCTGCCCTTGCCAGTCACATGGCGCCCATGGGGCATTTGCCACCTTTCAGCCACTCTGGACACATCCTACCAACACCTACCCCCATCCACCCGTCCTCTAGCATCTCATTCGGACACCCGCACCCCTCCAGCATGGTTACAGCCATGGGATAAGGCCCGGTGAGCAAGACACCCACCCAGAGATTGAGACCATGGGGCTTTGCCTAAGACAACACCAAGCGAGAAAAGGTTCTGCAAAGAGGAGAGCGTAGGAATGGCAAAAGGAGAGCTTTGCTCCCACGTGGTGTAACTTTTAATGCTGGACTCAAACCTTGCAAACGATGGGTCTTCTGCAGCAACGCGGAGTGGTGCCTGTAATGCACTTTGCCCCCTCAGGTATAAGGAAGAAGAAGAGCTCACCTGTTTGATAACTGATGGTCCAGCAGAAAGCAGAAGGTGGCAGAAGCTGAAGAGGCTGGAACTGGCTTTCCTTTCTCTCTTTGTTATTACTGTGAATATTGTAAAGAGATATTAGCAGTCTCCGAGGATGGGATCGGCTCACTGGAAGCCACACGTGCCGGATTTCTATCGTGGACTTTGGGGAGGGAAGACAAACAACAACAAAAAAAGGACATCTTTATAAAAACTTAATTTTTAAAATGAAATCAGACACAAAATCATATTTATTTTGCTCTTGTTTTCCACAAAACGCCTCAACTCCTGTGATTGCATGTTTTTGTGCTGTTGTTTGGAATCGCCACTCTGCAAGAAAACCAGCCTTCATACCAGGGGAGGGGGGACTGAATTAGCTTCATCTATTTTTCATACAAAAATATCTGCCAGGAAGGGGAAAAGGAGAGTGTGAGATAACAAAAAAAAAGAAAAAAAAAAAAACAGTGAAAATGTAGGCGTAAGACGGGATTGTAATATGCCCAAGACAGCGATTACTTTGACACAATTTCTTCAGTCTTTTCCCTAACGTGAAAGGTTCATTTAAAAACGGGCAGCCCCCCTCCCCAGCGCCCTATTGTTCCTCCAAGCCGGGACAAACCGTCGGGAAGAGCCTCTCGGGAAGCGGCGGCGCTGGCTACCTCTCGGGAGGGCCATCCCGCGTCGCGGCTCCCTCGCAGCGCGGCCCAAACCGGGCCGGGAGGCCGACGCATTTTGCTCTGTCGCGTTGGCAGCTGTCGCGTAAAGATGCAGATGAGCAGCGCGGGTAAACGCGGCCACCACGGCACCCGGGCAGGAGCCGGGAGCGCTGGAGAAGGGAAAGGGACGGGACGGTCGGAGCTTCACATCCCTCAGCCCCCCGGCAGCAGCGCCCGAGCGGGGGAAATGCCCCGGGTCAGGGGGGCGGCCGCTTTCCGTGGCGCGTTTTATAGGAAAAAAAAAAGAAAACAAAAAAAAAAGAGAGAAAAAAATTAAATCTCCCATTATTAAACCATACTGTACGTAAACGACCGAAAACAAAGCTATTGCCAATGTGAAGTGTATTCTATTGATTGTTATGATCTGATGCCTCTCGTGAACACACGCTCCAGTATAACATACAGTGTACATATTTAGCTATACTTCTGATGAAAATGCCCCCACTGAGCAGAGGGGTTTGATAATGTAAACCACGTAAGCTTAACTCTGTGACGAGCTTTTTATTTTATTTTTTTTTAACTTTTTAACTTTTTTTGTTGTTGGGGTTACTTTTTTTTTTTTTTTTGGATCAAGCCAATTGTATCTTTACTGCAAAATCCTGCTTCAAAGAAAAAAAAACTCAATGAAACAAATAACAATGGATGTACATTTTTCTTCTAAATATATAATTCAAATATTTGATAATGAATTAAGGACCAAGCAGCCATGGAAAATCCTGCTTTCCTTCTTTTTTTCTGGTCTGCATAGGCATATAGGTGCACTTTGTAAAGAAGTGGAAATAAATGGGAAAAAAAATTGGTTGGGAGAAATCATAAGATTTTTTAATCTACTGAGGTCAAAAATTGGGTCCTTTCTACTTTTTACCTTTACAATGGTACAGTTGTACATTATTTGTACCCGACTCAAATTTCGGTAGGATTTGGGCAGGGGTGGGGAAGGGCTGTGGGTGGAAGACAGGGATTACTGATACAGTTGACAAAGTGCAATATATTGTCAGTCACTGCAGCATAGACAACGGCAGTCGCGAGTTAAATTATTTTGTACTTGTATCAGCATAAGAAAAAAAAATTGCAGTATTTTCTGTTTTTATTTTAATTTTTTTATTTTGCTTATTTTTGGATTAGTGAACTAAGTTATTGTTAATTATGTACAACATGTTTATATATTGTCTGTAAAAAGTGTATGCTTTCCTCATATTCCTTCAAGGTGAATATTGCTAAGAATAATAAAATACCCTTTTTTTTGTGAAAGTACCTGTGCCCAGCTTCATGGCATCAAGGCCTTTGGGAGGGAGGAAGGAAAAATTACCGTCGTCATTGTTGTCGGTAGAATTATTAGCGTAGGCGCTCCGCGGTGCGGGCTCGTGATAGTTCAGAAAGCTGCTAGGGTAGGACGAGGAGGCAGTGGGTGAATGATTTAGTATAAAACGCTCAGGTACAAAAGCGCATTCTCCAGGGTTGTTTTGGGGCAGCGAGATCACGCAGTTAAGCGCGATAAAGTTTCTAAACCGGTTTAAAAAATCCAAGGCAGCGGATGATGAACTGCATGTTTTGTGTCTTTTTTTTTTTTCCCTTTTTTTTTTTTTAAGGGTTTGAGGGAATATTTTTCAAGTGAAAAGGAAAAGGAGGAAAAAGAAACAGTTTCTAAAGCCCCTGAAAACTGCTCGCCGTGCGGCCTGGCTCGAGCGCTGCGTTGAAGGGAGGGACATGGCGTGACGGGGACTGGGGCTGTGCTGGCATGGGGACCCGTGGGCTGCCTCGGGGACAGGGAAGGCCACCGTGGCCCAAGCCTGACCCGCACTGGGGACCCCCGGAGAGGAGCAAGGACTCACGAGGACCCCGGCCCTGCGCAGGGGCGAGCGCCGAGGCTCAAGGGCTCGAGTCAAGAAAACTGCTAATGAACTTCAGGTTTCTGCCCGGACCCGCGGGGAGCTGTCTCACTTCTGTGGAAGGCGGCGTGGGTATAACTCCTTACTCACCAGGCCAAAGAAATAACCCGAGTTCCCTTTTCCGAGCGCACGAATTCCAGCCCTTTCTGGCGCTGCTTCCCTTTGGCCAGGCCGGGCGGCTCGAGCCCCTTCCCCACGCCGGGCACGCGAGGCCGCGCTCGCCTTCCCACTGCCAACGAGGCCAGCGTCTCTCTCAACTTGTCCAGCGAGGCTTAGTGCAAACAACCATTAAAAAAACAATTAAAAAAAAGGCAGTTTTTACAGCAGAGTTACATCTGCGGTAGCTTCATTTAAGAAGAAACACGCTTGTCTCCGCGCAGGTTTAAAACAGGGCAATAAGTGAACTCTGCCACCCTCCCTCCGCCTCCGAATGGCCGGGATGGCCGCTGGCGAGAGAAGGGGAGCGTCGCTTTAAAGCAGTTTGGAATAATCAGGCCATGTTGCTTTGGTGGCATCCCCTGAGGGGCTCTCGGCGTGGGGCTTGCCCTGGCTTCACCGCGGGCGCCGCTCCAGAAACGGGACCCCGGCAGCATCGCGGGTCCGTGAGGAGGCCGCGATCCGGGCCGCATCGGCCCAGCCCTCCGCAGCGTGCGCGTCGCGTTCGTCTCCAGACATTTTGCATAGCGGAAGGAAAACAAACAGCGGGGAATGGAAATGGAGCAAGCGTGTAAAGTTCAACACGAAGAGTTGAATCTGCAGAGCGGATTCCCAGGCAGCGAACTGGGATTTACGGTCCTTTCACTACCAGCAAGCGCTGGGGGACAAGCTCTTGGCGAGGGGGAGACCCTGACATTACTTGCCTTTGGTTGCCGTTGTTGGGATTATTGTTTTAAGCCGTGCTTAATTGTCATGTCTCCACAGCCACATCAAAAGCCAAGAAGATTAGGTTACAGGGAGTGTTTGATGTCAAAATACAAAATAAATAAAAGGAAAGCTGAAAAGGTAGCCTATTTTCCATGATGTCTAGCAAGGTTTTTGCCTTAAACATCTTTCCTGTTTTGTGCTTTTTTTTTTCCTTAATTTGCAAAGATTGCATTTCTTTTTTGTGGCATTTTGTTTACTTACTTCCAAGTGACTCCACCGCTTTCCTGCAACAGCTCAAAAGGGTTAATATCCCCTCTTTGATGGCAAACATGGTATAATTAATGCAAACTTCTTAAGTATCCTGGTGACCTGTAGATGGCCACATGAGAATTTTGTTATTTACTGACTTGCCAAACGTTTATTGCTTATAGCAGGACAAGTGGGAAGCGGGCATTCATTCTGATGCCGTTATCTGTGGTTGTGCGTAAAGTTCATAGCGTGGAGAGCCTATGTGTCAATTGCAATTAAACATTTCCCTATTTTTTTAATGGATTTCACGTTGGGGAAGGAGCTGGGCTGGCAGCCTTGCAAAATGAAATCCTGCCCAGCTGCAGAGCAGGCAGGACACTGCCAGACGCAGGACAACTTCCCCTTACCTGCAGGCAACACAGCTTGGCGCCACGGGGCATTCGATCCTCGCCTCCTCCACGGAGACAGTCAAATCAGCACCGAGCGTGGCAGGACACGGGGAGATTTTGCGGCGTGACATCTCTCTTTCTTTGGAAACCAGCCTGAACACCACCAAAAACGAAGCCGAAAGTGGCTATCAGGTGAACGTGTTCATCTGTCACCAACCTGGCTGGGATTAGAAGGCATGACCTAGAAGTAAAACGCTTTGTTTAGCCCAACTCCCTGGGCCATCTGGTCCTCGCGGGTAAACATTTCTAAGTGAGATTAAGTGATCGTTCTTTAAGCACGGTGATATGAGTGCAAACCAGGCTGCTCTGGATCTAACAGATCAACCCTCAGCATCAGGGCAGCCGGCGGGTGCCGATCCAGAAACACCATTTGCTTGAGCAGCGTTGGGTGCAGCTCCCCTTGGTGTCGGCCTTGCCCTTGGTCCCGGTTCAGTCCGCTGCATCCCTGGCTGATCCGGGGCTGGCGCTAAGTCTGGTGCTCCGATTGCACCAAGGAGCAGCGCGGAGGTCGAGAGTCCCATCAGTGGGAGCCAGGAAAAGCCTGCAGAAAGAACCACGCTGCAGATGCACTAAGAACTGCATTGCATTTTGAGCTCAGCTGGGCAAAGCGCAGCAGCAGGGTAGTAGACAGAGCGGGAAAAGCAGTCGGCAGGTAGTAACACAGCAGAGAACTAACCCCTCCTTCAGGAAAAGGCTTCTGCATACTGCCGAGGGAGGGAAGTGCTACTGTTTTGTCTATAAAAACCCAAGCAGGGCGGTATACTGCTAACCCAGCCTATGTGGTAATGCCAGGGAGAAAATTGCTGCCTGCCTATTTCGCGCCCGTCTCTCTGTGCGGCTGCGTGTGGGCTGCAGAGAGCTGCTTGGAGGAAGGTTAGCTCTGGCTCTGGAAGCTCCAGAGCACATTTAACCCATTTGGAGCTGGGTCCATCGATGCTGGGGGGTAAACGTGGACTCTTGTTTCTCCTACTCACTTCAAAGTCTTCCCCAGAGCTTTTGTTTTCCTCTGGAGTTGGACTCTGCTGCTGCCGGCCCTGCATCAGGCAGGGAGGATAGGGCAGATTCCTCCCTCTGGGATACGAGAGCTGAGAGGTGCATTCACTACATTGCCGTTTTCCTGGTGGCTCTTTGGTCCTTTCACTCGCCTCCCACCTGCTCATATTGGCTTTTTGCTTCCCCTTCTGGCAAGCTACTCTGAGTGATTTCAGGGTGTCCCTGCATATCCCTACAGGATTCAGGTAAAAATACTATTACCTACTGCATTTCAGCCCTTTCTCTAATCTTCTTTTCATTGGCCCTCATTAGAACTGAAAGTAAAAGCACTCCGTTTTGAAAGTCAATCTTTTGGGCAAGAGCTAGATGAGCAGAAAAGAACCAAACCATCCATGTAAGCTTTGCACAAGCACCATGCCCTGTTTTTCTCTATCCCACCGTAAAACCCACCAGCAGAGGCAAGACGTTTTTCCCAAACCTCGGGAGAAAGCGCATGGCCTCGCCAGCGCTAGGACTCATCCGTGTGCCTCCCTCGCTGACCGCACGCGAAGCTACGGACCTGTGCCTTAGTTTCCCCTTTGCAAAACAGGCACGGAAAGGCACGACCTGCCCCACGGGCGACGCGCGAGTGCCGACTCGCTCCCGCCTTGCGCCCGCTGGGCAAGCTGGAACAGCCGGGAGCGCGGCGCGCCGGCCGGCACCGCGAAGGGCACGCGCGGCTCCTCCCTGCGCGGAGCCTCTCCGTGCAGCTGGCCCTGGCAAAAATGACACATTGGAGAAATGAGTCACTGGAGCCACCGCAGCGCCCGGTGCGGCCCTCTCGCCGCCCGCCGCGTCCCAGCCCCGCGCGGGCTCCCACCGGGACCGGAGACGGCCCTAGAGAGCCCTGACTTCTCCGCAGGCCTTTCCCCTCCTCCCCGCTCTCCCGCGACTTAACGTTTAAACCAGCTGAAGTTTACAACAAATCAAAGCCTCCCCATAGACCCAGATTGTCTAAATACGGAAAACAGGAAGTGAGTAACCTTCGACGGGAAATTGTTCATCCGACGGAGGCCAAGACCCAAGGCCCGGTGCTCCCCGGGCCGCGGCGCACACGGGCCCGGTGACCCCCTGCTTCTCCCGTGGAGGGAAAGGGGCCGGTGCCCGCGCGGAGCAACCCGCGGGCGGCCGGGAGAAGACCGGAGCGAGGCAGGGATGGAGGCGAGCCCGGGCGGAGGAGGAGGAAACGGGGGGAAAGATGCCTGAATCCGACCCCGAGCCACCTCTCGCTTCCCACGAAGGAGGCAGCAGCGTCTCGCGATCCGCGCCAGCGCAGAAAGGCGGGAAGCGATTTTGTGCCACAGCCCCCTCGGCGCTAAAAGGGAGAACGCTGCATTTCCTACGCACAGAGGGGAATCATTTATTTTTGTAGAGTGCCTTGCTTGCTTCTCCCCCCAGGAAAGATCCCAAATTATTTTACCGGCTGTTTATCTAAGGCTCATATTAATTCACTACTGAAACGCAACCATTACTGGGGTGGAACCTAGCAGCTGTTTAACAACTCAAAACAATGCCTCTTTTTTGCAGAAGGTCACATCAAGATCCTCTCTAACTGCAAGTGAACTTCTTGTTGCATGCGGGATTTGCTGGAGCTGCAGCTCTCCTCAGACCTGTGCCAGAATGACAGAAACAGCAGAGAAACGCGGGAAAGAGGCAGAGCCCGAGCCCCTCCAGCCCGGTCGGGCACAGGGCAAACCAGCCGTGCACCCTACACAGCCCCTGGGCTGTAGGGAACCCTCCTCCGACCCCTCTGGAGCCGGCACTCGTGCTCAGTTGCCAGTTTTACCTTGGGCAGATCCCGAGATGAGCGCCGGCAGCCAGGCCGTACGGGCTCCGGTTAGGAAACGTCAGGGTCTGGTTTAGGGGAAGATCCGGGCTGGGTGTCCCGACACGCGGCGCTCCCGGGACACCCGTGCACGGGGCCGGCTCCAGGGGACACCCAGGCAGAAGGCACAGCTGGAACGGGGACACCTGACCAGGATGCTGCATCTGCAAACCCCAGCTGGACAGAAACGCACTGAAACGGGTCTCTGGGGGCAGGTCCTGCTATTTGGAAGACTGCAAGTTAGAGATGAAGCTTCTAGTCAGATCCTTTTGCAGGCGCAGATCCATACCAGCATGTCAAATGCTGCTGTGAATTTACCTTTTAAAAATATCTATTGTAAATATTGTTTTAGGCAGAAAGGCTTTTCCTCTAGCTTCTAAAATCTTACGCACTGATTTCCCCAGATTAACCACAGGGTTTATGCAGGAGAGTAATATTGGACTTGTGGCATTTGCTTTATAGAGATTTTTCTCTCATGCACGAAGTTAAAGCTTAGCTGGTTGTTTTGCTAGCAAACCAGCTGGCTAGAAGAAAGATGCTCGTAATCAAACAGGCTCTCTGCCTCTCCGGGGAGAACTCGCTGCCTTTTTCCCATCACAACAGGTTTCCCCTTTGTGCTCTGGTGGGCAGGTGTTGTCCCACTGGGATGTGGAAAAGGGCAGGCTCTGATCCCATTAAAGATAGCCCACTGGTAACACATCAGAGGGGCATCCCCAGGCTGTGGGAGAGTTTGCTTGCCTTGCTTCACTGGCTGGTGAATAATAGAGCTGCTTCTCCATGGCACATGCAGGGTTTTTAACGAGAGTCCTGCTCTCCAGAGGGATAATGAAAGGGAAAGGAACCTGGAGGGTGATGGCTGTGACCGGCATTGCCAGAAACCACAGCTGGTCCTGCAAGCAGCGGGAATGGAAACGACGCTGCTATCCAGGAAAGATGTTAAGAAATGCTCCCCCTCTGCGTTATTTGATTTTCTCTCTTCCTCCTCTCTCACAACAGACCAACTTTGGAGGATGTGGAAATGATTTTTGCTGCAGTGGAAAGTGAGACACAAATAATCCTGGAGATGGAAGGACTAAAGAATGGCTGAAATGGAGAGTTTCCATCTGGATGGTTGCAGCAGCTCTGTCCTGACTCCCTGGGAAGGAAGACCGAGCGCATGATGAAAAGAACCTGGGGGCTCCAACAGCCCCAGGCTGGGTGACCAGGGAAGCTGTGGCGCAGCAGAGCATGTCTGCCTCCAGTCTGGACATGGCAGCAGTTCTTGGAGCAGGTCTTCTCTTCATTCACCCTGTGCTCATGACGAGTGAGCTACTAGCAGGGCTCTATGGCACGTTTCATTCTTCTGTGCTTTCTGAAGTGATGCAGTCATCAACTCTGTTGTGCTCAGGAGCTGCAAAACCTCCATATGGGCTATGTACCTGTTGGCCAAGATGCTGAGTGCTTCTGTTTGCTCTGTAAAGGGAAGATTTATCTACATTGCTATGGTTGTGATGATGCATCGGTCTGTGTTAGTGAAGACCTTGGACGTGGTTGTGTCCCGAGAATGAATGCTCAAAACTGGATACAGCAGCAGCCAAAACACACACTGTGACTGTTAGCCATGCCAAGGGCTGTTTGCAAGCACGCACCAGCGCTGTGGCCAGAGGCTTGTTTCCAACAAAAGAACAGCTCCTACACACACTGTGTCCAAGCATGGGCTCCTTGGATTTCCTCTTCTCAGTAGTTCCCTTTGGCCATTACGTGCACGAGGGCCCTGTGCCTGTTTGGCCAAGGCCCTGCATCCTTGAAAGAGTTAACCCCTGGGAAGCTCCTGACTCAATCCACAGGAATGCAGCCATCTCAGGTGGGGTCCCAGCGGGGCCAGCCTTGAGCACAGCCTTGGTGGGAGCTCAATTCTGCACCCAACACAGCACGCTTACTGTGTCAGAACTGAGAAGAGCACAGATGGCATCGGCGTGTTAGAGAGCTACCTATATTTTAATATGCAGCCTTTGCTTCCTTTTCCTGTGTTCTTCCTAAGTGCCTCATAGAAATTACAAACCTTTTGGCCCAGGCACCCTGCAGAAGTTGAACATCTTTTTTTTTTTTCTATCCCTGTTTTCTCAGTGCTCTCTTTCCCATGCTTCACTCTCCCATTTATATCCTTGCTGAATTTACCTCTGTGGCTTGCAAACCAGCTGCCCTGTCTTACTTGTGCTGCATTAGTCTGTAGAGGGCCTGGGAAGACTGGGCATTCCCTTTACGAGGCCACCTCTGGAGGCTGATCCATGCGATCCAGCCCTTCCACTTGTTAGTCCAGCCTGCAACCCCCGCCCCTGCACAGCATTCCTGCCGGCTGCTTTCGCTTTTAGTCCAACACCGAACAAACCCCACTCCCTCTTCATATGCGTGTATGCATGTATTTATACACATACCCCCTCGCCACAGAGAGAAACCTATTTTGCAAGGTTTATATGCTCCGAGTTCTGCTGTGGACTCTTCCTCTTTTGTTGCAGCTGTGGTTTTAGGGCTGGCTTTGTGGGTTTGTGAGAGTCCTTGGATGCCTTGGGAAACGTTCTGCAAAAGCGGACTGTTCTCTCCGTGCATTCCGCACTCCAGCCACCAGGTCCTGAAATCGGCGTGCACAGGATTTCCCCTCTTTAGAAGAGCACAACACCTACCGGTGTAACCCCTGGTTGATACTGCCCATGCAGGCCTGCAGCATCAGGTTCAGGAACAGGAGAGCCCGCGGGACCCTCACCTATGTCACCAGCAGCAGCCACAGGATGCTCAGAAAAGGCTAAAAAGCAACATCACAGCCCACGGTGGCGGGTGCAAGCTGCTTGGCAGCCACTCTGAAAAGAGTAAGATCTTACCCACTACCTTCACATCTCCCTTCGTGACAGGGGGGAAGCAATACCAGCTTCCTTCCAGAAATGAGAGCCACGAACGCTGAATGCACTGTGAAACAGAACCAGGACTCTGCCCCTGCTGTGTTTGTCCTTACTCGCAAGAGAAAGTGAGCCCGGCTTCTGCGAGCCAAGGATTAACCTTGCGCAGAGGGCACCAGGGCAGCTTGCCTGGGTACCACCGCGGTAGGTCACAGCTTTGCAACGGGCTCGACAGTGAAGGCCGGGGGCAATCATGGCCTGGCGTGAAGACAGGCGTCCTCGGGGCAGAGGGGACAAGGAGGGCTCTGTGCGTGGCCTTGCAGGGGACAGCAGCCCCACGACACAACGCGGCTTCTCTCAAGGTGACGCCGGGTGAACGGGGAGCTGTTGAGCCCTGCCTGCTGCGGCGCGGGCCGGGCGCTGCGGCTCCCGCGCGGGGAGCAAGGCAGAGAGATGGAGGCGAGAGATTTCGCCGTGGAATTCGCAGCCTCGGAGCTCCCCGGCGGCCCCGCGCCGCCTCCTCCCGGTGTGTGGGAGCGGGAGGCGGGCGGCTGCGCCAGGGCGCCCGGGGCCTTTCTCAGAAGCCGCCTCGTGCATGTCTGGAAAGGTGCAGCAGGCAGCGGAAGCTGCGAAACCGCCAGCGTGCCCAGGCCCCAAGGACGGCTTTTCCATGGCCTCCCATACGGCGCCCGCTCCCCGCCGCGATTCTTCCTCCTTCCCTCAGTCCCCGCGAGCCGCGGCGGGAGGCGAGCGAGGGGCGCAGCCGCCAGCCACGGCCCAGGGCTGGCGAAACCCACCAGCATCGCGGCCACCGGCGCGCACTGCGCTCAGGGCCGGCTCCGTGGGGAGCCCGCCTGGCGTCGGGAAAACCGTGCCCCGGGCGGGAGACAGGGAGACCCCAGGGAGGGGCAGGAAGCGGCTCGTAAATCTCCCTCCCTGCGGCCGCATCCCGCTGGCCGGCGGCTCCGGCCAGGCCTGGGGGAATCCGCCAAAGGGAAACGGGAAAGGGTTTGGAGGGGAGCCATGGCGGCCCCTTCCTCACGGGGGAAGATGGCGGCCGCGGCCTGCCGGCCCTGCTGACAAGTTCACCTCGGGGCGGCTGGGCAGCGCCTCTTTTAGCACCTATTTCCCAAATAATGGGGACAAAAGAACAGGCTGTTTATCACTGTCGCCACCTGCCACATTACCTGGTGTCCCTGCGGGGCTGGGGTGCGAGAGCTGCAGGGCCAGGGCAGGGCAAGGAGCAGCATGGCCGGAGGCCCCGCGCCTGGAAAACCCGCTGCTTTCACACCTCCTCGTAAGCAGCAAAAGTTTCCTCTCCCTGCCAGGGTGCCGAGTGCCAGCCCGGCTGGAAGAGGGAGAGGAACCTGGGTGCAAAGGGAAGGGCTGGCGCCAGGTTCCCGTCGAGGCACCGAGACTTCGTCAGCACCCAAAGACACTGAGCACTAAAAAGTCTGATCTGCCGTCCTGAATAGGACAGCTCCTAGTTTGGGCACATTTCTGGTTCAAAAACAACCCCCCCACACAAGTAATAATAATAATGGCATAATTATTTACCTTGCACATTTTGTGGGGAGCAGAAAGTATTGGGTGGCAGAAAATAACTGCCCAAGAAAATGGGAACCTGCCAAGTGGGAAAGACAAATTTGCCATAGAAAAACAAACAAACAAACAAAACCACATAGTGACAAACGAGAAAAGATAATTGAATGAAAGAAATCAAGAAATAGAGGCAGGAAGATGCAAGGGGAGGAAGTCTTGAAATGCCCTAGTCTGTAAGGAAGATGGGGGTCCTTACATGGCACAGAAAGTAAGGTGCGATAGCAAAAGAAGAGTAAATACAGAAGAATGCACGAAATAAGAGCCTACAAAGCCTGCTCAGCGATCTAAGGATTAAAAAGAAAACCTTTAGTAGAAATGGAAAACAGGGAGGCAACCAAACAAGAATATTCAGTCAGTTAAGGCTTGCAGGGAAAAGATAAGGGCAGCAAAAATGCAGAATGAGTTAATTATAGCCAAAGGGATTAAGGAGAATAAGAGGCCTTTTACAAATATATCAGGGGAAACAGAAGCACTAGGTAGAAGGTGGGTCTGTTAATAATAGGTCAGAAGAGGGAAGGAAAAATAATGAAATAAGGGGGACAAGTCATGCCAACAGCGTGGGCATCTTCCTGTTACCAGCTGGTCGGAGACTTCCCAAGCCACTGAGACGGGTCTCCATGGACTGGCCTGGTTCTAGCCCAAAGCCTCCCCTGTCCACAAGGACAAATCCGAGCGGCAGGGCTGGGTACGGAAGGGTGCCACGAGCCGCCGCGTGCAGCCCCTGACACCCCCTGCTCTGCAGGAATCGATACGAATATTTGCAGTGATGTAGTTGCCTCAGTTGAACCAGGCTGTTACAGCAGCACAGCGGGGGCTGATGGAGGAAATATTGCCCTGCTCTTGCATTTTGTGGTGTAAGAGGCTGCGGGGAGCACGTGCAGGGCGGCAAGGCCCACATATACAGTACAACCGCCTTAGAAGACCTGCTCAAAACACATCTTGGGGTGACAGAGCAGCCAACTGCTAGACCAACCTCATCAGCTTCTCCCATGGCCTTGGCCAGGTTATTTCCTCTCCCTGTCTCCATGATCTGCCTGCAAACCAACAGTAACAAAATCCAATAAATCCCTTGGGATTGGAAGCAGGGATTGTATTAGGACTCAGCAAAACTTGCCATTTCACTGATCTGGGCCAAATTCTCACCTTTCTTAAGAAAGGTTGCTTGAGGACTTTATACCTTTCAGGTGTGCAAGCATTCCTGCAGTCAGGACTTTAGCTTTCTCCTGCTCCAGAAATAAAGTTTGGTTCCAAATCCCAGGCTTCCCTTCTCAGTTCCTTAAAATAAATAAATTAAAATAAAATTAGAGGCTCTATAGGGAAAATTACAAAGAATTTCTGAAAGCCAGTGAGAAGTGCCAAGAGGTAGAACCCGTTTCATGCAGGTCTTTCCCGGGAGGAAACCCAGTGCCGTCCTGCCCCGGGGCCCGTTTGCATACGGGAGCCTTTCGGAGCCCCCGAGTGTCCCTGCGGCCCCATCCGCGAGGGAGTCGCACGGGAACACAAAGGGCAGCTCCTTTGTGCGGGGAGACAAGGTGCCAACCTGCCTGTCTCTGTTTACCAAAGGGAGAGATGTTCCTGGGGGCTGGAATGGGGGCTGGGAGCATTGCTGGGATGGGGCCATTTGTCCTCCCTTCCTCGCTCCAAGGTGCTTACCCTTCCCTCCTGCCGCTCCTTGCTGCCTCCTCCTGATTTTCATGTCTTGCCAGCTTGGTTTTGCAGAGCTTTAGCTAGTTATTTAGTCAGGAGGCTGCTGAATAATAAGTCAATAAATAAGGCATCGTTGCAGGGGAATAAGGCACCGTTGCAGGGGAATCCAGGGAAGGGCCCTACAAATCCATGCACTGAAGACACGGGGTACTTCAGCCCCTGCATCGCCCCACGTAAGACGCCCTCCCTAGGCCCCTCTGCCCCTCGCCCTGCCCGTCCCGTCCCCCCGCATCCCTGCCCATTCCCTGTGGAGAACGGGCCAGCGTCGTCCTCCGTGGTTTTGGGGCAGCAGCTCCTGGTGCTCACACCAGTGGTTCAGCCATGCCAGGGGACACTCATCTGAGGCTGACAATTCCCTGGCAATTTTCACTAGGACCCAGGACTGGCTAAAGCACCTGGAAGCACCCGGAACATCTCAGCGCTCTGCATGGTTTTCCAGCAAGCTCTCGCCCTGCCCAGGGCTGAACCTGGACAGTTCTTCTCATAAGGAGGGCGAGCGAAGGCCCTGGGCACACACAGCTTTGCCATGCAGCGCTGCCTGCACGTCCCGGCTCCGTGAGCCGCGCAGCGCTGCCTGCAGCCACCAATTTGCACACTTGAGCACGGTAACATGGACAAACCCGAGTGGCAGAAGTGATATCACAGCAGTGCTGAGCAAACGGCTCCACGGGCTGCCCTGCGGCCTCTCCTTGCTCGCCCACCCTACCTACCTCAGAGACGGCACACAGAACAGCAACACGGTCAGTCCTCCCGCTCCCTTCGCCCTCGCTCCTCGTTACAGGTGGAAGTCGGTGCTCTCCGTCTCCCCGCTGCCGCTCTGCACTTTCAACCCAAGCACGTGAAGCTGCACAAGGAAGGCGAGGTTACAATAACAGGAGCTCGCAATAAAAGACAGGGAATGCACTGCCCCGGACGGACCTCCCGCTTACCCCAGCGGGGTCTGCTGGAGCTTTTACCAGCGTGACCTGCATGGGGGGTCTGTCAGAGGGAGCCTCCAGGGCGATGCCGAGCAGGAGGATCAGAGGAGCTATAATAAATAAAAATATATACGATCGTATTTTCTTCCTCCCTCAGGAGGAAGAATGACATACAAGTGATGCTGAGTGGTGTCGTTCCCATTTGTACACAAATACACGTGAATTCTCCCACCTCTTGCCTGCCCAGCAGAATTACAACAGGAGCCTTGAAGCTTCTCCTGGACTCACGTAGCTTGTTGATCCCCCAAGCAGGGGAGCCCTGCTCCCTGATCTCCTCTTTTTTTTCCCCTCATTTCCTTCTGAGCACCCGTCATTTGTCTCCCAGCGTCCCAGGAATAGGCTGGAAAGGTCCCAGCAGAAGGAGAGGTGGTTTTGGGGGAGCAGGGGTAGAAGCCAAGGCAAGAAGCGGCCACGCTGGCAACAGGCTGCGCCTGGGCCCGTCTCATGAATCAGCCCCGACGTTATCTACAGTGAATTGCCTGGGAAGGGGTTTCCCATGTCCTACGCTGACCTGGAAGGTTGAATCCACAGGGGCCTGAAAGGCATTTTGATTACCAAAGACAAAGGCCAAATCAGAAGGAAATGATATTTGATTTAACCTCTGCATCAGGGTGGGGGCCTGGCGGGGTGGGTAGAGGCAGGGGGTGGTGACAGAGGCCTGGGGACGGTACCAGGGGACTCGGAGCGGTAATTCAGGAGCATATGGGCTCTCAGTGCAGCAGACTGTCCCCAGCAAAGAGCCCATTTCCCCTGACGGGCTGTCAGCGGCCGCGCAGGCCGCGCGCTGCCGTGGCGACGCGCTGCCTGGTGCCAGCACGGAATTTCCTCTCGGGAAAGCGCTGTGGCGATTGTGCTTCCCAGACAACGGGCAGAGCCTGGAGCCCCCGCGCAGGCAGCGCTCCCAGGGACACCCGGACTTGGCTCCAGAGTCACTTGGGGCTCCGAGTGCTCCGCGTGGGGAAGGATGAACCTGGGGAGCTGCTGGGGCAGGGAATGGCCCTCCCAGGGCTGCCCCATCCCCAAAGCCTGCCGAAATCATCGGCATCAAAGGGCTTTGGAGAAACGGCTGGGCTTGGTTTGCCCTCTTGTTTACGGGCATTCGAGCTACAAAGGCTTTGAGTGCTTTCCTAACAGGACATTCCTGCAGGGAGTTGCTGTAGATATCCCGGGCCTTGTGATGGCCTGGGAGGGTGGGGAAGGGCTACCCCAAGGGTGCCTCGGAGGGAAGGTGGGCACCCATCACGCGGCGCGGGGGCTTCCTGCATTGATGCTGCAAGGGTGGAAAATGCCCCCAGGGTGAAGCTGGGGAGGTGGCAAGCAGCTCTGCCCAGCCTGGCCTCCCCGAGCAGCCCAAGATCCCTCCTCCATCCAAGGAGGACAACCTGCCAGCCTGGGGGTCTCCAGGAGCTTCGCCAGGCTCGGCCTTCCCGGCACTGCTCCCCGCGCAGCTGTAGGCACAAACAGGGTGGATCAGAGGGGTGAGAATTGGTAAAGACCTTCGCTCCGGTATTTCATCAGCACCAGTAGGCACACAATAGCATTTTATCACTTCCTTTGGGAGGTGGCTTCCACACCTCTTACGTACCAAAGAACAGGTGGTATTTTGCCAAATCTCTCTTTTCCTCCGAGTATAAAATAGTTGTGAAAGCCAGTAAGGTTTTTTTCAAGTGCAAAGGACTAGAGAGCGACTCCCCCTCTGCCTTCCCACAGTACCAAAATATCACACTTCGAAGACCCTCCTGCTGAGATCCGAATTCCCCCTTCACGCAAAGTTCAACGACTGTGTCTTGTTCCAAGCATTTCTATTTCAGACACTTGGTCTTTGACCAAATCTTCACATTTTAAGCTCGCGCTGAAGACCTGAAGACCATATTTGTGTGCATCGCCCCCGCACTGAGGAGCTGCATGAAGACCACACAAACCCCAGTCTGTCCTGAAGACGCTCCCCAAATCCGCGGTTCCCTGGATGCCCGGGATACTCGGGCAGGTCACTGACACACACCAGCTCTCCCGTCCTGCTGCGGAGGAAAACTGCGGCACAAACTGATCCGCGGGGAGCATGACCCGAAGTGTCAAAACGGGGCCTTTTACATTTTCCACTGCCACCAAACCTGTTTGACTGAATTACAGGTTAAAAAGGCATTGTGTCTATAATTGTTGGGCTTTAGAGAGCATGTCTTTTCCTTTAATGAAATACCTTGCTCATTCCATTCGAAAGGGAACCAAAGACTTCTCAGGTTTATGATAAAGTTGTAAAAATTTTATTTACCCCATATTTCCTGCTGGGTTATTTACGAGGCATTTTGTCAGCTCTCATAAAACTGCCTAGTAAAATATATTTTCTTACAAAAAAAATAAAATCATTTGTGCGGAACATCTTGAGAGCAGGGAGGATAGAGTTAATGGGATACACACACGCTCCGACCCTGGGAGAAAACAAAACAGAACGAAAGCCAGGCATTGTTGTGCTGTATTAGTTAATAATAGCTTTAGAGCTAAAATCCTGCTCCCACCGATGTTACTGGAAGTTGGTCCTTAATATAAAATAATCAGAGAACCAGCTGTGATGAAATGCAGAGCCCCAAAGTGAACCTGAAAAGCATTAAATCGCCCAGAAAACACTTTTTTCCCCCCCGCCATGGTTTCATAAGCAACACCAACACTAGGACAGCTTTTTTTTTTTTCCTCTTTTTTTTCCCCCCTCTAAAATATGATGATGCCAATTTACATAACACAAGAAAAGATGGAAATCTTCACCCAGAACTTAAGCCCAAGGCTGGCTGGTGTTTTTTTATTTTTACCTCTGTAATTTTTACCTCCGTAAAGTTCAAGACACAAGAAATGAAGCTACCGGGTGTAAATCCAGAGGAAATCCCACCTCGGGAGCTGCAGTTAAACAGCCTGGGCGCAGAACGGGCAGGACGCTCCCAGTCCTGATGTGCCCAGGGTAAATCTACTCTCAGCTTTTCACCTTTGCATCACACATTTGCATCTGCTCCCTTCTAAGCTTGTGCATTATTTTGTTTCAACAGTCCTTATGCTCCCTAATCCCAGCGGGAACCTCGAACCGCAGTACTTGCGGAGCGGTGACACTCCTAGTGTTGCAGGATTTGCAACGTTCCCAGCCTTGCAGTTGACTCCAGACACTGTCAGTGCTTGCAGGGCAGCAGGACGCTGCTAAACCCCACGTCGGCGCCAGACTTGGCCCAAGGGCACCAGGTAACTTGGCCTGGCTCACCCGGGAGCTCTGCAAAGGTATTCTAGCTGGGAGGCAGCAGGAGCATAAAGGAAGCAGGAAAACAATGAATAAAACACAAAAGAACGAGCCAGGGCGGGTTGTTTTTAAAACAACAACAGCTAGATGCTGGGAAGCGGTCAGAGCTCTTTTGTTTGGGGCCTGTACAGCACTTAGCACAACAGAGCCCCAAATTACAGCTGAGCTCCCAGCTCCTGCCCATGCATCAAAGTGAAGAAGCAGCAGCCCCATACAGGGAAGCAGGCAAGGAGCCAGGTTTGCAGAGGTATTTAAGTGTCTAAAGGCACAGGGAATATTTATTTACAGGTGCTGGTAAAGGTCCTGTTTCCTTTGAGAGCCGGGGGGCATCAGGCTGGCAGCCCTAGGGCTTTCTCAGAGCTATAGGTGTTTGGAGCACCTTTGGGCACAGCTAAATCTAATTTACAACAACTCTTCATGGCCTGTTTTAAGAAGCTGCTCTCATCGGGGAGGGGGAGAAGGGGGTAGCTCGGCCTGGATCATGCAGTAAGTGCCCACATTTAGCAAGGTGACACATCCACGCTTGGGACATACCTGGATCTCGGGATATGCTGCTCCAGGGAAGCAGGGTCAGGAAGT
Organism: Tinamus guttatus; assembly: GCF_059628265.1. Classification (NCBI taxonomy): domain Eukaryota; kingdom Metazoa; phylum Chordata; class Aves; order Tinamiformes; family Tinamidae; genus Tinamus; species Tinamus guttatus. Next base: position 552,396 of record NW_028289114.1, on the reverse strand, counting down.
GTTGGGATGAGGCTGGGGCCTGGAAATGCCCTCTCAGGCTGCTGCTGGGATGGGGAAGATGCTGAATGGAGCACAGGGGCTCCCAGGAAAACAGAGCAGGATCTGAGCTTTAACCAGCAGCTCCCTCCAGCCCAGCCCTGCCAGGATGCTCAGCACAACAACAAGCAGGTCCCACAGTCACTGTGCTCCCCCTCAGCTGGGCTGAGTTCATTATTATAGCCCAGCAAGAAAACAGAGTTGGATTCACCTGGAACATTTGTCAGCCATCAAGCCATTAATGCAGAGGACCTGTAATCTGAGGAGGGAGAAGACAGGATAGGACAGGAAAAATGTGTCTAAAAGGATCTCTGGAAGCGATTCTGAGTGTTGAGCAGATGAAGATGGAAAGCCATTTCTACTCCAGATATCAAACAAGCTCTCAGGGAAATTCCTTCCACAGCTTAATTCATTTAAAAAGAAAACACCTTTGCCTCCCAGCTTCCAGGAGGTTTTGGCATCCTTTGCAACCAGCACAGTCACCCGTTCCAGAATCAACAGTTTTGGTCCCTGACTGACAAGGAAGGGCCGCTTCGCCTCTGTGCAGCGGGAGAAACGCGCAGACGTGCGGCAGACGCCTCATGGCTCCGCGGGGCCTGGGCTTTGGCTCCGCTCGCACAGGGTGCGGGATGTCACCAGCGCGGGTGGGATGTCACCAGCATGGGCGGGATGTCACCAGCGCGGGCGGGATGTCACCGCCGGCTTCCACGGGCGTCCCTGGTGCCGAGAGCTGCTGGCGTCTGACGAGGTCCGGCCCGGGGGGAGAAGTTCCTCCCCGCTCTACTAGACCGTTGCTATTAACGGAGAGAATTCCAAAATGAAAACTGCACAACGCATCTCTCAGTGCCCCGTGAGACATCAGAACGTGTGGTTCTGAAGTCTGAAATCTGGCACTGGCATTGTCCTTAGGAGAGGAAATACAAATGCAGGCAGATAGCAGAGATGTGCAATAGCCCACGCTGAGGTCTCTGAAAAGCTGCCTTTGGTTGGCGTCCCTGTCGAGTGCCTCCAAGCACTCAGGCAGACTCCAGCCTTAGAGCTGCCTATTATTTTTTGTCTGTGCTACAGGCTGTGCTATTCCTCTCCCCCACATCCAACTGGCATCGGTAACCAATTTATCCCCACCAAACACAAAGATATGTGTTGTTTGAAGCCAAGCAGGACCCTCGTCTAGGGAAGATTCTGGAGCTATTTAATAAAGCTGAGAGACTGGAGGAGTATCCAGGCTTTCCCACCATAGTAGGAGAAGATGAAATTCTTTAATTGTTTGTGTTTGAGTGAAACTCATATAAAAAGAGGATTTGGGATTCTGGGGAAGCTTTAGCGCGGGGTCTGACCTTAAGCTGTGTTTGTGCGCGGCATCGCACGCGCCCCGCGCCGCCGGGAACGCGGCCCTCGCTCGCAGCCCTCCTGCTTAGGTGCACAAGGGATGCAGGGAGGCAATAGACAGTTTATCTCATAGTTAGCACAAGGCCTTTTTCGGGCCCGTGGTCGAGGCAAGTTAAAAGAAGCTCTTGAGACCCACTATGGCTCAAATCCTCCAGTTACGCACAAGTCTCAGGGCAGTTTGAATCACCAGGGGTTCTCTCTCCAACCCCTTCTGCCACAGAGCTGCACAAACCCTTTTTCAGACTTTCCCAAAGAGCAGGAGAAGCAAGAGACAAATCAAGGTTTGCATGTGGACTTGGCCTGAAGTGATAGAAATCTCATAGGACAAGCTGCTTTCATAAATTCCTTGTCACTGAGGTTGAAGTGCTCTGAGCCTAGATGTTCTCAGGTGATTTTGCTCCTATTTGCACCTGAGCAAGGTCCCACCTGCTTAGGATTCAATCCAGATTTGGGACCAACAGTAGCAACGTTGGATCTAAGAGTAAACACAGATCGGTCAACAGGCCAGACACGCACTGGCCACGGATGAGCAGTCAGCTTGGATGGAGCCTCTCAAGCTCCACACAAAGGAAGTCATCCTAACAAACACAGGGAGCACAGGGGACTGTCTGATTTTCAAAATCTGGAAAAGTCTTCGCGGGTGTTTCCTCCGTTCTTCATCACACATTACAAGTCAGTCATACAGGCAACAACATCTTATAGGCTCCATGAATGTCATCCTAGATACCAGAGTTTGGGGTAGAGAATATCACTGCAGTCATGAGCACAGCAGGAAGGGGAAACACGGCAATTCTCTTGGTTCAAAGATGCCAAGACACTTGCCCCCAAATTCCACCAGGCGCAGAGTAAATCTCCCTGACCAGGAGACCATGTAATCAGACTGACAACAAACAATAACAAAAGTCAATGCACAGATATCTTGTTACCTCATCCCACAATATTACCTTATTTTTACTTACTATATCTGTATAGGAAATAACTAAATAGAGCAGGACGACTTAGCCAAAGAAGAAAACAACCGAGGGAAAGTATAACAAAGGTCTATAAACTGCTGGAAGACGAACCTGGAACTTTCATCACTTCTTCCAGGACGGAGTAACCAGGGAAACTCTCAGGAGGGCCCAGAAGGCAGCACGACTTGTGATGTACAGCCCAGCCCCACAGAGCCTCCATTTCCAAAAATCACCCTTACCAGGTCTGGTTGAACAAGCACCAAAATCTCCGCAGACTCCTCTGGAACACAGGGCTGGTTTGGGGAGCCTCTGTGAGAGGGTCCCTCAACTGGACAGAAAGCAGATGCTTTAGTCAGCCCTAAAAATAAATGACCGTTGGCCTTTTCATTCTGTAGAGGTGAGATCTGTGAGCGCTCTGAGCCCTGCACCTTCTTGTGGTCACACGTGGCAGCAATGTCTAGTGCTCAGAGCATTAGTGCAAATTCTCAGGCAGCAGGTCTGGTTTTACCACTAGTTTATCCTGTAGCAACAACAACAACAAAAAAACCCTAAGGTCTTGGCATATGAACAGCTTCAAACCAGCAACATACCAGGGTCTCTATTCTAAAATGTAGCCTTCCCATGTCAAATTCCAGATGAGAACAACAGCCTTCACCTGTTGGTGTCTCAGCAGGATGGTAATTCACCCAGTGCTGCAAAGGTTCAGAGCTATCCAGGTATTAGCTGTGACTGATTGAGTCTGACCAAATATCAACTCCCGTATTTTTAAGGTAAATTGGCAGAAGACAGAACCAGCTGCAATCTAAGAAGTGCAAACAAGGAGGGAAAAAATCAGAAGTTTTGCATTTTGAAAGAAAATGCATTTTTTTTTCTTTTCTCTCTTTTCTTTTTAATTTAGTCGAACTCCAGTGCCAGTCCTCACTCGCAGATTTTACACCTTCTGGCACAAGAACGAAGCCAGTCTAATCTCAGTAACTAGCTAAGGAATGCTCAGCCTTTCTGAAGCTGCAGCCCACTTGGTTAGCTTTATTTCTGAGACACAGAAACAGCAATCTTTCTACTTTTAACATCAATAACACCAGTTATTCTCCCAAAGAATTATTATCAACAATCCCTTTGCTATATTTACAAAGAAGCAGGGCTATTCTTAGAGAAAACACTAAAAAAGCCATTTTATTTAGCTTTCTTGGCAGTTATACAAAAATGTAAGGAATGTAGTCAGTTAAAAACATCAAATCCCCAGCACGAGCCTATAAGAGCTTCCCTAATGCATATTTACAGTATAGAAAGCAACCACTTTCCTGTTTTGCAGAACAAACAGGGAACCTTCTCTTTTCCTCTTAGCTGTTCCTGAAGACCAAACATTAAGTTTGACACAAACTGCTCCTTTTAATGGTGCGACTGTAAACTTTTAATGCCTAGAAAATGGGACTTTATACTACGGCTTTCGTTTCCTAAAAAGGAATCGGAGTCGAATTTTACTGCTGGTTTTAGAAAAGTTCTGAATTGGCAGCCCAGGGTATCTGAATATTCCTTTAGCCACAGCCTGGTTTGCCACAGGGAAGAGCTGAACTAATTTCTTCCCCGCTGCTCCTTGCTGAAGCAGAAAGATCCATCCCGGAGAGGGAGAGACTGTTCGTGTCCCACAGCTCCCTCAGGTCTTGGCTCCCTCGTGATCCTGAAACACAAACAAACAAACAAAAGACATGAGTTATCGCTCCAGGTCTGGGGCAGTTTAATGGGTTTTGCTAACACCGAGTGAAAATAGAAGAACGTTACCAGCATTGCTCATATTGTAGATCCCGAACAGACAAGGAATCACCTTTTCCGTGGAGAAATAAACACCATCTTTAGGTATTTTTAAGTTATCTGGTATAGACAATATACTCTGAGGAGCAATGTTCCACAGATAGGGACCTCAGTACTCAACTTCCCCCTTTTTCACCTCCAAGTAATAAAATTCTATATTTAGCTTCTTTAAGGCCACCTGTGTAACAGGCCTGCTGGTCTCCCAAGCCAGCTTGAAATTAAAGATCTGGAACAACTCCAGACCCTATTCCTAATGCTCCCAGTGATGGGAAGTCTCTCAGGCCAGAGGAGAGCCCTAGAATCATTCCCCTCTATCTGCTGCCCTCCAATTTTTTTCATCTTTTGTTAAAATTCTCTCACTAGCACTAACAGGCCTGCTGCTTGTGATGTGTTTTTAGAGGATTTCTCTGATTTATATCACAAGGATCTTTAGATCAGACAGGTGATAGAAATAGCTTACGATTTTTGTTTTCATAATCAACAGTCATTGCATTTATTGAATTTCTCCAGGTTGTTGAGTGCCTATTTCCAGATTTTGTATCAATTTCCTGTCCTTGTGTAAGATAAAAACTAAAAAGAGCAAAATCCTTTCTTGACCTGTGCTGCAGCAGTGCTCTGAGGCTGGAAATGAGTTTGGCTTCCTCTGCCCAAACAGCATTGGCACAAATGGTCACACGTGTGGGAGCTTCGTCCTCACCCTGCGCCGCTTGCCCTGGTTTCCACAGAGGCAGCCTCCGTTTTAGCAGGTCATTTAAACGTCCTCAGCCTGGACACTGGAAGACAAAACCCAACCCAATGCAAGTCGTGCAATCACACTGCAGCACACCGTGCCAGGGTGCAGCAGATTAGCCCGTCCTGGTGCGCTGTCGCCCTGCTGGCACGTGCCACAAAGCACCTCGAGAGCAGCTTGGCCCGTGCTCTGCTGACGCGGCGCAAAGCAAAGCCAGGTTGGAACGAGTCCTGAGATTGCCCCGTAATCACACTACAGTTGAGGGACACATCCAGGGGGAACATCGCTCCTTGTGGCAAACGACACAACCCCAACTGGGATTTTTATGGGCTTTTGTGATCTGTGCCATAGCCATATGCCTGCCTTTCTGTTTCAGAAGGATCAGAATTGAGCGAGCCTTCATTTGCAGAAAAATGGGCAAGCAAACGAGTGTGCTTGCAGGGTGAGAGAGGCACTGAAAGACTTGTTTAGGCCTTTGGCTCCCATCCGCTGTCATATAACAGTCGTACGGAGTGTCAATAAGATACCAACAGGGTAAACAATTGTCAGACAGATTTTCACAGAGCTGGTTGACTGGACCATGGCTGCTTTGTACACAATGCCAATGCAGTGTCATTTCTAATGGGAGAATTTATACAGTGTAATTATGTCAGAATTTGCTCCAGGCTACACACTGTTGCATTATAAACCTGGTCATTGCCATGTGATTAGTCAGAGCCTTAAATAACACTGAAAGTAATTATATCAAGCAAGTCGTTGTGAAAGCCTGACTAAGAAAAGTGGTGCATTCCAGTGCTTGTCACATACCCATCCCTGAAGCAGGGCAGCTAATGATGATGTCCCCTTTATTGCTGGAAGTTCTGATACCTTAGGCCAGATCCTGATCAGCTGACTCACAAAGAGCTTAAGGACCCTCTTCATTTGGTCCCTGCAATTACAGAGGAGAGGGGCCTTTCCATGAGTTACGATAAGAGTTCAAAACGATCGAATCGAGATATTCGCGATTGAAATGCAAAGAGCAGGGAGGCTGCCCCACGTAGCAGCACGGGGCCAAAGGGGCTGTCATCAAAGAGGCCTCACCGCGGGCTATCGGTGTAGGTGTTGGTGTCACCACCCACGCCAGGCGGGCGTCCCCACGCTGCTTTAGTTCCCTTTCCAGTAAATGCTCAGTCAGACCTGAGGCTACAGCCTCAGGGAGGCCGGACCCCTCAAGAGCTCATGCAGGCAGCTGCCATGATTTAGTCCAACTGACAGTGAATCACAGAAAAAATTCTATTGCAATATATCTGCTCTAGAAGGGACCGAGACACTTGCTTAAGAGCACAGGCATGCTTTTAGCAACCGGCAGGATGATTTGTAAGAAATCCCCAGTACTTCTGCTTCTACCTGGCCTGAAAAGCTACAGAGACCAACGACTTTCTGTGGTATCCTGGCATTTCTGCTTTTGTCTGGGATGGGAATTAAACAAGAAACTTGATGAACAATAGAAAATAACAGGCTGGTAAAGGATTAGCCAAATCTTTTCAAAGCTCAGGGGAGGAAAAAAGAGTTCTCTTAGGTTTTATGAGCAAACATTTAGAATAGTTCTTTTTTTGATCTGAACCAATTTGCCCTGCCCCTTCCTTTGACCTGATGAAACAGCGACTGGAGCCGTAGGTTGTGCATCCTGTTTCAGCTGCAGCTGAGGTCTGCGCAGAGGTGCCTGCCTGCAGCTGCTTCTCGTGGCTCCCATCCAGAGGTTGCCACCTCTTCAGAGCTGCTGGCATAATTATGTGTGTCATCGCTGTCCTCCTCAGCTCCGGCAGAATGACCCTGGTTAGAGAAGATCTACATTAAAAGTTCTTAAAAACACAGAAGTCACACAGGTCTCTTCGGGAATAAGATTAAGTGTAGGACTGTACCTTGAGCAAGAACCAGGACAAATATCAATATAAGATATGTATACAATTGTTCACATAAAACAAACAAATAAAAATGGGAATGGAAGCTGCAGTTCTATGGCATCCAAAGCCAATGTCTCTGCTGAGCGCTGCCATCCTCCACGGTTCCCCCTTCCTACTCCCTTTCTCACTTGATCCTGCAAAGAATTGCCTCAATGTATTGAGCTTGCAGGAAACTAATCAACCCAAGAGAGTTATTTATTTATTTATTTATTTATTTATTTATTTATTTATTTATTCATTCTGCTGCTCAGCACCCTGAGCAGGCTCAGAGCGGGATCCAGGGAGCCCCAGAGCCAGCACGAGGGTAGAGATACCCAGCTGAGGGCACAGGGAGAGGCAGGGCTTGGCGACCAGCACGTACATCAGTTAAGGCTGTTGTGGCCCCACAGGCTAGAGAGGCTGCTATAACAAGAGCCTCTTCCTAGCTCTTAGCCTCAAAATCTGCAGTGCCAGCTGCTGTGGGGAAAAAAGAAAGAAAAAAAAAGAAAAAAAGAACGAAGCCATGAGCAACAGAGCAGGAATTGAACAGAGGTAAATTTGAGTTTCAAATGAGAGACAGAAGGGGGTGGGGTGAAGAATGAAGGGTGGTGAGAAAAGGGATGCATTTTTTGAACAATGCACCAGTGTTTTATAGCTCAGGATTTCTCTGGAGTTCCTTGAAGTCTGATAATTTTACATCCACTTCTGGATGTTAATTCCCTGTGATTTTAGCTCATGTCATCAACTGTTTTAAAGGAGCCAACATTGCAAAGCTGCTGCTGTATTTATGAAACATGCATTCCTATATCTGCATACATCCGTCTGCATCAGCTGTGAAAAAGGAAGTCAAAAGTAATACCCTGATCAAATTTTCCATCTGAGATGCTTTGTTTTACTGTAAGCAGCAAAAGAGAAATAAATCTTAGCTGAAATGTAAACTGATAAGTTGCTGGCTTGCTTGCTGTGATTTATAGCTAGTGCTGGCATGGTCTGGAATACCTGGATGTTTATGTGGATTTGGTTTTCATTTTGAACTGGGTGAGATTTTTGACAGCAGGGATACTACTCGGTAAGGAGTTCCTGTTTGTTTGCAAGATTGTCGACTGAGTGGAAATATTCCCCACCGCTCTGCACGGGTCTGCTAGGACACAGGGCCAGCTGGGGCTGGCACAAGCTGTGGCTCTGCTCTGACCCTCAGCTCTGAACTAGCAAACCTGGCCCACAGCAGCTGTGCATTCATCTGGCTCCTCACCAAAGCAGGACGTTTAAACCTGGTGTTAGCTTAATACCTGCCATGCCCAGGCCATCCAGTGACAACACTGTGCTCAGAAAGAAGCTTTCACCAAACAGACAGGGGAGACCTGAGGCCGCTTCTCTTTTGCTTACCTGCTCCACCACACAGAATTGCCAGACACGGCACAGGGATGAGGATCCCAGCCCAAACTGAGCTGGTTGGCTGAAATCTTTGTGGCCTTCAGTTTGGTCCTGTCCCTGTTTCGAGACAGCTTGGAGAAGCATTCAGGGCTCTGACCACTTCTTCCAGCTCCCCTGCTTCAAGGAGAAAGAGAAGTAGCTTTTCTTGCATGTTTAAGCTGCTATTAATAATTGCAGAAGTCTCTGCTCCACGGCAGGCTGGGGCAAGGTGAAACCCTGAGCGGTGCACTAGCAAGAGCAAGTAGAACAGAAGAGAAGCCAGAAACGTTTGTGTGCACACAGAGCCCCACATCACAGCCACGGGCTTGCAGTCCTCCTAAAAACGTCACCTCGGGCACAGGTGACCAAGGCTCCCCAGAGAGACAGAGGCAGACTTGCATCTGCCTAACGGAAGGCTGAACCACCCAAACCCCCCTGGGTCTGACACAGCTTTTCCTGTTTGGTCAGCAAGGGCTGCCAGCATCCAGCTTTGTGCCGTGCTAAACTGTTTTGGACAAACAGTAGGAGGGAACGGATCCGAATGCAGCTCTCCCAGCTGTGCTGCCCCAGAAATGCTGGGGAACGCAAGGGCTATTGGAAGCATCAGGCAGGGCCACGTGGAGACTTGGGGACAGTAAACATCATATGGAATAAGATTCCCATCACTGACTGCAGGAGAGAGATGAAGCTCAGAGATTACGGATTCACCTGAACATGGAAAGAGCGATACATCTTCCCCATAGGTCTGCCCTTCAGCCATGTTTCTCCTGTTGCAAAGATGTCTGTGTTTTCAGGGAGGTGAGCTCCTCAGCGCAGCGAAACAGGGAAGAACGGGTTTAGACCTGGAAAATCAAGGCGGGGAAAGCATTAGGTCTGAAGGTACAAGTGAATTCCTGGCCCTTCCTGAAGCTGGCAACGAAGTTCCTAAAGTGTTAAATCCTCATCTATCCTCACAGAGAAATGGGAGACTCTTCTGTCTCCCCAACAGGCCCTTTCCTAGACCACAGAGACTCCCTGCGAGCCAGGGAAGACCCAGCACCCTCCGCACCGCAGAGCCCAGTGCCCTCTCCTCCCTCACCGGCCACAGCCAGCAGCTCCTGCGCACGTGGCCATCGCTTGTGTCACTGCAGAGGCCACATCCCCTGTGGGCAGGTGTGAAGGAAGAGGGGCAGCTCCATCCGTGCGTGCGGGATATACCTTGCAGTTTTAAGACAGTCCGGTGTATTTTGAAAGAGGAGCAGACAGGAGCATCCTGACAGTTCTCTATCGAGGGGAGAGAGCTTGTTCCTTCTGTACAAGATAAAAAAAAGAAAAATAGTAGTTATCCTCTTGTGCACTCAAAGGTCTAAGAGGTCCATTCAAGTGGCGCTATCCTTCCTCCTGAGATTTTCTGAACTCACAGCTGCACTTTGATTGTCAAAAAATGTAAATCTCCATCAGCAATGAATGAGATGTTGGAACGAGCCAGGGCAGCCAGCGTGGGACGAGTGTCAGGGACACGCGGGGAGGAGAAACACGCGAGAGGGAAAGCAACAGGAGAGAAAAACGAAGAGGGAGAGATGGAAGAGCAAGAAGCGGCCAAGGAAACCCTGCACAGTGACAGCATCTGGGCTCCCACCGCGCCGGCGAGCGGGCTCCCGGCCCCGGCCAACTGTAACAACATCTGTTGCACTTGAGCTCCGCTCGGCTAGTGGCGTGTTTGTTTAATTGTGGGCCTGGTTTGTTATTTTGCTTCCCATTAGGAAGCTGAAGAAAGGAGGAGGAGGAGGAGGAGGGTGTTTTCACTGTGGGCAGCATTTCACCGGGACAATTGAGTTTGCTCCCCGTGGCACCGAGCGGCCAGGACTGGCTGTACCGCTGCTCCCGACAAGACAGGCGCCTCCAGAGCGCATTGTTCGACCTGCTGCATTAAGGGCTCACACTTGTAATTTTGGCGCTGATCCCCTTCTCCCATTGTGCGGGAGAAAGGGCTCGAAAGGAGAGCCCGTCCTCCTGCTCCGGCTGCCAGGAGAGGAGGCGGCGCGAGCGGCTCCTCTGCCCGCCCGGCTCTGCCGCCGGGAAGGGGAGGGGGCGGCTCGGAAACCTCCCCGCCGCTCCCGGGAAACTCACCCGACTTTCACTCTCTGTCCCAGCTCCTTGGCGTCCCGCCAACTTCCCCGAATTCATCGCTGGATATTTTGGAAAAATACGACTTCTGCCTGCCTGGCTTTTTTTTTTAATATAAAATAAATAATAATAAAGAATCACTGAAAGATGAATTATCTAGTGGTGGACTAAGAGCCCCAAAGACCAGTGCCCTCTGCTTCTCCACGCACAGGAGTCACCGTGCAGGAGCAAACTGCTGCACCACCATCCCTTTATCTCCGTATCCCAGATCGGAGCAAGACAGAGCTGCCAGGGGGATTTTCTATGGCATGGACATCTCCTGCCCCAGAACGGCTCTGCTGGGGTCACACCGTGACTCTGTCCAAGCCTCCAGGAAGACTCTGGGCTTGGAGGGAGAGCTGGTGAATTCAGGGGTTCCCTCCTGTGCTTGCCCTTGTCAAAGGCAGGACTGACCCAGCAGCAAGCACAGCCCTATAGCTAATGATCCAGTACAGACTGCACATCCGAGCAATATTAGACACTGGGAATAGGGAGAGGCTGGCAAGCCTATGGACAGCACAGATCTCATCCCGCTTTTCCACCACTGCTCCAATCTTCGGACAACCCCGCTGGACCCAGATCTGCTCTTTCCTCCAGGAGACACTGAGCTCATAAAGACCATTTCAAAGATCTGCCTACAAACGTAACGAAACAAACCTTAGCCTAAAAATTAAGGATGGATTAAAAAATGAACTGAACATCAGAAGCTTAAACATAAACTTAAATTAGTAAACAGGCAATGCAAACAGAGCCCTGACTCTGCAAACATTTACACATGCAGGAATCCCGGGCACTCTGAGCTCGAGTGGAAGGATCGTGTGTCTGAACACATGTGGGACGGCGTTGCCAGGCCGAGGCCGACACTGGGAGCTCTGGGCTACGCTCTGCCTCCACACGGAGCAGGGATCCACTTGGGAATCACGGCACGAGCCCAGACCTCACTGGAGCCTGATTACTAACAGAAATAAAAGGTTTCAGGACAGCCCAACAGAAACAGGGGAAAAACAAACAAACAAGCCAACAAAACCTAGCAGACCCTCAGAAGGGAGGTGGGGCTGTTGCACGTCCAACCTGAGTTGGGAAGGAGAAGCTGGTTTGTTGCTTTCTCCCCACCAGCATCTCTGGAAGTCAGCTCCTGTCCCTAAATTACAGTAGAAACATCTTGCGACCAGAAGCCTTGCTGCCTACTTGCTAATACTCATCTTACTGAAGAAAAAACCATCCACCTTCAACTCTGCTAAGATGCAGGGATCATTAGAAATTAGAGCTTCCAGCCCCTAGGAGAGATCCATGCACGGGCGATGGGAGACTCGCGGGTTTAGCCGGCTCCTGAGGGCCCATCTCTGCTGGCTCCAGCTGCAGCCACGCAGCTACGGTTTAACAAGCGTGTTTGTGCGACGGGGCTTTGCCTTCCCCTCCAGACCGGCCTCTCCACTGCAGCCCAATGTGCTCTGCCCCTCTGTGTGCAGCCCCAGCGGCAGGAGGCATCGTGCCCGTCACCTTTGCGGCGTAGCAAGTCCCCCTCAATGGCAGATGATCTCCAGTAGCTCCAGCATAAAAGCAGCAGCACCCTTTCCTCGCTGGGGTTGCACGTGGAGACCTGGTATCAAACTCCTCTCTGCAGGGCAGAAATGCAGCTTTAGTTTTGCCAGCTCCCGCTCACTCCATTTTCTGTAACACACGACACATTATTTGCTAACCAATTCTAAGGGAGCTGAAATTTCTTTTTGCTGCCTATATGGATGCTATAAGCCCTGGAAGGCAAAGTTATTTGGGATCTGATACTAAAATGATTTCCAAGGAAGCTCCCAGCTGTTTGGGTGCTGGCGTTAATCTCAGCTGGTGGCAAGAGGACCATTGGCGTGAGAGGCTGCGGTCACAGCTTCGACAGCGCGGCAACTTCACTGGAGTTTAAGGTCTGCATGGAGCGAATATTAAAGAGAGGTCTCCGGGCTGCAGGGCTAGCTGAGCTGGGAGAGTCGCTTACAAAACAACTGTCCATTAGACGCAAGAGGCAGTACAGATGGTATCTAGCTGTGGTATCATCCCTTGCTGTTATAACTTAACTTTGGACGGTTAAGGTTTTGATAACATCACGAACGGGGCTAGGGGCAAACTGTGGCATAACTATATTCCCCGACAAAGCCAGCTGAGCAGCGCGTGCAGGACCTTGCTCAGGAAATATCGTTTGCTAACACATTTGTTTGCTGGCAAAGCCCATACTGCTGCTTCCCCTTGGTATTTTCATGTCCCCGCGCTGCTCCGGAGCCCTGTAGCTGTCCCAGGGCCATTGCTCACAGGTCACTGCAAACCAATGCACCAGAATGAGGTGGATTTAAATAAAACCGCTGAATAAAACAGGTTGACAAGTTCCCTCCGCAGCCAGACGGAGCAAGGGGCTGGAGAGACGCCCGTCGTTGCGCCCAGCGAAAACCCTGATCGCAGAATAACCCCATTCTGCAGCATTCAGCCCTGGCAGCTCCAGCGAGGCATTTACCACCCTCCGCTCGAGGGGTGTGTGATGTTTGCTTAAGCTCAGGCTGGTTTCACGTTTTCGCAGTGATATGATAATTGCGTTTAGATAGCCCTGTCTCTCTCTCTGCTGGGCTTTTCACAGGACTCTCCTGGCCCCCAGCAGGGCTAATTTGAAAGCGGCTCCACTCTCAATGACACGTTGCAGTGTTTTCAAAAAGAAACAACCAGCAGTGGCTCTCTGGAAAAATAACAAAGGGACCCAATTACAAGCAAATGTGTTGAAGGGTCCCAGGGCCGTCTGTGGGCAAATTAGGGCCAATTAAAGGTCAAAATGATTTAAGGTATAAGGACAAGAGAGAGAAGGGAAACAATTGGTCAGATTCCTGCACAGAATAAGCTTCTGCTGCTCAGTTCAAGCACCCCAGCGATGGATAAACTTCAGAGGTGGGATCACATCTGATTTTTAAAACGGGTAGTTCATATTTTTCTTTCCTTTGCACTTGGGAAAGCGCTGGTGGTTTTCCCCATCAGCAGCCCACCCGTGCTTATAACAAGAGGACATCTCTGGTGTCCACCAGACCCTGGGACATGGCAGCCTGCAGAGCACGGTCCCCACAGCAGGGTCAAGCGGCCCCATGTCACCGTTATCCGTGAGCCTGGCTGAGGGCTTGGCTTATCGCTGAGGGACAGGGGCACGGAGGGGTGCCAAGGCAGCGCCAGCAGTTCTAGTCCCCGTTGCACTTAGATTCCCTTAACTCAGCCCAAATTTGGGCATTTTCTGTGGAAAGTGCCGTGTCCACCAAAGTGAGAGTCGTATTCGGCACAAGTCTGAGGGGAAACCCTCGCTAGGAATCGTCATGGCCATCCAGCAGAAAGGGTGACCATCCCGTGCCCTGGAACAGCCCAGCCCCGATCTGACCTCCCTTACTTGGCTCTCAGGGAACAGATCATCTTCACCCACCTGAGAAACCTTAAAGCCAGAAATGATCCAGATGATCCAGGCACTTGAACCTGCAAAATCAGGGCTGGGACCTTCACTCCGCTTCCCTCTGGGATCAGTCCTTCTGCCTGCAGGCAGCACAACAGCCTGGCAAGACTGCAAGAGAGACAAAATGGTAAATACTCCCACCAGATCTACTAAATATAGGAGAATATGTTCAAATCTGCTGTTTCTCCTTGTGTTTCAGATGAATGGCATGGAGGAGATGGATTTTTCATTGCTATTTTCATCTAGAAGCAAAGAAGTCTGGAGAAGGACTGAACTTTAGATTCTCCCCTGTGTTTCCCTCTGGTTCACCATGGGTGGTTGAACAGCAAACCCTGAAGATCCACGATAACTAACCGGAGAGTTAAATGCAAGCAAGGAGGAGCCTGCCCTGTGCCACGGCAGCAGTGCCTGGTCTGTGCAGCACATTTAAGCAGGCACTGCACAGTTTGCACAAGCAAACCCAGGATCTGGGTCTCCTTTCAGATTCCTCCTCCCTTCGCTGTCACATTTTTGCCACGGACAGGAATTTAACGACAAGAGGCTCTTTCTGGGGTTTGGTTCACAAAGAGCAGAGGAGCCCTTTGAGAAAATAACCTGGATTTGGATTTCAAACGTCCCCAGATGGAAAAGGGTAGGAATTCAGGAGAAAAGCACAGGGCAAAGGAAGTCCTGAAATGACATTTCAAACAAGCCGTGCAGCTGGTTGGCTTTTCACAAGATGGCAGATAAAGCCATCCCAGGAGAGACGGCACCACCAGTGCTTTTACCCAATTACTCAGCATCACACGACATCTTCAGCATCCCCAACTGTTTGGAAATGGATGATTCCTGGTGACAAATTTCTGTGCAAACTTGCTTTAAAACAAACACACACACAAGAACTCCCCCGTTTAAGCCCATCTTATAAATGGCTATTAAAGAGTCTACCCTGTCACATCACATCCTGCCCCTTTCCTTCCACGTCCAGCTTGAAAAAGAGACCACAAAGCAGTTTTGTGCAGTCACATGTAAGTCCCCTGTCTCTGTTAAGGCAAGAGATTAGCCTGTTAACAAAGTTACCTTGTCACCTACCCTGCTTAATCCTCGCATTTCAAAGCGTAATTTTATTGAGCGCCTCGGAGCTGAAATCTGCTGTGTGCTATTTATTTATTTATTTAGTTTAATCGCTCTCTACTTTTTCTTTTTTTTTTTAAATTCACCTGGAGCTCAAAAGAACGTTTTTCTCCCTCCCTTGTTTTTTCTCCCCCCACCCGCCTCGCTGAAGTCGTTGACTTTTGGAAAGGCGGCGCCTGGGCTGTTTGTATTAATTTTAATGTATTTATTTAACCCTTTGGGGGCTGGGGGAGCACAGAGCGCCCGTCCTCCCCCTGCCCCGCACTCCCGGAGCCGGCGGCGGGCAGAGCGTCTCCGCGCCGGCCCGTTCGCCTGCCGCTGCAGCAGGGTATCCCGGCCATAAATCTGTCAATACAAAGAGAACAACGCACACACCAAAAATGCGGCTAAAACCAAGAAATGCAGCATAATTACAGGTTCATTACGGCAAACAAAAGCATCCCCCGATCCCACCCCTTTGGCAGGGACTGGAGCAATTCAAACAGGCTCATTATGTAGTTACCTGGCTGGGGTCAGAGCCTCCCGAATGGCTGCTGGGGCTCTGCTCGTTACCGCCTGGGAGGCCGAGGCTGCATGCGGGGCCACAGCGGCCGCTCGGCTCCGGCCTCCGCGTCGCTTCACTTGGGGCTGTGGTGGCCACTCAGCTCTGGCCTCCGCGTTGCCTCATGAGGGGCTGTAGCCGCTGCTCGGCCGTGGCCACCACATCGCCTTGTGTGGGGCCGTGGTGGCCACTTGTCTCTGGCCTCCACGTCGCCTCACGCGAGGGCACGTTGGCTGCTCCGGCCTCTGTGTTCCCTCACGCAGGGCCGCGGTGGCCACCCCGCTTCAGCCTCCGCATCATGTCGCCTCATGTGGGGCTGTGGTGGCCGCTCGGCCCTGGCCTCCATGTTGCCTCACGCGGGGCCGTGGCAGCGCAGGCCCCTCGCCTTGAGGCGCCCTGGCAAAAGGTGCTGCAGCGGCAGTGCCAGAGCTCAGCGCCACATCCCGGTGCTGCTCGGCCCGGCCGGTGGCCACCACGGTGCTGGGGAGCCACGTGCTGCCGCACGGGCCCGCGCCGCAGCGTTTGTGCGGTGGCTTTGAGGGCTACTGCTGTGGGGAAAAGCCTCTGGCGCAGAGGGGTGACCGGCTTCGCACATAGCAGCTTTCCAGCTAATCCTGGATTTCTCAGGAGTTTGGGAATGCTCAGTGCAGCTCCCCATTGCCTGCATGGCCGTGTCCCAGGCACACGAGCGGCCGCGCTCCCGCATCCCTCCTTCCCGGCGTTGTGCCGCCGGCGGAGCGGGGATGCGGCTGCGGCTTTTTTTGGCCGTTTCCAGCTCAGGCTCTGCTTCTCACCGGGCTGGGAAGCAGCGTGAAGTCCCCCTCGGCACCACGTGCCCGCTCCAGAGCCACAGCTTCCCTCCGGGGCGGCCGAGAAATGGAGGAACTCCAGCCGCCACGACTGAATATTGAGGGGACCTCGACCACGGCCTTCCCCTCGCCGCAGCGAGCCGGCCTCCATCCACAACACGAACGTCAAAGCGTTTCCTCCCGCGGCAGCGCGGGCCGGGCCGTCGCCCCGATCGCGGGGCCGCATCGCGCCGCTTTTGGGGACGGCCTTGCCAAGCCATTACTGTCAGCGCCCCACTGTGCGCAGATAAGAATAGGCTGCTGCTTCTGACTCATTTAGCTGAAACAATGGAGGCGCCGGGGGCCAAGCGAATCCCCGGTGACTTCAGCAGAGCGGCACCAGGCTAAGTTTGGTCCCCAGCGCGCGGCTCGCGCGCAGGAGAGCGCAGCTTCATGACAGGCTCTTGGCTCTTCCCCGGGGCGCCGCGAGGCTCCCCCGCGGCCGGCGGCCCCCTCGCTGCTGCGGCACCGCGTGCGCTGCCCCTTCCCGGCACCTGCGCGGCAATGGACTCCGGGGGACACGTCAAGCCACCACCATCGCTTTATCCCCTGCAAAGGGCAGGGCCTGGTGTGCAGGAAGGCCTGGCGCTCTCCTCGGGGCACAGGGAAACAAAAGCTGTCCCCTTTGGAGATGTACCGGAGGCGCTGGCTGCAGGCATCCCTGCGGAGCTGGGCATCCGCACTAACGGGCGTCCAACACCCTTGATGCACCAGGCTTTGAAACTCAGCCCTGCCAGCTGGTTGTGGGGCATCCAGGTCGCCACTAGCAACAGGTAAAACCAAACCCAAGTGCGAAGGGTCTTTTCCATCCAATATGTATTTGAGCAGCTGAGAAAATGGCTCAGAAACCGCGCGGCAATTCCCTCTGGTGGCTCTTGGCCGGCCAGGCTGTGCCCCAAGAACAGGAGGCATCGCCCATCCGCTCCCGCGGCACAAAAAATGGAAAGGGCAGAAGAAATGCAGAAAGTCGAGCAAACCTCCTCCAACTCCACAAACACTTCCTCAAAAAGCCGTTTCCGCGCGGCTCCGTGGCCGGGCACCGCTGCACGGGCATCGGCACAGCCCAGGACGAGCGCCTGCGGCGCCCTCACCCCGAGAACCTCCCGGCGACTGCAGGGGAGATCCGGGTGCGTGTCAGGCGAGAAAAATAGTAAGCGCCAAAAAAGCCTCAAATAATAATAATAAAAAAAGGGGAACAAAGAGCAGAGTGTGGGATTCGAGCGCGCTGCGCTCGGTGCCTCCCGCCCGTGTCCCCCTGCCCCCTCTGTCTCCGCAGCCTTTTTAAACACACAGACTTCTCATTCCTTTGACAATTCTTCAAAGGCTCCAGGATTCAAGGGAACTTCCTGTTTCATCTCAAACCCTCGCTTTCTTTTCCTCTTCCAGACGGTTAAACCCCGCGCTAACGAAGCGCTGTTTGTTGCATGTTCTACCACCCTGCCTCACGCGTAACATTAAAGTCACGCTGCTCTAGGTGTTTTGGTTACTGCATCCCCCTCCCAGGCCCGGCGTTACTGCAGAACAATGTCTTGTTAAGCCCGAAGCTGGAAAATATATTTCCTCTCTCGCATGCAGATCGTGGTTATTTCAGAGCTGCATGGGGTTGCGTGTATTATTTTGTTATTGTAGGGTTGCTGGTGACAACTGATCTGCACACACTGCTTTGTTATTGTAGGGTTGCTTTAAAATCCTAGGCTCCTGGTACTAGTTTCATTTATTTATTTTAGGAAAAGGTAATTTCAAGGGTTGAAAAACAAACATGTTTAAAGACATACCAAGACACTGCAAAGAGATGGCGCGGGGAGGAAATCCTGTCCATCGGGGGCCGTGCTCGCCTGGGCTGTGCCCCTTTAACGTGGCCGCATCCGCGCGGTTCCCGGCCGGCGCGCGCCGCCGCCGCGCGCCACATGACCGGCTCCTGATACTTGGCATTTTTGCAGTGCATATTAATGTCGCTGTGAAAACAGCCCGGCATTAGCAATTCTCAAAGGCTTGGGTTACTGTAAAAACCTGCACCAGACGCGGGGTTTAAAAGTTCAGATAAAGGAAAAGGTGGAACGTGCAGGAGGGAAGGGAAGGGCACCCCAGGCAGCTGCATGGAGAAACGCTCCTCTGCGGCTGCTGCTGGAGCAGCAAAGGGCAGCCAGGCCCCAGCGCGGCAGCCCTGGCCCTGCAGCCGCCTCTCCTGCCTTGCTAAGGAAGGGGGACCAGGAGCGACCTCGGCCCGTGCTGGGAAAGGGCCGAACACGCGGCAGCGAGGCCCTGGCAGCAGCTCTGTTGTGAAAGGAGAGACCGAAAAGACAGTGACACAATGAAATTACGGGGAGAGACTCCTGTCAAGCTAAATAATTAAGTCCCAGGGTAAATAATTGATGCGCCCTTGATGCGGACCCTAAATCATTTACAAGGCTGGTGTGTAACCAAACATGCGGCGCTGGCACTAGGACAACGACGGACAACATCCGCCTGCAGCAGGGTGAACCGAGCAGGGCACCCGGGACAACTTTAGCACGGGCCACCAAGGCACCCAGCAAGAAGGGGCAGCGCAGCAGCCCAGCTTGGGATGCAGTTGCACTGCGGTTGGATGAATTATTCCCGCTTTACCTGAGGGAGAGCAGAGTTGGAGCTTTTCTCGCCAGCAACCCACCACGGAGCCTCCTCCGAAGCAGTGCCGCCTTCCCAAGGCGGTGAAAGTAAAATGACCTGTCACGAAAGCAGCCTGCTCACTGGACATCACGCTTTGGTAGCTACGAGAGCAGCTCCACGAACACACGGGAGAGAGGGAGGTCTGCACAGCACAACGGGGCAGCGCGGGTGCTGCCACGTGGCAACGCTGCCCTGCTTCTCAGCTGGGATTTTCAAACCGAGTTCAGCTGAGCCCAGTCTGAATCCTGACCCTCAGCAGCCCAGCAGCACCTGCAGCACAAGGCAGGGTTTTGCTGCGGTCAGGAGCCGCACCGCAGCTCATCCCAGCGCCTGCGAACGGCAGCGCCCATGGAGAGCTGCTCGGGATCACTCCCGCAGACGGCTCGTCTCGATCGGTGCCCCGACCCCGAGGGAAGCAGCAGTGGACGCAGAAACAAACTGCTGGACAAAACCAGCCCCCCGGCAGCAGCTCCCTGGGCTCGCGGCGTGCCCGAGGGGGACGCAGCTGGCCCCGCAGCTGGCTCCGCTAGCCCACAAGACAGACATCAATCTCGAGGGCTTTTTCCCCTGTCAGCCACCCGCGACGCTCCCTCCCGCACCAGTTGCAGGAGCCAAAGCGCTTGAGAAGCGGGAGAGAAAACCAGACCCCCCCAAACCCCCACTTGAGAAGCTCTGAATATTCCCTGCAGAGCGAGGGGTGTAAATTCCCCGCTATCTCCTCGGAGTTTTCCGTTTATGCCGCGCAGTCCCTCCCCGGGAGCGAGCTGCCCCTCTCGCTCCTTGCGCAGCCCCTGGCCGCGCTGCCCCTCCTGCCGCCCGGTGCCCCCGCGGCCGCCCCGGTGCCGAGGGGACCCGCGGCAGCGCCGGCCGCGGAGCTGCCCCCGCTGCCGCGTTTTGACAGTCGGCCTGACGGGCCGCGTGTGTCAGCGCGGCCGCCCGGAGCCCCCCGGCTCCCCTGCGCCCACCCCAGGCATGCGCCGTCCGCCCGACACTGCCTACAAACTCTATTAGCTTTGTAATTAAAAACAGCTGTAATCTGATCAGGTGGAGATCACGGTTACAAAATGAAGGAAGCCATTAGCAGGAAATGTTGTGGTTCAGGCAGACATCAAATCAGTTTAAAGAGATTGGATTTCATTGTTTTTATACAGTTACTCCATTACTATAATGCACTAGGTCCATTTAAGCGGCTGGCTCGGAGGAGGGCTCATAAGGCAGTAGTGACATCTATGTGAAATGAACGGCATAAACGGAAAACTCCGAGGAGATAGCGGGGAATTTACACCCCTCGCTCTGCAGTGAATATTAATGTACTCGGAGCTTCTCAAGCAGGGATTTGGGGGGTCTGGTTTTCTCTCCTGCTTCTCAAGCCCCTTATCAGCATTTTAGCCCCTTTGTGGGCCTGGGAGAATCTCCCTGGCACGTAGCTGATCCAGAGACTTTTCCTCTCCCCTCAGCCACAAGCAAAACCACGGGTCCAGTTTCTCAGTAGCGAGGTGGAGTGAGAACTGAAACCACAGCAGCCACAGCGCTCTGCTTCCTCCCGGCTCGCTCGCCCCTGCACAAACAGCAGTCAGTCAAGACCGAAGCTGGAGAGGAAAATATTTCGTCTCTGAGAAGGGATGTGGCCCTTTTCCTCGCCTGTGCCCCAACCAAAAGAAGGGGAAAACACCCTGTGCTTTAAAAGCACCAGCCCCCCGACTCAAATACCCCGAGCCCAACAAGCAGCATGATGTAACCCAGAAGCGTTGGAATCGGGAGGGACTGGCTGCAAAAACTGTTGCGTCCCATTTTAATTCAGTCCTGCGCTGCCATGAATGAAGCCTATATTCAAAATAATCACTCAGATACCTGTAGAAAACTCTACGCCAACAGGGTAATGCCTCACGCTCCTTGGAAGGCCGATGTTGGTCACTAGAGCAGTGAGAGGGGCAGGAGCATGAGGAGTTTTACGGTGTTTTGGGATGACTCCTTCTCGTGTTTGCACTAGTGGAAACAGCGTGTCCAGCTGCTGGTGAGTCGCTCTGGACCAACCTGCCATGAAAGAGCAGGTCAGAGCCAGGGTTAAGACAGCAGCTGCATTCCCCCTACTTCAGTCCAGCCTCAGTCCCTGCATTTACAAGCTAGCCCATGCTCTGGGCACAGGGCAAGGAACTGCTACCTCTTGGCTGTAGCTCCGAAAAAGCCACCCGTGCCATAACGTGCACTGGATCCCTTACCTGCTCCCTGCCTCGTAATTCCCTCGTGCAAAGGAAGCGGGCAGGGAGGTTTCATTAAGCTGCTGGTAAAGGGCTCTAAGACAATGAGGATATTAAGGAAATGCAAATATTGGGAGATTTGGCTGTCGGGGAGGGAATTCTGACTCTCCCCTAGTCCTGCCTGAGCATTAAAAGGGCTCTCCAGGCAATACAGAATACAGATGCTGCCCTCCTCCCCCTCCGCTCTCCAATCTCCTAATCAGAGAGAGATAAAAAGGGGCCTGCAGACAAATGCTGAGCCTGCCTCCTACCCACCACGCCGATCTAAGCAAGCAGAACCCTCCGCTCCAGTCAAAACCCTCTTGGTTATCTCTAAGTCCCTCTTGGCTAGAAAATGGCTCTGTCATCTTCATACTAATCCAGTTCTAATATAAACAGGCAAAGTCTTTCCTCCTTTGCCATCACTTATCCCCTCTGTCTCCTGCCCCCTCCTCCTTCTCACCCCAAACTGTATCAAATGCATCAAAGCCCAAGTAAATTATGTTCCCTTTGACCTGCTGGCAGCAAGTTCAGCCACAGTACATTAAAAGAGCAGGCTCTGAGGTTTCATGGTCAGCGAAGACCGGGACAGAGGAGGAACTGCAAGTTTCATTACTGCGTTGCTTTTGCCCTTGCAATCAGCACTTTCAGCCAAGTTCAGCGGTGGCCAAGGCTGGGGTTTGGGCTCAGCCCGTTCGGGGAAGACGGGCCCGTTGGAGCTGTGACTTCCGAGCGCGCCCCGCGGTACCCGGCGGGTTGTCCGACACGGGTGGCACCACGTCCCGCTGCTGATCCCTGGGGCTGCAGGGGGTCGCTGGGCGCACGGGCGGCAGCAGCACCGGCCAGCAGGACCGGGTGACGCTCTGCAGCGGGGGGGACATCCCTCCTCCCAGCGCCCTGCCGCCCCGCGCTGCCTTCCCCAGCCGCCGCTCGCGCGGTCCGTTTGGTGTCCGTGCAGCCTGGTCACCTTCATGTGGTTTGGGGTTTGGTTGCTCCTATCTTTGCCGATCACAGCTTCATCCTCAGCGGTGACTGCAGGAGACCCGGAGCTGCCGAGGCCCAGCAGCTGCAGGAACGCTCGGAGGGAACACGTATGACTCAAGCTGGGTAGGAAAACCAGAGCTCCCAGCTTTCCTGCCTGCTGCCTTTGATGCATCTCAGGGAGCACGAAAACGAGGGAAACCTGAGAAAGCCCCAGTAGCATCTCTGCTTCTCGCACACAAACTCCAAAGAGGGTACCGAAACACGACGGCCCTGCTGTCCTCTCACCAGAGAGACGCACAGGGACAAGCTGGCACCTCACGGCATCATCATGGTTTATATCCTCATGTCTCTGCCCGTGTAGGTATTTCTGCCGCAGCTCTGGACATGGTGCAGAGAGCAAAGGACCTTCCTGTGAATTTGGTGGGATGGCCATGCCAGTCCCCAAAGAGCCAGTATCAAATTTGGAGCCTATGAAGCCATTGCCAGCAAAATGAATATTCTGAAATATTTTTAGCATGCTCTTGTTCAGAGAGAATTTCTTTGTGTCCTTCTGAGGAGCTCGCCGGATCTTTCATCGGTTTGTTTTTCTCATTAGCCGGCATAAGCTTTGTTCTTATTTAATAAAGATTAGGATCTGCTGCCTCCAGCCCTCTCCTCTTGCTCCTCTGTCAGGCCTGTGGGGGCTCAGGCTGCAGTGACATGTTTGATGTCGGCCTGCGGAAGTTGAAACGCGGGACAGAAGCTGGCGAGGGTCTTGCGTTCGCTTCCTGCAGCCAGCGCCGCTGCCGGCTCGGGCCCGTGCCAGCATCTCCCGAGCGCCCTGGCACCGCCACCGAGAGCTGCCTCTGTCCGGAGGCAGCGGGAAAGGGGGCAGGACGCGCAAATTGGAAGCTGCTGCCTGCAGCGTCCGGAGATTTACAGGCCCAGCTGGCTCGAAGCACCGCAAAGGTCCTGATCCGAGCCATTAAGAGACAGTGTGGGGAGGAGGGGGGTGGCCAGAGCACGTCTGATACAAGCAAGTGTAGCCCACATATAAGTCTAATAAAATATGAGATATGCCACAGATGGAGGAACTGCTTACTCTGGCTTTGGAGGTCAGAGATACATAATGGATCTTCCATCCCTTGATGTATCATCATATTTGCCTTGCTATCTGGGAAAATAAAACTTCCTTTCTTTCTTAAACTGAGTCATCCCAAGGAAAGAAGTGGTTCAACATGACAATAGTCATGAACTCATTTTATGGGCTTCCAGAAGAAGGCAAGGGACCTTCTGAGCTTGAAAACATCGTCTCTGCCAGAGGCCGCCGGGGTGGCCAACTTCCCAGGGGAAGGGGCAGAGGAGGATGCGCCCCGGCGCAGCGCGGCCACCACGGCCCAGCTTTGCTGGCCCTGGGTGCAGGGTACCATGGCACGGGCTGCCGTTCATCCACCTTGGCAGATGCCATCACCCGGGTTGGGTGGGAGGCTCTGCTGCCCGAGGGGCTCTGAAATGCAAGGCCCTGCGTGTGTCTCTCCGCTCATCTTCTCCACTGCACAGACCAGCCAGGTCACTGCTCTGTGCTTCGGTTTAGCCACCTCTAGAGCAAGACTATATTCACTTCCTAGGGAACACTGTGGTAATTCACTTGTAGCAACACATAGATGCAGTCTAAACAGACAGTGTGCTATTAACTTAGCTATTTGCAAACACATGTGTACTGCCTTAGAGATTTCATTTTCATTTATTTTTTAAAAAAGCTTTAAACACTCACCTCGCAGTAAAGCAGCACCCCTTTTTAAAGCACGGCGTATTTTGCATACGCGTAACTTTGAAGGGGCTGAATAACTTCATGGCCAATAACATTTATAGCTTTGCTTTGTGCGTGCAGATAAGGCTAATGGAACGCGCCGCTCCGGGGCAGGAGCTGTTTGCCGAAAGGGCTCGGGAAGGAATCCAGTCCCCACCCTGCGAGCTCCTCACCCAGGTGCGCGCCGGGCTCCGCGCGATCCGGAACGCGGGATGCCAGGGCTCCGGCACCGCTGCGCGGGGAGGAGGGAGGGAGCAGGAACAGCAGGGAAGGCAAATTTTACAAATACTTTTGGAGCAGTCACAGTTGTAAATGAACTCACCCTCACCATGTTTGTGTCACTCGTGTTTGCCGCCTGGGGCTATTTGAGAGCACAAGTTTTCCTGGCACGACTCCTCTTGGAAAATCAGCCTCAAATCCATATATGATAGTATTCATGGAAACCACAATTCTAATTTACATGCACTGATTTCCCTGCCAGAAACTGGGTTCCCATCCAACCAGCAGATAGAAACACCGTCCTGTGACTCCTCTGCCCAATCACAACCAACTGATGTACTTCAAAACTCAAATATTTTCCAGAGAATGTTTGCAACCCACAGTTTAAAAAAAGAAAATCTCCCCCAAATTCATGTGGTGGCTCAGCATCACGACTATAGTCAAGGAAGTTTCCTCAGAGATATTTCCCAAGCTAAATGTCTCTCCCCACAAAGAGAGAGAGAAAAAAAAGTGCAAATCCCCGAGAACTAAAACATCAAGACACACCATTTCTTCCATTGTCTTTGTTCAGATTTTTTCTTTCCTTCTTTTC
This sequence comes from Tinamus guttatus, assembly GCF_059628265.1. Lineage (NCBI taxonomy): Eukaryota > Metazoa > Chordata > Aves > Tinamiformes > Tinamidae > Tinamus > Tinamus guttatus. Next base: position 527,567 of record NW_028289114.1, on the reverse strand, counting down.
TCAAGTGCTTTACACCACAACATGGAGACGTACTGACAGGGTGTCAGTGTGGAGGGAGGTACCTGTCCCCGGTGAGCGCGTTCTGCACCGGCCCAAAGCCGGAGCGGGTCTCGCCGTGTCCCTGCGGACGCGGACAGGGAAGCGCCGCCGCTCGCTGCCTTGCTCGGTGCAATGGAGCAAAGGTTGGGAGGTGGAGAGAGCGCCCTTAATAAAGATAAAATCTATTTCTAATGCCTATAAAAACCAAACCCAAATTCCCAGTTACTTCAACGTGAGCTGTGGTAATGGAGAATGGAGTTATTTATTAATAGAAGGGCATTTCAATAGAGATCTCAGGAGATGATAGGGGACAAATGGAGGTATTTACAGAAATAATCCTTAGAGGGTTCTACCCAGCCTGACCAGGTGTTTCGACGCCATCGTGTCCTGAGGACGGCAGTTTCCCATTCCCAAGAAGAGCGTTTTTCAGGTGCTGCAGCCTCACAGGGCCCTGCCACCGCTCCAGCCTTCGTCCCCGGCGCGCACGTTCCCCCGGACGGGAGGGAGACGTTTCACCGGGGCCCTGCTCCCACCGGCAGCGTCGCAAGCGGAGCAGCCTCCCCATGTGGCTCAGGCAGCAGGGTGGCATCGCAGCCACCAGCCGACATGTGGCCTCACCTGGGACCTCCCTGGGTTTTGAACCAAAAAACCACAACTGCTGTAGATCCTGCTCCAACTAAACGCAAAATTTACCCCCTCAAAACTCTCTGACGTCTCCTTCCGAACTATGAGCTCTGCCTTCGCTTTGTGCCATCTCCTGCCATGGCCGCAATTCCCACCTTTGCCAAGGAAAGGCCACAATCGACCTTCCCCCACCGGCCTCCTCCTCGCTATCCCCCTGGCACCGGGCTCCCTGCTCCGTCCCCGCGGGAGCCCGGGAAAGCTGCGCCGGCCTCCCCGGTCCTGCTCCCCGCCACCTCGCCGCAAAATTGAGTCGGGGAGAAGGGGAAACGTGCGCCTGCTTGATTGGTTTTGGTGAAAAGGCAGGCAGCCACGGCGCTGTCAAATTAACCGGTTCCAGAGCAATTCTGCAGTTACGAGCCACGCAAGATCAGCGGTCACCGCGCTTCAGCTCTAATGTGCAGAGGTAGAAATGGGGCTTTAGAAGCCTTTCGCTCTGGAGCCTTCCTTAAAAAGGTAGGACAAAATGAAAGCCAAAGGTCCCCCGGCGAGGCCACAAGGCTGTCCCCCATGCGCGTCGCCACAGGGGTTCAAGGGGGTGAAATGGCCATTTCTGCCCGCCCCACGCACGACGCGTTGCCCTGGCTCCGCACGGCAGCGCGACCGGCCCGGCAAGGGCTCTCGGGCCCCGTCGGGGCCGGCCCACGGGACAGCGCCCTCGGAGCCGCCCCCGCTCCGCGGAGCGGCCCCGGGCCCGCGGGAGCGCTTGGAAGCCCCACGCGGCGGCTCCCGGGGGTTCAGATCCCTGATTAGATGGGAATGCCTGCTGCAACCTGATAACGGCCCCGTATCTGGCGGGGAGGCTCCGGCAGCGCTCCCCGACTCGGGGAGTGCCTATTGTTTCGGGAGATATTAGCGTGCGCGCGGCGCGCGTGCTCCCAGCCGGGTATCGATAAGCAGGCCTGTCTGTGCAGGGCCCGCAGCGCATACCTCCGCACGCGCCCCGCTCCCTTATCGCCCCTCCATCTGCTCTCGCCTGCTGAACGTTATCTCTGCTCCTCGCTCGCAACCAAGTCCTACAAAAGGGCAGTTAGCACGGGTCGCTCGCAGCAGCAACGTGGTGCTGGCCAGTGACAAATGTTTGGGGGGAATTTGCAAAGGTTTCAAGGGTCTGTGTGGAGGCAAGCAAGACGAGAGAGTCTTTTCGGATCAAAACCCTGCCAAGCAGACTTAAAACTGGTACAGTTAAATTTGGAATGGCCTGGCCAGTATATGTTCCTGATGTTCTGTCCTGTATGTTCAGCCTGTTCTTGATTCTGCTACCACAGAACCGCCTGCTCCTGCTGCACAGCTGTGCAGACAGGTAGACCCCTATAAACTCCCATACATCCATGGCTGTATGTATGTACATACAGCCTCCTGGTTACACTGGAAAGCAAAGCAGCAGGAGAGTGTGTTTTACAGAGATTAAAAATGATTTTAAGAATACAGCCTCTTCCTTCCCCTCTGGTCATTAGATAAAAGCAAGTCCCCAAAATGAACAAACACCAGCTCTGTCCAGCACAAACTGCTCTTCCTCAGCGCCTCCACTGACCCGAAGAACCGGCGCCGCGCAGCTTCCCAAGGCAGGAGGCCCAAACGCTGCCGAACCGGCGCTGCCCACGCTGGCCCCGGGACAGGGGACGTTCTGAGCAGCGCCCCGCTGGCCTTGGAAACGCAGCAGAGCTCAGAGCCGGCCTTTCCGGGGGACCTGCACGTGTTTCTGCGAGCCGCGAGGCGCCGCATCGTGCGCCAGGCACGGGCGCCCAAAGGAGCCTTTGGCTGGTGCCAACTCACACGTGCCACTGCCGCCGGCCTCTGCTTTCGGGGACGCAGGCTGGGGCTTAACCTCAGCCAGCCCGAACTCAGCACAACCTCAACGGCAACCGCGAGCACTCACGAGAGGACGGGGAGACAGAACGTCTGCAGCAGCCACCAGCTGAGCCCGTGCTGGTACTTGATCCATGGAGGTGCTGCAGATCCCACACTGCCCAAGACGAGGGAGAAGAAAAAGGTGCCCTGAGGTATCTTGTAGCTTCTCCCCAGGATTTGCCTCCAGCTCTTCTTGCTTGGACAGTGGCCACGAGCTCTGCTCCCCACACAGCAGCGGGTTTGCACTAGATGATCCCTTCCCGTTTTGGCTTCAGTTAGAGCTGTCAGATGAAGTCCATATCCTTGGCACTAGCTGGCTGACCCCGGAAGCAGGCTGGTTTCCGGCTCTCCATCTTTAGTGGAAAAGAGGAAAAGCACCTCATCCCAACGGTGTTCACCCCTAGGCAATTCATTTGAGGGACTGCATCCCGGAACTTGGCACCAGCACCCTGGGTGAGCGCTGTGACCCACCTGCAGAATCCCCACTTGCAGCTCACCCAAGAAGCAGCCTGGCACAAAACACCCGCTCTGAAACACTGCACCAGCGGCAGGAGGGCAGCCAGCCCCGCGGCAGGGAACACAGCCTGGGGTAGGAGAAACCTGTGGTGGGAAAGGCTTGGGCACTGGTAGAGAGCTTCATCTTTCCAACTCCGCCACTCTCTGCTGCAGCCAAAAGGGGCAATGCCACTTCTGCCAGTTCTCCCCACGACTGTGGGCAATTAATCCAGCCAGCTCATGTTGCTTACACAGAAAAATAAAGATAAGAACACAGGTCTCTTTTGCAAGCACCGAGCAAGAGCACTTGGGCCCGAGTTAAATGCAAACACAGCATCAGACAGGAGGGACTATCCGTCCTCTCTGGTGATGCTCTGGCATCTTCCACAGTGAGACAGGGCAAACGCTGCTCCAGCACGACGCTGGTTTCTGAGCCAGCGGCAGGGAGCGCGTGCCCGTGCACAGCAATGAACACGCACGGAGCCACGGGGGCACGGAAGGGATGGAGCTCCTCCTCAGTGCATGTATCCGTGCCCACAAGCCTCCCTGTGCACACACGCTGATGCACCGGCTCAGGAGGCAGAGCAGGGTGCAAGGACCCTTTGGCAAATGCAGGTTTGAGCAGTGGGAGCAAGAGCAGACTGGTGAGCTCAAGGCAGCGAGGCACACTGCACACGAGCGCTCTCCGAAACGGGGCTGTATACTGAATTTATGAGCTCTTAAGTCATCACATTTACAATTTATATTCCCCAGTCTTTTAATCTCAGCAATAAACTTGGACTAAGCCTCCACTGAGGCCGTGTGGAAACTGCACTGTTCCCAGCCTCCCCAGCAGCCCCATGCACACACAGTCCTGAGACAGGACTAGAACGTGCTCTCTGATGGCTAAGATGTGGGGTGTCTTCTCCAGTCTTCCACTCTCAGTGAAGACAGCAGCAGCAGATCAATCTTCTACCTGCTACCTTGACCACCCAGCCCTCCTTGTTGGAGGGAGGCAAAACCCACTGGGAATTACTGTGAGGCAAACACTTGCAGAGGTCCCCTCCTGTCGTTTGGAGATGAAGGCTGCTTCCCTTAACGAGGGGCTGCAGGTCTATGTGCACAACATCAGGATCCTCAAATCAGTTTTGCTCTACTTGGGATCCTGCTGTCCCCTGAAAAACAGCCGCATTTTACTCACAGAATTGCTCTATCACAGAGGTCCAGAGAAGAAGCATCATCTCCAGAAGGTTTCCTGCTGGAGAGATGGCTCTCAATAGAAACAGGTCTCCAAAGTAGGCACACTTTTGCCATCTGACACCTAAAATTGAGGAGGAATTGGCACTGATGAAACTACTAATGGAGGGAGGCCCTCCTTGCTTGGAAGAACCCCATGTTTTCAAAAGAGGGTGGCATCATTTCTGCAGAATGCTTAAGTGGCCTCAAATAACACATTGAACTGTCGGGCACAAACCCAAGCGATGGCGTGAGCCAGCACTGAAATAATGAGAAGCTGATCTACAGCTTTTCCCCTCTGGTTTATTAAATGAATGCTCCACATACCACTTCCCACTGACTGGAGACAGAGAGAAAATCCCAGGACAGTAACTCATCATCATTTCTTCCCCCGAGAAGATTCAAGGCTGTGGCTATGTATGGATGTTGTGAAGTGATAAAGTTGCTGCGGCTTCGCAAGTTACCACGCATCAGCTGAGCCGGGCTGTCCGACCGCGCGCGCCGCGCGCCCTGCAACTGGGTGGTAAAACATGTTCGCTCACGAAGAGGCTGGAGCAGGTACTCCATCAGCGGGCTCCAGATAAGCGTGCTCTGCTGATAAGCAGCACCTCATTAAGCCCCAGGACTCAACGGCTTGCAACGCAATCTTTGGCCCAGAAGTCCCTCCGCTTTTCAAGTTGTAGCCCTTAGTCATGGACCTGGCAACAGGAAATCGCCCCGGGAAAGCGGTCAATATTACACGAATTCCTGCGCGTAGAACATAGAGAAAGGAGAGGCCCAGGCCATGCCAAGGAGAGGAATAGCAGAAATACCGGCCAACCATATTTCTGAGAATAACCTCACAGTAGCCCTGCCTGGATGAGAGTATTGCAGATAAACACAGAAATGACCCAGGCAACGAAGCTGAAGAGCTCTGGGGTCTGGAAGGACTGTCTAGGTCAGAGTCAATGGACACAATCAAAAGCACAGTTTGGGTTTTCCAAGACTGGAACAAGACCTCGTCTTGGATATCGTGCATGATCTAACATAAAAAAAACTGTCAGTACCATGAGCAGGAGCAGGCCCTCTGCTTGGCTTCATACCTCAGAAAAGTGGTTTTGTGAGGACCTGCCTCTTGCCAAGACCCAGAGCCTGGGTGTCTTCTAGCTTGAAGCTTGCTTTAGCCTCAGCGCCAGCCTGAGCTTCAGAAGCTGCTTGCAGGCCCACGTCTCCGTACTGCTCCTCAGGTCTGTGTTTCGGTGTGCTGGGGGTGCTTTCTCAGACCCACTGTCCCTCCATCCCAGGTCCCTTCACCGTGTTGAGCCTGACACACAGAGCATCACCACACGGGACACGCACAGCCTCCCTCACAGGAGTGGGAGGCTGGAATCCATGTCATTTAAGCTTTTTCTGCTCAACATTCACAGCTGCAAAAACAGCAGGCAAACTCCTGACCTCCTAAAACTAAATACCAGGCACCTACCCCCTCTACTCCGGCCCATTCAGGCGCTCTCAGTGCGGCAACTACATCCATCTAGGACAGGTTCTCTCTATCAAGACACTGCCCGTGCGTTGTGAGAAGGGCAGAAAGGCTCTTTGGGCCAAACTTCCCATTTGTTTTTAAATCTTCTTCCCCAAGGGCAGCAGATCCCTTTGTTCCCCCCGCAGGAGGCCAGGCCGCCCAACGCGCTCGCCGTGCGCCGTGACTCCGGAGCGACCCGCTCGCCCCCGGCGCCACGGCCGCCTCAGCCCTGCTCCCAGGGACGGCCGCGCGGCGGGGTCCCCTCCGGAGAGGCAGGAAGGCGGCGAGCGCAATCTCCCCTCCGACGGGGCCGCCGTGGCGTGAGGCATCCGATGACAGTTTGACTGGCGGGGCGAAGTGTGACTCTTGTTTGTTTGGATAGTCAAAGGACTCGGAACAAATGTCTCGGGCTCATGTTGTGTTAGATAAAAGGATCCCGGCCTTGTCACGGGATCAACGGCGCTGCCAAGAAGCCACTCGCAAAGACCCTCTTCTCCCCCACACCCTTTTAAAATGAAAATAAAGGGAAAAAAAAAACCCACAGAAAACAGAAAACAAAAGAGAAAGGAAGTTTTCATGGCCCAAAGACACTCACTCCCTTTAGGACCAGGGCTATCCAGGGTGGCAGGAGCAAGGACAGGGCTCATGACCACAAGCGTGGGGCCACCAGGTGACCAAAGGCTTGGGAGCTTTTGCCCCTTGGTGCCCTGTGTTTTGTTTGAGCCCAAACCAGATTGATCCGGGTTTGCAGATCCCTGCAGCGGTGGCGGTGCCGCACGCGGCGCCCGCTCCCATCCGGCATTCTGCAACAGCCAGCCAAGGAGAGCCAAGGAGGGAGTGCGCAGAGGAGAAAATCCCAAAGATCCTAGGATAATAAGCACCATTAAGGTTAGTCTGCCTCATGATTGTTTCTTATTAAAAAGAGACTGTACTTTATCTGTGCAGGATATGCTGTTTGGATGAGGGAATTAGCAGAGTGACTGCCTCCATATCATCTAATTAGCAAAAATGTTGATAAGCAGATACAATCACATATGATTAGGATCCTTTTAAAAAGCCACTCCATTAATTAAATAGACAGAAAGGCCGCCTCCAGCCCTCGCGTGCCACTGATTAGAATACAAATATTTACACTAATCTCACCTCCATCAGCCATGGGACACTTTTGAGTATTTTTAGTGACATCAGATTACTATTGATTTTCATCCCCAATGTCAGACCATTTTGTTAGTATCTGAAAGTGCTGCCTTCAGTTTCGGATGCTTTAAATCATGTTAAGGGTTTATCTTAATGACGCTGCTGATAACCACTGTTCAGGTCACTCGTACTTTCTCTTCAAAGAACACAGTCTGGGCTGGTTTTTATTGTTTGTACTTGAGATTTAAGATACGAAAAACATTTCTCATTTCAAAGCCTTGGTTTCTAGGGATGGGACTGCCAGGCTAGTTTGGGTCTAGTTACTTGATGTGTGCATGTCTCTCCCATTTCCCTTTCTCTCTCTCCTTCTTCGACCCTTTCTTTTTTTCTCGCAAACCCTTTTGGCGCACAGCAGTGGCCTCTGTTGAATGGCTGCTAATCTGACGCCTGCTGCAGGCAGCAGACAGACAGGCACTGAGCATCCCCCATTCCAGGATGACAGGAGAAAAACACTCCCTACTTTTCAGATGGCTAGGATGCACTAAATCCAAGAGAGATAACCCAGCGCGCCAGCCAGTCTGAGGTGGGCATTCGCCATCAAAAGCGATGCGTAAGGGAGGAGATGTTTCTCAGAGAGCGCAGCACAAGGCAAAATTCACCCTCTTCCTTCCTTGCATTGCCCTGCTCCCTCTGCAATAGCTCATCAAACCTTGCAAAGAACTCCCCAGGACCCTCCAAGAGGCTGTTCAGACCTGCCTTTGGCTTTGCGCTCTCCCTGCTGGGTAAGAGAGCAGGAACATCCATAGAACTGACCCTCACATCTCTACTGTGAAATTGCAAATGGCCCACGTTGGCAGCGAGGAGGAGCCATTGGCTCGTCTTGGTGGCTCAGGTGTGACAAGCTTGATTCACGCAACAGACAGCCATAGAAAACACCACAACAGTTAACAGCGTCCGCTTGGTGAAGATTTCAACCAAGGCAAGGTCTGAGCGAGCCAAGACGACTTACCTGTCCCCTCAGCACAGGAGGGCACTGGGATATGTTGGGATGCAGCTTGCTGCTGCCCCCGGATTAACTTTTCCCCTTGCTATGGTACCAGTAACACTCTACAGAACTGTAACTAACAGGGCACATCCCCCTCCTGGTTAACAAGGCCTCCTCCATGCGGGTGAAGGCAGAACCCAAGAGCTTCCCAGTGAGGTGACTCCACATGGCCACGAAAAACCAGCAAAAGAAAGCCAGGGGACATCAACTCCAACATCTCCCTTCCCCTGTAGAATTGCTTTGTACAGGCTGACGTGGTTGCCCCTAGGCTCCACGGCCCCACATGTATGGTATGTTTTAGGAGAGCAGCCAGCTCATACGCTGTGCATATGCTCTTTAGCATGGATGACTCTTGATTCCTTCCCAAAATGTGGGATAATGGGAAAGAGGGCAGTGATCTGCAACACATGCTGCCATTAGTAGGTGTTTATGACTCTATGTTGCAGACAGCTGAATTCTCATTACTGGCACTTCCTTGGAGACCTCCTGCATGCAACAATTCCCTATGAAGACATTGCATTTCCCACAGGAACGACAAACCCAGGGAACAGAAACAGATGCAGGATAACCTCCGACTGCATCAGCAAAGCTCAGCTCAGGCTGAACTTGTCTGCCTTGAGTTTGCACAGCAGCCCTGTGGTGCCTGCATACACCTGGGACCAGATGCCCAAAAGAACATGCAGAAATGAGGTTGTTAAAGCTGGTAATGAGCCTCAGTCAAGGCATTTCTTTTGGTACCCACAAGGGAGATAAGCTCTTCTTGAAGTGTTAAGTTTGGTTAGAAATTTAGAAAAGATCATGATGATCATCTAAATACGATTTTAGGAATAAGACCCACAGTTTGGGGGTTAAAAATGGCCAATGGTTCATTATCTTCATTATGCTCAAAACCCGGTTCAAAACTTGAGTGGTGCCAGCTCCCAGCTGCTTTGCCAGTGAACCTGAAGATCCCTGTGCTACTGCTTTTCTGCTCTCCTACAGGTTTGTGTAAGCTATGATCAAGCTCTCATTTTAACACTCTCTTACTATTAAGAAGGTTCCTTGAGTCTCTCAATCTACATCATGCTTTCCAAGCCCTTAATCACATTTACGGCTCCTCTTTGAACTTTTTCCAACTCATCAACAGCCTTCCCAAACCGTGAGCAGCCAGGCTGGGCACGACATTCCCATTCCCACACCTCCGGTCTCAGCAGGGCTAATACGACCTGACCGCACTGTACTCCCCCGGGCTGCACCCAAACCCACAGTGACTACCTCAGAATCACCCCTTAGGAAAGGGACAGCCAAAAAACCCCAATAATCCCACAAAGTCTGATGTCACCGCTGTGACGTCACAGCAGTTGAAAAACGCGCGCCCAGGAATTCCACCTCGGCACGAGGTCGGATCAAGCGAGCAGCGATTGGCTGAGCCACCTCTGACGTCACAGTCCCGTGACTGGAGAACAATGGGCTTAAAAAGAAGGAATTCGGCGAAAGCGCCGGTCCTGCCCGGCCTCCTCGCGCGGGACGAGCGGGTCCGGAGATGAACTGAGCTGCCGCGGGCCGAGGAGCGCAGCGGGCGGCCGGGAGCCCCTGCATGCTGGACATCCCAGGGATTCGTGGCCTCGAGGGGAGAGGCGCCGGGCCGCTTCCCGACTGCTCCGCCTTCCCTCTGACATGGTGGATTATTACAAAGTCCTCGGACTGCAGAAAAGCGCCTCTCAGGATGACATTAAGAAATCCTACCGCAAACTGGCACTGAAATGGCATCCTGATAAGAACCCCAACAACAAGGAGGAGGCTGAAAAGAAATTCAAAGCAGTTGCCGAGGCATACGAGGTCTTGTCAGACCCTCAGAAACGATCTCTCTATGACAGACCTGTTAAGGATATCAGGTGCCAAGGAGGAAGAGGTGCCGCAGGGGGACGTAACCCTTTCGATTCCAGTTTCATATTCCGTAGCCCCGAGGAGATCTTTAGAGAATTCTTCGGAGGGTTGGATCCCTTCTCACATGATTTCTGGGACAACTCATTTGACAGCCAAGGTGAAAACAGACACAGAACAAGTGGCAGAGGAAACGGTCTCAGCTTGTTTCCTGACTTTATGCGGTCATTCATATCATTCAATTCCTTTGGCCCCAGTGAGCAGACCGCCTTCTCCTTTGGTGGGGACGCAGCTGGGTCACACACTTTCAGATCAGTCTCTACCACTAGCGAAGTGATCAACGGCAGGAGGATCACAACCCGGAAAATCATTGAGAACGGGCAGGAGAGAACAGAAGTGGAAGAAGACGGTCAGTTGAAGTCTGTAAAAGTAAATGGGAGAGAACAGCTGAAATGACGACGTCGCCCAGCACCAGCATTCACTGCAAGCTGTTGGGAAACACTCTCATTGCTCAACAGATGGGATCTACTATGAGCAGTACTAATAAACGTCTGCGTTGAGTTCATGACACAACCGCTGCAGGCTTCTCAATGGCTTGCAAGAACTACTTGCCAGCTGAAGATATGGAATTATACTAAATTAAAGAGTGGGATTGGACTAACTCTAGGTAAAGTGATACTTAGTGCTTGCTCAGTAAGAGATGCAGTGGATATACCAGCCCTGCTGGTGTGCTAAAGAGCCTAATCAATTAATATAGGACGAGGAGACAGTTTTGTTGATTGATAGGTGCCAGGTAGAAGAACTTTATGACAGGCTTCCCACCTCTTCAAATAGACCCTTTTGCCAATGTTTAGGTCTGCTGGCTGGAAGGATAAAGACACTCGTGTGACCCTCATTCACAACCCTGAGGCTGAGTGGAGAACATCCTGCCTGTGGGCTTTAACGCTAGCATGGCAATGATATATGATAAGAAAAACATTCATTGAGAACAGCTTTTGCACACAGGCAAGAAGGTGAGGGGAGGTTCAGTGGGTCACGTAGCACACAGTGCAGGGGGCTGCCATGGGAATAACCAGAGGCAGAATTCAGTGAAGAACAGGAGGAAGAGCAAGTTGTTCCTCATAGGCTGTAAAAGACCATGGGAGATTTCCTGAAAATGTCCTGAAAATTATGACAGGAGACCTGGAGGGAGGCACCATGTCACTCAGGGACCGGAAGTGAGCAAGCAGAAGGTACATTTGGCTGCTGGACCAGAACAAGCCACGGTCCCTTTCTGTTTGGAGTCATTCAAACAAAAAGGGCTAAATTCAGACCAAAAGCAGATGACAGGGGGCTGAATGCAGCTCCCTGTTGGTGCAAAGCCGGTGCCAGGGAGCACACAGCTTTCCTCCTCCGCTGGGTTAGGGACCAGGCTGTCCGGATTGCTGCCCTCGCCGTGCTCACATGAACTGCCCCTCGTTTCTTGCCTGGTCGGATCACCTTAGGCATTTAAAATCTTACACGTCTCTTATTTTCAGTCCCACGTTACATACCCAAGAGTTTCCCAGCTTGGCCTGCCAACTGATTTCTCCCTGGAGACTGGACCTAGCATTCAGGGACATTTTCACCCCAATCCAGATTGCTATTGCTGCCTGTGTTTGGGCAGGTCTTTGCATCTGCTTCCTCCTCTGTAAAAATGGGAATAACAGACTCCCATGCTTTGAAGGAGCCGGAGAGGTAGGGATATGCATAAAGGACACTGAACATTAAACACGAAGATAGATTAGAACACTGCCACCCCCCAATCAAAACCTTTTATGTTTGTAAAGAAAAATGTAGCTTAAACCATCATCTTTATGAACCGATGCCATGCTAAGCTTGGAAAAAAACAGATGAAAACTGTATTTTCTATGTTAAGGGCTGTTGAGTCCCTGTAAGTCCTCTTCCCAGTATGAAAAAGGCACCTGCAGGGAGGCGAGCAAAAGTCTTGGTGCACCCTGGGGTCACGGCTCATGGAGGGACGTCAGCAGTGATGGGAGCAGGGACAACCCTGGCACCTCTGTGCAGAGCCCAGACCAACACTCATGACCCACGGCTGCTGCTCCCCAGGATCTGGGAGCTACAAATAGTCCTGCAGGAACTAGGACCCTGGACTTGCAGAAAAGTAATGAGGATTGGTGCAGAAAGATGATCATTTGGGTCAGAACAAAGAAAAATAAGGATCTATGTTGACATTGTCTGTGCAGACACCATATTCATGCAAGACAGCTTTCTGAATTCACCTTAAGTGACTTGGAAGGAAGTTCAGGGTAAAAAGAGACAATTGTGGCACCAGAGTTTGTATGAAAATGCCTACTTGACTGCGCAGTGTGAATAGCAAAGCCTTCCTCTTTAAAGCAGGTCAGAACCAAGGTCTGAGTGAACACCAACAGGCCTAGGAACCAGTAGGATTTAATGCCAGGAGCCTGTTGTTCAAGGAACACCTATTTTCACTTAATTTTGGATCTAAAGATCATGTGGTTTCATAGAGATCACTGAGGAAATCTAAAAGGGGTGACAAAGGCATGTGTCAGCATCTCCTGCAGCTGAAACCCACTCCTGCCTTGGGATCACTCCGACGCTCTCCGAACACTCCCCACATCACCCTGCACAGCACTCTGTGGAGGTGCCGCCCGCTTCACATCCACCTTCCACCCATGCAAACACACCTGCAGCAGCTGCAGACTCTGCCCAGGCCTTTCCTACTTGACCCAAATTCATCATCCAAAGTGAAGCTGGGCAGGGAGCAGAACCTGGCACACAGCAGCCTGCAGCTAATGCCCACCAACCTGTCCAAACCCCAGGGTGGCTGAAACCCACACCCGGTTCTACCCGTTTTGGTGTCAGCGCCCAGAGCCAGCAGAGATGGGTGCTCAGGAGGCACCTTCTGCAGTGGAACCTGACATGTCTTTGCTAAAAAGAGTATGTGCTAAAATCCAAATCACACTTGAATTCCCAACTCCTCAAGCTCTTCAGCTTGCTACAGGTAAAATTTTGCTTCAGACTCCCCTTTAATGCAGTATTTTTAACCATGTCCCTCAAGATTTCTTGATCTGTGATGAAGATACACAGATCTACATGCAGCTCAGACCTGGCCTGCCGTGGTCAGCAATTCCATCTTTCTAGCTCTCTGTTCCTCTTATAAAAATGTGATTTCCCCCTTCAACACTATATTTTAGGGCACTTCCTGTATTTCCTATATCAGGACATTTCCTCCATTTCAGGATATTTCCTAGGCAGTAGCGTGTCTTCAAGTCTGCTGGTGCTTCCACATGCGTTTCTGGCCATCCCTGAGGAACGCGGCCTCCGGAGGCAGAGCTCTTTGTGCAGAGGCCAGAGGAAAGCAGCTCCTCACCCTTGCAGCCCCACATGGATGCAATGTGCTTCTTATGACCAGTTCCTCTCCCCGAGCGCGCGAGGCCGGCGCAGTCCGACACCTCCTGCCTCACGGTGACACGTGGCGCCGACCCCGAGCGCGGGGCCGCGGCCGGTGGCACCGCGGGGAGCGCAGAGTGCGCGGCGCGGGGGGCCTCACTCATTATTTTATTAGCAGGCCCACAACTACTTTAATGTGGGCTTAGGCTGCAAAAACAAAAACATACATAAAAGCATTTGGAATTACTTCATAAAATACTAAATCACAATATTAACCGACTGACCTTTGCTCTATGCAGACCTGCTAATTTTAGCAATTACAGCCAACAACTTGAACATATCAAGTGGGCAACTGTTTAACAATAATGACATCTGCTTGGAAAATCCAATTATGTCTAAACATCTTTAAATCCCCACTAGGGGATACCTGCTTTCTTTTTGCAACTGTTAGTCTCTGCCTAATAGGATTTTAAACTCGCAGCCTGCTGCACACTGTGGTGGCAGTGGCCCCCTCTCCCTGGAGTGGCAACAACAGGACGGCAACCACATTAAGCAGGAAGCCAGAGTCCCTCCTTGGACAGTGATGGAAGCGGTTTGATTTTTTGACAGCCTAATCTGATAGATGGGGGCATTAGCCGGATCCCTTCGCTCTCTCCTTTCCCCTGCAGATTCTGCTCCCCGGCCCCCAGCGTGGAGTGCATTGAGCACAACCAGGCCGGCCAGGCTCACCTCCACGGAAGGATCATAGAATCACAGAATGCTGAAGGTTGGCAGGGACCTCTCGAGGTCATCTAGTCCAACCCCCTGCACACGCAGGGTCACCTAGAGCACGTCGCACAGGACTGCGTCCAAGCGGGTTTGAAGATCTCCAGAGAAGGAGACTCCACAACCTCTCTGGGCAGCCTGTTCCAGCAGCTGCCAGTGCCCAGGGCTGGGCACCCAAAGCGGGTTGTCCTACCGCAGCGCCCATGGGTGATCTCCACCCAGGGCTCATCTCCAGGGTTGCTGCAGGGGCCAGGCCAAGCCAAGCAGGGATCCTCGGCGCCGCGGTGGCGGGTCGCGCTCCACACGCCGCCGTCTGCGCCCACCTTCCCTGCTGCCTCTCCTTGTCCTCCCCGCTGGCCCTCCGTGGCCTGGGCTGGCCCGGCTCCCCACCGCGCTCCTCACCACCCTCCAACCACAGCAGCTATTTGCAGGGGAGGGCAACTCTGGGCACAAGGAGCAATTCTGGCATGGTGAAGAGTTGTGTTTCCTGGGTTGACCTCTGCTTCTTTCCCTGTCTCGTCTTCCTTCCTTTACCCCAACAGATACATTAATGCCTTCCCTCTGCTCCCAGCTTTGCAAGTGGGATGCCAATATCCAAGCGTGTTCCTTTCTAACAGGAATCCCTAGAAGACAGCAGCAATACAATGTCTTTTGCAGCCATGTTTCAGGCCTGTAGGCTTTTCTTGCCAAGAAAAGTGGCACTAAAAGTAACTGGGATCAGTGGGGAAGAGTGAGCACAACAAGACCACCCAACTCTCCAATAAAGACACCTCAATGCAGACCAGCATCCTCTATGCCAGGCTCATTACAAACAAGCAGAAAATGATGGGTTCTGGGTTCTTGGGCTGTCCCTGCTTGTGCTGCTGCAGACCCCTGAGCTCCACGGATCTGAGCAGCACTGGCAACGCGCTCGGCTCCCCGCTCACTCAGCACCCCTGGGCTGCGAGGCTATTGTCAGATACTTGAATCAAGATACAAGAACCGAGTATTTCCGTCCCTTCTCCTCCTCCCTCCTCAGCCAGCCTGGCTCTTTTCTGATGGAGCGTGCAACAAAATCACAATCACATGTTCGCAGCCGTAGGAGTCCATTGGCATGGAAGCAGCTGTGATGTCACACCAAACATTTCCACCCTATCCCATTTCTCCAGCACAGTCTCCGTTTTTATGACCCCATCCTGAGATCTGCAGGAAATCAAATTGTCCCGATTCTATTTTGAGCGCTGGTGTCATGGCATCAATATATAACGATGTGGTGTCAACCCAGCGAGACTGGAGCGCTGTGCGGCGGTGCCCCAGCCTGTTTGCTTTGTGCGGCTCCCCGGGCCGGATCGCAGCGCCGCGGATGCCACGTTTGTGCTGGCAGCGCCCGGAACACGGACGTGGTGCTAACAGGAGGCACTGGAGGGGCATGGCATGGGGCAGCACTGGCTGCCGTCCATTGGCAGCTCCTACAAGCTCTTAGAGCTTGCCACTTAGGGTATAGGAGTACCAGAGGGCAGAAGGAACACGCAGCACGTGATGTGCTGTCTCTGCAGCGTGTCCGTGCTGCGAGCAGAGGCCCACAAACATGGGAAAGGCACGTTAGATGCCAACCCAGCCCTAGTAGCTGCACACACGAGTAGAGAGTGATCAGAAGGGGCCTGGGCAAGGCAGGGATAGATGCAAGCAACAGAGAAAGAGATCTAGGGGCAGACGGACACTAGCAAGGTGCCAAGGGCAAGAAAGCAAGTGGCGACAATCTGAGGGAAACAGGAGAGAAGGAGTGTGCAGTGGTGACAAATCCAGGCCAAATGCTAAAGTAGAGTGAGTGGCTCAAGAGAATGAACCATGGGTTAAACCCTCCCTGACCGGTCACCTGAGATTCAAACAGGAGTTTCCATCCACTGTGCTCATGAAACACTCCTTGATGTTTTCCATCAGCACGTGAACCATGTCCCTGACAGCACCTTTTGCAGCTTAGTTGTAGTAAGGTCCATACCTCATTTTTCTTCTGCACTCCAATCTTAACCTCTCCTCAACATCGGATCTAATACAAGAGGTACACAGGACACTCCTAAAGAGTGAGAACTCTCCAAAAGAAAAAAAGAAGGAAAGCTTACCTGTGGGCCAGAGAGGTTATCCTCGACAGGAAGGACTTAAGACAGCTGCAGAATCAGCAGGAGCATAGCAGGAAACAGCCTTGGTTTGACTAAAAATGCAGCAGGAGAGATGTGGTGGTGGCTCGTACCCCCAGCAAGCAAAAGAGCATGTGCCAGTTATCAGAAAGGATCACAGGAGCTTTTCAAACATTTCTTCTAACATATGAGACAGGACAGTCAAAATGGTGCAGATTCAAATCCTACATTAAGATGAGAGCTCCTTCAACAGAACCACCTCTCACGTGCTGCGTTATGGTCCCATGCACGCAGAGTCTCGGTAAAGCTAAAGAGCCTCTTTGCAAAGGCAGAGAGAATCTATAGACAGAGTTGAGTATCTCCGGGAGCACAGGAAGCACCAAGCCCTCATGTGCACGTTTGCTCCCCAGTGCAACTCAAAACATGCCTAACACCAAACAGGAAGGGGCATTAATTCGTGGGGCATTTGATTACTGATGGGACTCTACTGCCTTCAGCCGAGCCTCCTCAAGACTGAATAAGACCCTTTCCTTGCCTTAGCCATGGTCGCTAAACTCACTCTCCAAGCAGCCAGCTCTGAGACCAGACAACTGCTTTCTAAGCTCCTGCACGGGGAACATTAGTAATTGGAGATAGCAGCCCGGCAGACTTGCAGCCTGAGACAACACGTCAGTTCCCACGAAATCTCTGGGTCATTAGTCATCTCCTCTCTGCAGCTTTCATTTTCAAACCCTCCTTTATCTTTGGCTATGATTAGCGCTCAATTGCATTCACCTTTGGTCACCCTCCAAAAAGCACCAGGAAAAAGAGCTCATGGGACTCGAATACCACCCACTTCTGAAGCTTTCAAGAAAGTTCTTCAGTGTTGTACTTCTGTATCTGCCTTCCCATCTTCCATGGGGCTATGCCCTGTAACTCCTTCTATGGTTGGCAGCAAAATTGTGCCCTTCCTTCGCCAGGCTCAGACCTCCCTGGTGCCACTACAGACGGCTCCTCACTTTCCCATGCCCTCAACCACTCGGCGCCTTGGCTCAGCGATGCCATCTACCCTCTCCATTCCTGTTTCCTCTCTTTAACCTGAATTCCCTCTCTTCTCTCTCCACTGCCTTCCAGGAGTTACTTTCCTTCCTCCTGCCACTTGCTAGTATTTTCCTTCCTCCTTTGGATGCTTCACTCCCATAAACAAATCAGTGCTTGAATCAACCACCTAAGAAACTGGCTGCTGCCCAGTGGGGCAGCAGAGCAGGGTATTTCCCCAGCTCACTCCTCTTGCTTGTGTGGCATTTGCTGGTTCAACTCCCGCAACGCTTTGATCATTTCAGAGATGCCATCGCGACCCGTTCCGTCTGCTCCCCGGCCAAACTGGAGCCCACCAACAGATCTGAGGGCTGCAGGCCGCCTCTCCAACAGTTCCCCCAGTCAGGGAGTTTTCCCTGGCCCGTGTTTTGAGCCACACAAGGAAAACCCTCAACAGTGCTTGAACAGGAGCAAAATTAAGCCCAGCAGCACCAGGTGACTTGGCAATGGATGACATCAGTGTTAAAAGACAAACACCAGCATGGTTGGAGTGAGGAGCCCGTGTGCACTGATAACATTTTTTTAATCTTATTTTTTTATTTTATTATTCTCTCTCTTGTGGTTCCTCCTGCTCCCGGAACGAACAGGGGGTTTTATTGCTGGGGTTAAAAAACACGAATTTGCATTACATCCTGGCTCCCACTGTAATACTTCAGTCTTGTTTCTCTCTCGTCCCCTCTCCAGAACAACTGATGCTATCACAGCCTGATTTAATTTCAAAGACGGATTGTGATTTGGCAGTCGGGGGAAAAAAAAAAAAGCCAAGCTAATCAAAAGTCACCATCTGCTGCGTTGCCATGGGGATATTCCTCCCCAATAAATGTGCTCTTTGCCAAAATCACAGATAACAGCACTATAAAGGGTGGGAGGTGGAGGGGGGGAATCAAAGAAAGAAGTTCCAACACTAGGGGGGAAAAACGAAAGAGAGGGAAAGGAGGGAGAAACAAGAGATAGAGAAGTGGGAGAGAAGGAAACATGGACTACTGAGCAAAAATGACACATGGACCATCCTGGGAGAAGAAGGAGGGAATCAGAGAGACTAACGAGCAGCAAAGGGTGACAAAGTGAAGGAGGGAGACAGACAACTGAATAGGAGGAAGAAGGAGAGACCTGTAGGTGCTCTGCTGCATGAGATGCAAAAACCAAACAAGCAGAGAAGAGAATTCCCCTCAAAGACAGCTCTCTGGGGAAGGGGAGAAAACTGAAGCATCAATGAGAACTCCCCAAGGTGTTGGTTAGAGTTCAGGAAGAGATCTTGAGGCTATTTACACCATAAAGTTACTGGAAACGAAACCCTGGCTGGGATGAGCAGCAGCACACAGGGATGCTGAGGATGCTGAGCCCTGGTGCTCAGGCCGCATGTGCCATTGGCCCTACGTGAGCTGGGACAGCTTGTCACACTGCAACACAGCACCTGACCCGCTGGGTTAAAATGGGAGTCACCTGAAAAGGAGCATTTGCAAGCTGTCCTGCTCAAGATGGCAGAGGGACAGGCCCCAGCCATCCAGTAACTGCTGTCGCTTTTCATTTCCCATTGTCATATACGGAATGTAAAGACAAACAGCGTGTGCACACAGGGAGTCACTATACCTAGAGGGCAGCAATTCCCACGTCTCGCTTCCAGGAACGTCGGGACCCTTCCAGCACGCTGCATCCCAGGCGTGGGTACCAGGCAGGTCAGACGCTCAGCCCGGGAGAGGGTCACCTAAGCGGAAGGGGATAAAAGCCGTAAGATTTTCGGTCGCAATGTGCTGCCTGCCCTCTGACCCTGCTCCGACTGTGCGCGTGTGTGTTGAGTGCTCCTATTAACCCCCAACAGCTAATGGAGACGGGGGAGGCACCCTGCACTGCTGCCCACCCGGGCGGGAGCTACGTGAAGACGGTCGGTTAGCACCCATGCTAATAGCACGGGATGAATTATTCACACTAGAGGCACCACGGGCCTCCTTTTTTTTTTTTTCCCCTCCTCTGTTTAAGAATTATTCAGGAACAGTTCACACATTGCGAGAATTTTTTTCTCCAAAAAAATGACTGAGTGACTTTTCCTTGAACTTGTTTTGCAATTCAGAACTCCAGCTCTGATAAGAAACGGTCGCTGTGTGTTGACTGTATGAACGTAACACTGTGTTGCCCATCCCCAACAGTCAAAAATTTCTAATCAGTTCTTCTCTCTTTCCTTTACTCCTACTTCCTCCTTCCCACTTGAGGACATATTCTAAAAATCACAAGTCTTAAAACACACCACTGGCTTATTCTTCTCTATAATCACTTCAGAGCACTAGCATTGCACTTCCAACCTGTTCTCCACAACTGTGCAAAGGGTTTGTTTCAAAAGGAAAGCTAGAGCCTCCCTCTGCACAACTCCAGGAGTTTCAGAAGTATTAACTAGCATGTGTCACACAGTAGCACTAATGCTTATTTAACCTGTTTGTGGAGAGAGCTGGGTAGTTGGAGTCAATTAGTTTTAAAAAAAAAATAGAATGGAAGATACTGAGGGTCTTTTTTTCAGAGTAGATTTAGTGAAGGCCAAAGGCATTGGGTCCTCTGAGCCCAAATGAGCCCACCTGTATGAATCGAGCAAAGGCTGCTAGAGCAGCAAAGAGCCCAGAATCTCCCAACTTGTCCCCATAAAGAGTCCCATAAAACACCCCTCCTGTCCTAGGCAAGAGCTAAGAAAGTGGCGACAGCCCTGGAAGTGATGGAACATTTCTGGATCCCTTCCTGATCTCCAGTTAGCTTTGACACTGTCTGCACGGACTCCTGTGGACGTACTCTCCCTGGGATGGTGGTAACACATGAGTTCATCACGTTGGCTAAAGGCCTTTTTGCCATCACATTTTCTATGGATGTAGGATGTAGGACAGTGCCCTAAGGGAGCTCTTTGGGATTATTAGAGGATGGTTCTAGTGGTCCAGATGGTCCTCAGCTCTTCCCCACCTACACTGACACCAGACAAGGTCTCTGTGGCAACACACAAGGAGGATGGAAGAAATCAACTGGGAAGAAAAGGAGCCAAAATTCGGGGAGAGAAGACACAGATGTGGCAATTGGAGAACCTGAAAGAAGAAGAAGAAGAAAAAAAAGTACAGGTAAAACTCATGAGGGCCAAGCAACACAAATGAGAGAGGGAGGGAAAACTGACTAGAAAACGGGCATAGGGAAGATTTGGGGGAGAGATGGACAAAGGATAAAGCCACACAAAATGGGGCAATACTTGTGGAATACAGCACAGAGAGGTAGGACATAGACACCAGAGAGCAGACAGAAGGAGCCAAGAGAGGCACAAGCTAAAGCCATGAGGTGAAGGTAAGTCCCCTCAAAAACAGACTGGCAAAACTCCCTGAAAAGCTGAAACTCCATCAGCACATGAGGAGGATGCCCTGGGGGCAGCATGTGTAAGGCAAGTGCCAGGTCATCCCTGGGAGAGCAGAGGAGCCCAAAGGGAGGATAGGCAACAGGTCTGACTTCTGCTGTCCAGAGCTCCGATGGAAATGGCCTCCAAGGGCTGCGCTAGAAGGGCTTTCTAGCTTGCACAGCGAGAATCCATCCAGGGCTAAGGCCCACAGGACCTTCCTTGGCCTGCCTGCAGTACCTGGCTTGGTGATGAGGAGGGCCCGCTGCCCCCGGGCACACATCTCGCTTGGTCCCTGCTCCCACTTCCTTTTCCTTCACCGGGAGACACCGGGAGAGCGCGTTGCTCTGTGTCCACTGCTTGGCAACAATAACAGGAAGGGAACATCAGCCACCCCGTGTCCCAAGGCTGGCCAGGCTGACATCTCGCCACCGCTTTTGGCTGCCTTCGGTCCAACCTGCACAAAGCTGCGCGTAGTTTTGTTACGTTCCCATGGAAGCCACTGGCCCACACCCAGAATTTCTTTCTGATTCAAGTTTCCAGTTTGATCACTTGGACACAGCAGCCATTCGATGCCCAGAGTGGACCCGGAGCCCTGGTTTGCAGGGCCCCCAGCACTGGCCACTGAGACAACCCACTCGCTGTTGAACAAAACTCAAGGCTGCAAAGCCACAAATCAAGGGCTCCTTTTCTGCCGGCTCCTGGAGCCAGGCCTGGCGACAGCTGCGCTAGGTGTGAGCAC
The DNA here is from genome assembly GCF_059628265.1 of Tinamus guttatus. Lineage (NCBI taxonomy): Eukaryota > Metazoa > Chordata > Aves > Tinamiformes > Tinamidae > Tinamus > Tinamus guttatus. Next base: position 506,297 of record NW_028289114.1, on the reverse strand, counting down.
AGACAGCGCCGGCTCCTCTTGTTGCTCTTGGCATCGCGGCGGATGCCAGTTGTACACGTTTCTAAGGAACTCAAGGGAATAGAGGTTTGCTGCCAGCAGTCCACCGGCCTCTACTTCTTATTTTTCAGACATGTTTCCGCAGTTTTTACTAAAGATCCAGCAGCCGTTTCCTACCCTGAGGAACAAGGGAACGAGTCTTACAGCTGGCTGGCCCTCAGTGTAGTCAAGGCCGCACTGTTTCAACCTGCGAGCAGGACACTGAGGACTTGGCTTTACTCCTTCGCTTGCCTCCTGTCCCGGCCCCTCAGCCGCTGCCCGTCACCATGCAGGGGGCAGCGCTGTGGGGAGGAAGGGCGGGCAGAGGCGCCGCGTCCCCTCAGGCGGCCCTGCCGGACACAGCGGCCATGAGGCGAGGGGAAGGCTGCCCCCATTCCCGCCCCGAGGGCTTTGGGATGCCCATTCCCTCTCTCGTTGCCTCATCCGTGCTCGGATGGTACTTGCTGTTACCACGAGCTGTTGCCCTGCCCCGACCCAACCCACGGGCACGAGCTCCTACCACCGCTGCAGGAACCGGGATACAAGAAAGCCACGGGATACACGGGGCAGCTCAGCTAAGGATGGACCCCCCATCTATGGGGAACCCCCCATCTGTCTACCTGCCCACAAAACTTGCCCTATATCCCTCTCCCATGGCATACTTCTCCTTGGCATCTTCTTTTCTCTTATTGGGTTTTTACAGCATTTTATGGGCCAGAACGAGGGGAAATCAAGAAAGAGGAGGCACAAAAACAGGAGAGCAACAAATATTTACATCAAATGAGAAAATTTTGTCAAACAAAACCTTTTCCTATTCAGTCAACCTCTTGCCACTATTACTTTTTTTTCCCCCCTAAATTAAATGGCAAATTATACTTATCAAAGAAAGGAAGGTAAAGAGAAATCTGAAAGGCTGCGAGAAACCTTTAATTATTAGTATAGTGGCATGAAAAGCTGTTGAGCCCCTTAGAAACGTACATGGCCAATTATCAAAAAATGTAAGAGATGCAGAAAGAAAGGTTTGTCTAATAAGTATGAATCGCAGGGCCATTTAGAACATCAGTGTTAAAGCATTAGAGTTAAATGGAAAAGTAAAAAGGGGCTGATGGTTTTAACTATTTCACAGGAGGACAAGAGGTTGATACTGATAAGACAAGCAGTATAGTGAAGTTAATTATCTGCGGCCCTTGGTGCACAAAGCTTTTTGAGCTGGTGATTAATAGAGATAAACCATTCAAACTCCACATTTCTAAGGTGAATGAAGATGGCAGAGGAGCTGCACAGACCCAGCATACTAACTAATCCGGTGACGGGTGGGTTTATGGCACCCGATCCGCTCTGCTCTGCAGGGAGCTTTGGGAAGTTGGGAGCAGGGGGGCCTGAACTTCTCAGCTCCACTGGGGTGCTTGCTTCATTGGAGATGAAGCTTACCCCTAATTAACAGAAATGATCTTAAAAAAATAAATAAAGCTTTGATGCTACCAGAGGAGAGCAAGCCAGAGGTTGTATGCTGTATATACGCAAATTTCTCAGCCCATCCAAGTTCCTCACCCCTCTCTTTGGGTTGGGCAGAGAGGCTGCATTTTAAGGTACAGGGAGCACTTTGCCATGGTGGCCTTTGCTGTGAAGCTTTCAGCAGCTTCAGCATTCAGTGCTGCCCTGCAAAAACTCCCGAGCTGAGCCTGTGCAGGCAGCCTGAAGGGCCCCTGGATATCCATGAAGTGCCCCTGGATATCCATGAAGTGCCCCTGGATATCCATGAAGCACCCTTGGATACCCATGAAGGGCCCCTGGCATATCCATTAAGTGTCCCAGCGTATCCATGAAGGGCGCCTGGCATATCCATGAAGCACCCCTGGCAAATCCATTGCATCTTCCACAGGGCAGGGGTTACCAGCATAAACAGGGATAGGTGGTGAAGGGTTAAAAGTGCTTGAGGAAGGCATGTGTCCTAGATAGGAATTCTGGTTTAGAACCACAAAGTACCTGCACAGATGATGCAGGGATGGAAATAAATTAAATGGTCTGGCATTTTGTGGGAATTGGGAAACAAAGATGTGAACACGGAAGGATTGACTCAGCCCTTCATCTTTCTGAGAGAGATAAATCAGGCACCATGAGGTTTATCATGTTCAAGGCTGGCAGATAACACCTAAAGAAGTGGCCGGCCTGGATGGACAATCAAGATAGACAGATCCAGATCTTACAAGCTTTCCAGCCAGATCTCCAGACCAAAGCAATTTAGATGTGCTCCTGTAATAGTCATAACCTCCAAACTCTGTGTCAGACATTTCTCTCTTGGAAAGTAAAAACGTCCTCTGAGATTTCTGATACTTTCCACTAGTTGATGTTGTGGGGATGTTGTGAATGCTATTTTAGATGTGGTGAATGCTAGTTCAGAGGCAGCAACAAAAATTAAAAGTAGTAAGAAAAAACGGACTCTCTTTCTGAGCTTCACAAATTGTTTGGTGCTTAGTTTTCTAGTTCAATTTGAAATTTAGGATAACTTTAGGGTTGGCTGTTATTTTCTCCAAAGTGGTTCCCTTGTCCTTGATAAGTTTGGAAAGGCATCTAAACTTCAGCATCTGCAAACAAAAGAATCTTATATTTTTGGCCAAACTAAATTAAATAAATTTTGTGTTTGTTAATTGCATCCAGGCCAACCTAGCGCAGGGCCAAGTTTCAGCCCAGTGGGATTTGCACATGGCCTGGATACAAGCTATTGTAAATGGGGATCCCTGAAGGAAAAGCTGACAGATGGCGATTCTAAAAATGTTTGTTAGAGCCAGCCTTTGTGACACATAAAACCCATAGCCAAGGGGGTCCCTGAGTTTGGGAGATGGTTGTCAACTATATGTAAGGCCAGGGAAGTTTGCTAGTACCAGAGAAATTTTACTGGGACTTCTCTCATTGCCTGCCAAACCCACTTCTGCTCATCCCTATCTTTCTACAACTTCGGTGACTTGGATTAAAAAAAAAAGGAGAAGAAAAGAATAAAAGAAAACTGGATCTACACAGCACCTGGTTTTCTGATTACCTATCCCAAACTGATTCTGATTTCCATGCCATTTTATAGCACGGAAGGAAGATGGGCATACTTTATCCAAACAACACGTAAACCCTCCTCAACTAGTTCTGCAAGCAGGACTGCAGCCTGGCTTGTGCAGCAGAGTTTTGGTGATGAAATGAGACCAGGCCTCAAATCAAACCCTTCTCCCTGCTAGTGCCACTTCTCCTCTAACACTGCAACTGCATCAGAGCTCTGCACCAGAAGAGATCTCGTCTGGCACGCATGAGCAATAGGCAAAGGAAAAAACGGCCTTCTGATTTTCCCTTAAGTCTGGCCGAGCATGCCAAATCCAAGTATTTCTAAGCAGGGAAGATATGAGCCAGAAAGGAATTTCCAGCTTGGCCCCATTTGTAACAGTTACATCCCAAGACACCAGCAGCGATTTCCCAAAAGGGTCTACAGCAAACGTCTACCCTCTGCAATTAAGATTCATCCTTGGAAACCACAGGTTTCTGCCCTTGCTCATCCTGATCAGTGTCAGGTTCCTGCTGTTGCCAGATAAATGGGTTTAAGTAGCTTTATACAAACTGGGGTTGGGAGGAACAGTCCCAGTAGGGTAATGGGCCCTGGGTTACTCGTGCCTGGCTCCTCGTGGGTGGGATGGGATGTTATAACGTACCTGAACAGAGCCGGGGCTTGTGCCCAGCTTAACAAACCACCCAGGCATCCGTGGGGAAGGGGAAACACAGAACTGGCTCCAGGAAGGCTGCACTGGCTACAGAAGAGGTTACAAGGCCCTCAAAAGCAAGTTCAAATTACATATCAGATACACCCTCCCAGAAGCAGACTCCAGACACCAGCTGCTTATTTTTAGACTAGAAAAGCCTTTTCTTACTGGCACAGGTGGCGAGTCTGGAGAGCAACAAGCACCAGAGGCCTGGGGATCCGGGCCGGTGGCCCCAGGACATTCCCTGGAGGTTTGTGTCCAGGTAAGCAGCCAAGGTCCTGCTGCTCTGCGCCATCTCCCACCCGCGGAAAACGCTCATACCCAGCAGCCGCGTTCACTCCGTTCAGAAACTTGGAGAAAAGAAAACAGCATCCAAGGAGATTCTTAGCGCTTCCTCCTCAACTGAGCAGAGAGCAGCTTGCTAAAAGAAATCTTTTCTTCAGTGTGTGCCTCATTGCTGTAGATGTAACTAAACTATTACACAAGTCCAGACACCCTGCTAGCTGCTTGAACAACCGGACAACTCCTCTGTTTGAAATTATTGAACCAGTTTTGCTCTCTCCGTGCAAACGGCAAATTAGAAGTCTGCAAAGATTTTTGGATCCCTTTTAAAATTTTCTGCAAGCAACTCTTTTACTTACATCGCTTACCGCAGCATTTGTCTGAACACCAAAATTTAAACTCTTTGTCTGACTCTATAGAAGCATATATGTCACATAACTGTTTATTTCTACTTAGTTGATGGTCAAAAAGTTTAGAAAAATACATCAAAAAGAGTTTTAAACTACCCCCTGCTTCTTCAACATTTTCGTTTATTAGCCTATTTTACCAGTTTCCAGTCATATTCATATGTGTGTGTGTACACACAAGATAGCCATGGAAAGCCAAGGAGGGAACAGGCAGACCACCAGATTTTCATGTCAGAGGACTACTTTGCTAAATAGCCATTTTTAAAAGACATTCATTTTTTTTTTCTTAGAATAGACATTATTTGCTTTACATCTATGCAACTATAGATGGAAAACAAAAGAAACAAGAACTTATCTGTAAGCTTCCCCTTACAGAAATAAAAAAAAAAAATCACAAAATGCATCAGACGCTGTGATAGACACACTTAGAAAAAAAAGGCATGAGAAAAGGGCCATTTGAAGCTTTAAGTTAAAACAAGAGGCTATGTTATACAGGAAAACCAAGCTTTCCCTCTCATGGGAACTCACCTTTCTGAACTCTGACATCAGCACGGGGCTCTGCATATTCCTTTGGCTCCTGCCATCTCACAAGACCCTGCAAAAGAATGTACTTTAAAATCAGTGTGAATTCACTGGGGAATTTGTTTTTCCAGAAAAAAAAACTCAAATATATAGATCTTCTTCTAAAGGCTTGCATTTTAATATCAACTTCTTTCTGTACAATGTCTATTTAAGAGACTTCTGCAAGGAATGCCAGGGATGTGCGCCGGCTCGGGGTGGTATTTGCTGCTGGGTCGGGTCACACAGGCTTTGGGGGTTGCACAGGGCCCTTGTGCTGCTCCAGGAGGCTGCTCACACAGCAGCAGCTCCGTGGGGACTGCACCAGCTTGGGGACCACAGGCCACTGACAGCAGAGTCATTTCAGCAAAGGTATCACCGACAAACCCTTAAAGGTTCAGGGAGATACACCCAGACCATGGTATTTAATTTGGGGCAAGAGCATATGAAGTCTGGCCGAAGAGAAATGGAAGAGCCAGCTTGAAAGTCCAACAGCGCCATTCTGCCCCAAATTCCAATGAGATTTTTATCGATAGCACAAACCCTCCAAAAAAATCCAGTGTTGCAAGTTTGCTCCTATCTACCTGAGTGCTTGGTTACACCCTGCGGGCAGGACACAGCTTCTAAACAAACTCTTACCTCACCTATCATTTTTTGGTGGGCTTGACTTGATCACGCTCTTGCAAAGGTCATTTATTAGTCCTTCTCCTTGAGATACTTCCTCCCTCCGCGTCTTTGCTCTGCTATGGCTGATTGCGCTGCCAAGAGAGCCATGAAAAAATATCCCAGGTTCTTTGCGTTGTCCCATTATGGGCAGGTTTTGCTCTTCCATTGTCGTATCTGGAGAGGAAATGATATAACAGTGGTGACATCTCCAGGAAGATAAGGAGTTAACCAAAGCAAAATCGAATTACTTCATGCTTCAGGTATTTATTCCCTCCTAGCCATAGGAATTTATTCATGGTCTTCAGTCACTGTTGACTTTAGTCACTAGTTGACTCACCTTCCTTAGCTGGCTTTTAACGTTTCTTCTTACACGCAGGAAAGGCAAAGGTCTATTCACACTTGGATCAAAAATTGCTTAGGGAAGCAAATTGACCGGGAAGCACCAACATTTCACCGGGCAGCACCAACATTTCACCGGGCACATCTTCCTCCTGCAAGCCAGAACTCACCCATCGTCCCCCGTGCAGCTGTGCTGGGCCTGCCTTCATCCCCTCTCCCAACCCATTACTCTAATTACTTGGTTATGGTAGTGCCCTTACACTGCAGGGGCTTTCCAGTCTTTCAAGACAGGACAGTCCCTGGCTCGGAGTGTTAATGCCGTGTGGAGAAACCCTCCCAAAAGACACTTGTGCTATGATAAAACCCCATCCATTCAAAGGAATAATCGAGATGCCTAAAAGAGCAGGTTTCGAGCACCCTCGATCACAATGATGAATGGGGTGGTTATCCAGCACCTTTCCACATGAAAGCCTTTTGGAGAATAATTAGTAGATGTCCTTAGAAGAGCCAGAATTATGGAATGCTGTAAATTAGCAGGCAATATTAGACACAAGAAGCATATTCCAGCACAAACTCACCCCTATGAATTCTTTTTTTCAAGTTGTATTTTAGTGCAACTACTGATGATAATTCACTAAAATGCCCTAATAAATTTGCTGAACTGCACTTTTTTTTTATTATTTTACAGAACCATGTAGCCCATATGCTCAACTCCACTCATTCTCACACAAGTAAATTTAGGCACGTACTTGGCATTTCCAGACTCCGGGTCTGAATTCAGACATGACAAAATACAAATGTGCAGCAACTGCACAAAGGGCTAAGCAGCTGGTGGAAGGAAGGTGGACATCAAAAAGATTATACAGTCACTGCAAAAAAGCTAAGAGATATCACAGTGAAATTCTGCATACAAAGAAAAAGAAATCTTAGTTGTAACACTTTTAATAAAAACGTAACTTTTTAATAAAAACAGACTAACATTTAGAAACGAGAAAACTTTGGGCAATCTAACTTCTTCCCTGGCACAGGTGAGTGTGACCATTACTCTGCACAGATTATAAAAAACACACAGATTGGAAAGATGTGGACACAGTACAAGTGTCCTTCAGCTCATAGTGTGTTTCAGATTATAATAGAGATTCATTTAGCCACTATTGGGAAGAGATTTGATGGAACCACCCCATTCATAGTGATAACTGTCTGATTATTTCTGAAGTATCTAAGGACAAAATAGTTTTTTTTCCCATGTCTTTACATTTTTTCTGCTTCACAATACTGTTTCTGCTGCTAAATTCAAATGCATTTTTTCAGCCTATAAGAAAGGTGAAAGAATCCTTCATGTAGCACTTTCATAGCATTGAACAACGCTCATACAAAATGGATAAATTTGGTCCTATCTTTCTGTTATCTGTACTATCCTCTCCCTCACAGGTGCACTAATACATACTGCTTTCACATATATGCACGCATACAAATTCATGCACACACACACACATATATATGTATCTATAAAACATCTTCTTGCATGCCCAAATCAAGTAGCTGGCCGGTTGAATCCTAATAGTTTCTGCTTGAAATTAACAAGGCTTGCAAAATTTTCCTATAAAATCCCACAATTCATTTCAAAATAGGAGACTAAATAAGAGACAAAAAGAGAGAGAGAAACCAGTACTGTTGAACGTATATGGAGCCTGGACTACTTCATTTCTGTGTGTTGAAACTAATTTGTTGCATTATGTTTCTATCTCTTGCATGTCCACATTGCCACAAGGTCTTATTTTTACAAAACAGACCCATCATTCTTTCCCACAGGATGAAAACACGGTTAAATACTTGCTGTAAAAAAACCATTATGTGATGTGCTAGCCAAATGATACACTAATACTCCGACGTAAGTGCTTTTTTGGCAACTACTCAAAGGAGCAAAAATCACATCGTTTTCAACCCCAGTGATGATAAGATTACACAAAAGAAAGCAAAATATACAAAACGGGTTGATGATAAATATTGTACAATAAATGGAGAATAAGTCAGTTTTCTTGCTGTCACACCCTCTGCAGTTTTCTGTATTTTTTCCATCACTTGAGGCAGGCACACCAATTATTTCCATCGTATTGGGTGTCCCCTGAAAAAAAAAAAAACTGTTGAAAATAAGGATTTGAAAGATTCCTTTTCAGGAACTTCCTCCACCAACTATTTCCTCCTTTTCAAATGGGGCTTTCAGAAAGGAAGTGGTGGCCAGCAGTAACATTCCCCATGGGAGGGACCCATCTTCCCTTCACATGTGGAGAAGCAAGAATAAACTCTTATGAGACGGGGCAGGAAAAGAAATCATCCTTTCATCCGCAGCGGATCCCGGCCGGAGAGGTGAGTCTGGTGCTGCGTCCAAGATGGTACCTTGGCCTGAAGAGCCACATTGCAGAAAGGCACTGAAGAGCCCCATGGCTTATGCTCTACAGTTGGAAGTAAATCAAGATATTCAAGAAGAGAAAAGAAGCACAACCATTAATCTCCACCCAGATCCTCCACCACAGCAGAAGGACATTGTTATGTCCTCAGCCAGGTGCTCAAATTCTTCTCCTCATTGCTAGCACGTGCAGAGTTGGTGGAAATATTTCTTGCAGCCTTTCACCTTTTTTTCCACACTTTGCAAACCCAGTTTCCTGCTTTCTGTCTATCCCTTTCTTCCCTCTAAGTGCTCGTGGGGTTAGGGAACGCACTCCCAAACGCCATGGCTGGGCCGGAGCTGCCAGCCTCGAGCCCTGTTTGGGTGTATTTAGTTACACAAATCACACAGCTGAGCTCTGCAGGTAACATGGGGGAAAAAAAGGAACGTTCTGGAAGGGGCACGGATCCGCCTGCATTTTGGCGAGGAAGCCTGTAGCGAGGAAGCCATCGGCTTCCTTGTCATTCCCTCTCACGCTGGCTGGTGCCGTGGGTTTATTCACAAGCCCCTGATGCCGCGCGCGTTCGCCAAGGCCGCTCAGCAGAGCTCAGACGATGCTTTATGGCTTTCAAAGGGAGACGAGATCGGCGGCTGCTGCTCGCAGGATCAAATGGGTAAATTAGAGGCAGAGAAGATCGCCGTTCAGCCTAATGGGATTTACACTCTCAAATCAAGTTACGCGGATGCATTATAGGGAGTTCGCATTGAGGGGAGCCAATTACCCCATTAGCACTAATAGGAATTACACTGAGGCATCATGTGAGAAGATGCGTGCAAAACAATCACAGCTTTCCCTCATTTATTAGGAATTCTTTTGCTGAAATGCAGCAAAAATTGGCGGATCTTTCACTCCTCACACAGGCCAGGGTCTGGACATTCAATCCAGCCTCTTCGTTCATAAGCCTGGAAAGGGGCTCTCTTCCCAAATGCTCGGTGCAGGGCTCAGCTCTCCTACTCCTCTTGCAGCCTCTCTTGAACAGCGAAGAAGGGCAGAAACCCGGAGACGCCTTTTCCTGTTAGGGAAGAGATCTGCCAGGGACGTGCCCTTTATCTGCAATTTCTCCTGCGCCTCTGACGATTCGCGCCAGGTTTTGCCTCCGGTTGCTCTTGTTTATCGCCATCTCTTTGTTGGCAAGTGCCCAGCGGACACATTTATTCCCTGTGCAGTGCACAGAGGCATCTCGAACAGATACCTGTAACCCTAATGACGATTCTTTAACGAAGAAAAGGCAGCAAAATTAAATGCAAGTGGCATATTACCACACTTGTTTTAAATTGATATTTAATTAAAAAGTTAATTATTAATTAAGTTTATCAATCGCACATCAGTTGTTCAATAGAAAAGGGCTCATTCATTTAATTATCTGCATGCAACCGATAGTATATGCTTTTTAGCCAGGCAAGGTTATCTCTGCATCTCTTCTAATTTAGATCAGTTTAGCTTCTAATCTATCGAGAGTGCTTCCTTTTGCACGCTTTTGATTTGATCTATAAATGTTTACTTACAGAACTGTTAGGTATTAGAAGCTGATCAAATAAAGGGAAGCTGCTCGGAGCTGCGCAGCACTCGCCAAAGGGCTCTGGTGGCGCTTTCTTGCAAAGAGCTTCTCGGGGCATTCGCTAACAACGCGCCTGCCATAAAAGTTCCAAAAAAGATAAACAGCCATCCCGAAAGTATGTTAATAGCCCAAACAATGGGGAATCTTCAAAGGGCAGGAGAGGCCTGAGAGCCGGACGGCGACAGACGCCACCAGCGCTGGAAGGTGGCCGGGCTGGGGCCGCTCTGCACCGCGGGCGCCGGGCAGCGCCGCTGTCCCCAAGGGCCCCGCACGTCACAGGAGCAGCTCCCGCTCTCCCTTCTCCCTCGTACAGCTCCTAGGTGCTAAGCAACAGCTATTTATGGAGCGTTCTTGGATGCAGTGAACTCCCCCAGTACTTGGACGGTACAGTGAAGGGAAATAGCCTGTAGAGGCTGTGACTGCAATAGTGTAATTGTCTAATAAATTATTTTGTATTTATTTTTAACTGCAAACCACAGTCCTATTGAGTCGCTGTTGAAGGCAGTATGCAGTGCGTATGCTGCAAACGCTACAGGGTGCTGGTAGATCATCGTGTTACTGGGGACCAGACCTGCCTGGTGCTGAGGATGCTCAATGCCAGCGCGGCTAATCATTACAGACAGTTATGGATAGGTACTGAGTAATTAGAAACAGCCACGAGCCAAACTTTCTCCCGTTCCCGAGATTCTGGAGAGCTTCAGCTCCAGAACTGGACTGCAGGACCTCCATCACCCTCAACATTTCTAATGACCATTGCACAATAGGTGGTTTTTCACAGGCAGCCTTGACAACAAGAGCCCTATGCCCAGACCTAAAATAGATCACAAATATAAGGCAAAAAGTGCTGCAGAGCACAGTGGGTGAGGAGATGAAATGGTGTTAGAAAAGCCCACACAAACCCAGGGCCCACGGCCTGCTTGAGCAGACAACACTGAAGCGGGCACCATCCTTCAGCGCTTGGTTAATCAAGAAAAGGAAACGTAGGTCAACAAGTAACCAGCTCCAGCACAGGGGTTCCTATAATCCAGGTGATTAAAACCCAGACTCTAACCGGGTGCTTGAGCCGCAGGCAACAAGCCCAGGGCTCCCCTCTATCTCCTGAACGAAAAGCACCAAGGGGAGAGGGTTTTTAAGAGGAGGGTAATTTACAGTGCGATATTGCTGGGGGAAGTAAAGGCAGGTAAAAAGGGGTCATACAACTGGAAAGAGGATAAAAGAAATTTCCATGAATAATAACTCTATGCTTATAGATGCTTTGCCAACTCTGTATATAATGCACATTCATCTTGAGCAGATATTGAAGTGGCAGGACTTTTTCAAGCAATAATGTTTACAGAAAATGACTAGTTTGGAGCTGAACACACTAGAATTTGAGGAAACTTAAAATTTACACTCAACAACATCATCACTATCTGAGAAATCAGAACAGAGGAATCTGGCTGAACTACTGCAGATGTGCAGCAAACAGCAGTCTGTTTCTCCAGAGATGTGCTGTATCAGTTAAAATGAGAAATTTATCATGCATCTACTCAAAACTATTCTGAAAGAAGCCAAACATATCAAACCACTGATTGGTAAGAAATTATTTATACCAGTTTCCTTTTTTGACTGGGACACAGAACTGGAAAGTTTCCTTTCTGTTGTACCACACCGTTCAACGTGGCACGAAGCCATGGGATACGCCTTTCTTCCAGTGACAGGACTGAAGTGGAGATAAAGAAGAACTTCCATAGAGACAGTATCAATAAAAAAGTCATATAAGCAAGCAGCTGAGAAAGCTGGGACACAAATAACGCCAGTTGTTTTGTTCTTTAAGGTGTCGCTGCAAAAAGAGACGGCTGATAAAGTGGGAATTTTGACTGGAGCTTTTCTACAGGTAGGGGAAATCAGGGAGCCCCTTGCATCCCCCCTCCCCTGCCTCCTCGGAGGATTTCTCTCATTTTTAGTAAGGAATTGCAACCTTTTCCTCACACAGCCTGTGTCATGAAACCTCTAACAGTTTCAGATCTTCCAGCTCTACAGACCTTATGGTCAGGTGAGGCTAAAACTGTGCATTAGATGATAAAGATACCAGAGGAGGGGTTCAGAAAGACACAAGCCTGATTTGTCCTTGGATTCCTGAATTGAAAAAATAGTTGGGAAATTTAAAAAATTTTGGCATGTACCGAGAAGCAGAGCTTTTGGGATGAGACTGTTCATTTACAAGACAGCAATCGTCCCCTTCCTATCCCCCAGCAGATACAGAAATAAACTCAAAAGAACTGGGTTCCTCCAGGTTTGTGGCTGAAGAGGACAAACACTTGCAGCTCTGAGCATTAACTCAGAGTTGGGACCCCAAAAGGGGACTTCACCAGTTGACAGCAAGTTGGGAGCAAGCCATCAATGAAGGAGTGGGCCTTCAAGCAACACTTGGGTTAAACCTTTGGTTTCAAAGCTGAATCTTCCGTGTCCTTCTGTAATCCCAGGCTCCAACGGCAAATAAACGCAGAAATGCCGCTGGGGAAAGCATGTTTGTGTGAGATTTTCAACCCAATTTTGCAGACTCAGATGTTAGGCAGTTTAGATAAGGGGATGATTAGAGGTCTAAGCCTTAGGTTTGAAATACCCAGACTTCCTGGAACCACTGGTTCAAATCCTGCAGGGCTGACTCAGCCCTTCAACCTTCTGATGAAGATAAAGCGAACTCCATGAAAAGGTGTCACTTGAGATTCTCCACCCGCAACACCCCACTGGAGGTAACATAACCACGGTGGAGCCCACAGTGCAGAAGGACATTTGTTAGATGATGCAGGTGTAACGCCCGAGCCCATACACACGTTTTTTACCGGTACTTTCACTCTTGTGTTTAGGGAACCTCAACTTCTCCAGAGTTCTGCTGCCTTGGGCTCCAGCAGGTCCTGCTTGCATGTCCAGAGCCTTTCAGAGCTTCTGGAAAAACCATGGCTCCTCCTTATCTTCCAGCTGTGTTATCATAGAATCATAGAATGCTTAGGGTTGGAAGGGACCTCTAGAGATCATCTAGTCCAACCCCCCTGCATACGCAGGGACACCTAAAGCACGTGGCACAGGACTGCATCCAAGCGGGTTTTGAAGATCTCCAGAGAAGGAGACTCCACAACCTCTCTGGGTAGCCTGTTCCAGTGCTCTGTCACCCTCACTGTTAAGAAATTTTTCCTTAAGTTCCTATGGAATTTTTGATGTTTCAGTTTCCGGCCATTTCCTCTAGTCCTATCAGTGGCCACCACTGAAAAGAGACCATCCCCGTCCTCTGCACTCCCTCCCTTGAGGTATTTATATACACTGATTAGATCCCCTTCAGTTATGTATCGACCGCTTCAGAAGGGTGCACTATGAGTATAGTTTGTGAATCCCGCTTCACAGGAAAGCCCTACAGAAGAATAGAACACTGTTTTTTCTGTAAGTCAGCGCTGTAATCCAACCAGTGTTTATTTTATAAAAGGAATCAAAGCCCAAATCTTTGGGATGCTCTTCACACTAACATTCAGCTTGCCAAGCACAACTACCCAGAAGTTATGAGCGAACTATTCTTAGCAAATAATTTGAACTAATGGATATAGACTTTCTTCTTCATTCTGTTATCAGACAATTAGCCAACAGGACATCTAGCACACATTTCCCCTTCTGAGTTATTCATAAATATTTTCCTTTAACAATTTAAGCTTCACGGAGCACTTGCAGTGAAAACTTGCAATTTATTCTCTTGTGGCATATTATGAAAATTAAGTCAACTGATCAGGAGCTTTTCCAACAAAAGATAAGGAAAACCACACAACTTCTGTAACTATCATATATGGCAATCACAACTGATTTCATAACTAAACGCATGATTTGAAATACACTTACGGAAGCATTGAAACACCAGAGATGAACCTTTGCTTTCCACCCATACTCATCCCTTACAAATCAAAAGACAGTAATCCTGGATTGGAAACACATCCTGGAAAAGAGCGAAACTCTACAAATGGAAACTGGTAGAAGACCAGTCCTGCTCTGCCATTCTCCTGACCACACTGAGCCCAACAGATTGATCAAAGCAAGCCTGGATTGCAGATACTCCAGTTCTACCAGGCCAACATAAAAACAGCAGTAGTGAAATTGCAATTTATCCTGTTTCTTTCTCTCCTCACTCTAGTAACACTGCTTACCACAGCTCTTTTTTATTCTTTCCCCACCAAACATCGTACCTTTGAGACAGGCACCCTCCAGTCATTTTTCTTTTTCCTGCCAAATAGGCTCAGAAGTTATTGGGAAAAGGAGTGTGACCCACTTCTTTGAGGTCTGTGGCTAAAAACGGTTATAGAAATCACACGTGCACATAAGAACACTAATAACTAAGCAACTTAATGGAAGGCTTTGCTTTCCAAATAAAAGTGCCCACCTTCTGGTTTTTAATTCCAGCTAGCATTTTCATTCTGCTTTGGCCTGACTTATATTGCAACTCCCTTGGGACTGTGTCTTTGCCTTTTTATTTGCTTTTAAAATGCCTTGCATGCCCTGCAGCACAACATAAAATAATCTGTAGTGCTGCGAGCAGAGAAGTCTCCATGAAGACGCGCCTGAATTTTGTAATGAAATTGTCTCTGTCTTCAGGTGTTCTGGTACACAAACATTTCCACGACAGGGTTTTACTAGCATGAATACTTGCCTTTTTTTTTTGGTCATTTCATGTTTGAATACTCATGGAGACTGCATCTAAGCTTGGGTAAGCACTCACATCAGAAGGGACTTTGTAAGTGAAACTCTCCCGCTCAGAGAACAGAAAGAGGGATCTTGACCCATCCCAATTCTGCAATAAAATTCAAATGTGGCAAACCAGACCATCCAGGCTGCTTTTTTTTTCCTTTCTTTCTGTCTTTCCCTATCCCCCACCCCTCCCTTTTTTTTTCAAAGCAACAAACATTTTGTTGAATAGTTCTGAATAATGACAACATTTGAAACCACTTCAGTCTGTTTAAGATCTCAGGGGGGAAATTTAGCGAATAAATGACTCAGGATAAATCAAGTCATTCTGTTCTAATAACCGTGTCTCTCACTCTGCTTATCTCAGTTGCTGCCCCTATTTCTGGGTGCCCCTGGCTGCTCCCCAGCCGGTCCCAGGCATCGTCCCTGCTCCAGCCCCATCCCACCTCCTCCTGTGAAGTTGTCCCTTCAGTCCCAACCGCTCTTCCCTTGCAGAGCCCAGCTCTGCAGCTGGGTCTCCTCCGGGTCTCCTCCTCTCCGCTGGCCGCACTCAGGGCACCCACAACCCGCTCAGCTCCCCAGCAAGGGGCCCAGCTCCTCTCTGCCCTGTGGGCAGCTCCGTACATGGGCAAGACCCCTCTGCCGTGGTGACTCCCACCACCTCAACCAGACCCCGGTGCCTCTTCATAACGCACTGCAAAATCAAGCTAAAACCCTCCTTTTCTCCTTCTCTGTGCACCCCCGTTGCCTCCAGGTGCTCTTGCTATTCCCCACTGGACGCGGTAGCTGTGCGATTTGCAGCCACCCTTCCCGATGGCCTGTGGGCACAGTGTGCACGGGCAGCAGGACGCGGCGTGGCACCGTGTGGGACGGCTGACGGGATGGGAGAGGTTAACCCTTGGCTTAACCTCCTAAGCCCATCTGCCTTCACGCGAGCGAAAAAACATGCTCCAAACATGTATTATCTTTTCAGTACGTTCGTTTCGGGAGCAAGTTGCGCTAAGCGAAGGTACGTCAATTGATAATAAACCTGCTCCACACTGTCATTTGTGGGTGATTTGAAGAAAAACAGACCATGTAATCAGGTCTAAGGGGTCCCTAATACCAGAGACGCTGGTGCTGTCAGCTATAGAAAATAATTAGAATGTTATCCCTGTGGCAAGGAGAATGTAAATACATCTAAAATACGACATAATGACATTCTCCTCTGTAAGCCAGGGGATCTGCTTCAAATAAAAGGGCCATTAACACAACAATTAAAGCCGAGGGGGCCGGTGAAGCAGGGAGCCGGCCTGGTGCAGGGCGAGGCGAGCGAGCGCCCAGCGTAAATCTTTCGCCATCCCAGCCAGGAATGTGACTATTAGCCCTCTCATGACCCGAGGGCTTCCCAATAATGCATCTGCTCTCTGTCAGGGCCAGGATTTCGTAAGGTCCTTCAGCGCTCGAGGAGGGCCAACTCCACGGTGCGGCGCCAAAGAGGGAGTCGGCGGGCGCGGGGTGGCTCCACGCTGGACTTTGGCCCCTGTTCAGCAAAGCACTTAAGCACATGCTGTAGGGACATGTCTAGTCCCAGGGAAGCCAGCAGGGATATTCACATGCTTAGAGGTGACAGCGTGCTTACCAGCTCTGCCCCAGCAGGCACTAAGTTTTTGTACAGCAGAGATGCAATTGGGCCCGTTTGGATCTTCAGCCTTTCTCATCCTGGTTTTCCCTTCTCCTCATCCTGGTGAGGTGGTCTTGCTCTCTACCCCAAGCTGCTCTGTGAACTTCCTCGCTGCTTAACACGGGTTTGGGGAACCATTGAGACCTGAAGCACAAAGAGCACTGCATAAATTCAGACACAGTTCAAAGGAAATAATGTCACTCATTTGACTGTCCAGGCAAAAGCAGACAGAAGTTCTTAATATGTATGAAGTATGGATATAATATTTTATAAAAGCCCTATAAATGCTATAACAAACTTACGGAAAGGATGGACAAATGCTTGGAGAAAGCTGCATTTGTCTCCTTTTGTTTGGTTTGAAGAAGAAATAGACAATGCCAAGCCCCTCCAAACACATTAAGAACTTCAATTCTGGGCAAAAAGCCCCTAGTGCACATCTGAGCACTCTGACTTCAACAACTTGCATGCAAAAGACAAACGTTGCTGAGCCTGACATAATCACCTTCCACAACGACATGAGGTTCGGGCATTAGTGCTCTTGGAAGGAAGCAGACAATTTAGGCTGCAAATATAGAATTTGTTTCCTTGTAGACATAAAGGCCTTATCAAACTTAAGAAAATCTTTTGGATTTGGTGAATTTTTTGTGGTAAATGTAAAATTTTATGCATCTTGTGGAAGTTTGAGAATGCCAGAAAACAGGAAATGATACTGACCTGCTTGGTTCTGCCACACAGGAAGAGAAGGTACCAAATTCAGCTGTTTGGGAAGATTCGTAAGAAGTCAGTGTTATTATGCAGATCCTCTTTTTCTAAAATAATGGCATAAGAGATATTTCAAAAAAGTCACCAAATTTTACATTTAAGCCACACTTCTTCAAAATCCCAAGCAACATGGTTTCTGTGCCTTGCTTTAGGCATGCAAACATTAATCCCCCTACCCACAAAACAGTGACCAGTTTAAATAGTTGCAGTATATATAGAAACTTCGGAAGCTGTTTAAAGGTGACCTTTCTCTTTTTTAAAGACCAAAAACACTCTATCAACCACTGATGAGTAAGGAAGACATAAAGATAACAAACACAGAAGTCACATTTATCTTATGAAATCATACAGGACACAGAAAACTATTAAAAAAACACACACTGAAAATTTCTCCCTGAAGTCATTCCACAAAAGGAATACTTGCGTAAGAACTGAGGAGCTGGATAATTCAAGGTAGTCTACTGAAATTTAGGACTTGCCATGCAGTATTACTTTCATCTCATAAAACACAGGCAGGTTGTGGTTGCCAAGAAGCTGTGAAATTCAGCACCACTTCCAGAGGGTTCTTGTGCACGGTCCAGTCTAGGTGGGCACTCAGTCCATCCCCTACCGATGGATCCAAGATCATCTCCCTCAAGAGGATGCACTCGTGCCTGGGCCAAGAGAGGACTGTGCACGTCAAAGCACTGCACCCATCGCAGCAATATCTGGGTATGGAAACAATTAGGTAAGTGAAAATTAGCTATGTGTCCAATATAGAATAATCTTTGAAGATTCTCATTACAAGTAAACACAAGGATAATAACCAGTGGATAAGCTAATTAGTCATGCAAATCTGATGGATTTTCAGTGCCTACTTCCAACCACTTACTTCTTTAGAAGGCATTTCATGTTCTGAGTAGTGCACAGTTCAGCATCCAATTCATGTTAGTCGAGCAAAAGAACAGTCCTTTAATCTTCTGACACTTTGGTCCTCAATGTGAAGCACATGGAATCTTTCCAACAGAGAAACAAAAGAATGATAATATTAAGAAAATATTAGCAAAAACTCCCATGGAACAAAAAGAAGCGTCGTTCACTGGCCGATCGCATGCCTGAGCATTGTGGACAGCAATAACTTATAACCTGTGAACACAAGGACAGCAAACAACACATTTGTCTCTTTCAATTATGTGAGCTGCTTTATATAAAGTAGAGCTAGTAAAAATGATCTGAAATAAACAACATCCAGCCTTTGTAACTAAGGTCAGACTGGCCAAAAGGGCTCTGAATGTTCCAGCAAGCTAGGAACAAGTTTCTAGACAGCTGGAGACATTCTGAGCAAACATGGGCCAAATTAAACTGACGTGGGAAGCCAAAGTGAAACCAGTAAAAGCTTGCCTACTCAGATGACTTTTGTTTGAGCTGGAAGCTAAATTCAAACAAAATTCCTAGGACGATACTGATTCAACCCCAACAGCAGTCACCTGAGTCACGTGGTAAGCACTTTGCTTTAAAACCTCAGCATATCACTCCTCAGGACCTTTGTGCATCACATCCATGAAAAGTAGAACGAAGAAAATAAAGAAAGGGAAAATAAAGGCTTTTGTGCAAGCCCTGTGAACCAAGTCCCCCATGTCTCTTTCCTTCCAGACATTTCTGAAAAAACAACTCACTGGAACCACAAAGAACAACAACAACTGAGCAACATTCTAATATGGGACATCCTGCCGGACCAGCCAGAGCCAAAGGAAAAAAAGAAAGCCACAGGAGTCAGAACTCAAATTGGACATTCAACCCAAAACCTTGCATTTTAAGGCTTTTTTTTTTTTCTCTTTCTCTTCATTTAAACTAATCTAATCAATTGGTCACCATACAGAGGGCTCTATGAGCTGGCTTAGTTAGGTCCATCTGTGAAGAACCATAGAACCAAAGCCATGTGTTCAAACACATGCACATTTGAAAATGCGCACAAAAAAAACCAACTATTTTGTCTTAAAATGTCCATAGTTGATTTTGTGCATCACCACTAATAAGTATCACAGCACACATCATAGCACTTATATTGCTCTGAAGCCACCATCCAGTTCACTAGAAAAACAGATTATAGGTTTATTTTAACTCATATTGACACACAAACTGTGGGCAAAAGTTTACCAAGGGTCAGTGCTTGATGTTCATGAGACTACCTTGGAAATGGCAGCACATCAGAGAGCATGAGAAATAAAATCAAATCACTTTAATGAAAAGGAGAACTATAAACAAGCTAAGAACACGGGAAGAATGATTTTTTTTTTCCAGAAAAGAGTAAATATCCGCAAATCTTTGAGGAAACCTCCCTCATTAGCTCTTCAAAAATTTCTTTAGAAATAGAAGTGTCACAGTTTGGAAGTACAGCAACACCTAGTTATATTCTTCAGCTGTGTGGTGACACCTACTTTGCTTCCTTCCTAGCACGTGGGGAGTAAGACTTCATGGTTCTCCTGAGCAGAGCCAGGGCACGTTTTGACCCACCTTTCCATGCTGGTCCCTGATTTCCCTGGAAAGAAAAGGCTCTGAGGATGGTGCACATCCAAGCCCAGTCCCATCATGGCTGGACTGCAACCCCCAACATGGTGTCCCTCAGAAAATGCTCCTTGGTCCCTATGCAGTCTCCAGGATGTCTTCCAGAAATGAACCAGGTCCAGAGCCAAGCAATCCATTAAATGGCACCTGAGGCTGGAGCAGCCCTGTTTTGTGCATCCACACACCCAAAATCCAACGGTCAGTTCACCACAAACAAAACATCGCCCGCTGAGCTGAATCACTACAGGCACCGTGCACCTGAGATCCATGTCTTGTTGCATCTTGCACTCCAGAAGGCTTCAACTCTCCCTATTCTAGTTACTCACCTAAAACAAGACCTACACGTGTCCTGTGAACCTCCAGCCGTGCTCTGCTCTCCTCTACGCTGTGCGAATTCCTGCTTTGCAGCCCCACAGAGATAAACGCAGGGGATGAACGGCCAGGGCGTGTAGATAGAGGCTGCTGCAAGAACAAAACCAACCGCTGACTTTCTTTTTATCTAGCATGGCAAAGGCTTCTAATTCTCCTAAGAATAAACTCAGCTTTTTATAGTGAAATAAAAAGAATTCATAGGAATAACAGCAGAATAGATAAACGTCCTTTGAGAACATAAAGGAAGTGGAGTAAATCACTTGAAAATACAGGGTGAAGGGAAAACTCCCCCAAAGTGAACAAGTGTCCTTCACATTTTAAACAAGGGATGGATTTTCTTTCTTCTTTCCTTCCTCTCTTTCCAGCAGCTAGAAGTCCCATCTGGTTCCTGTTTCTGTTCGTCTGATCTCCTAGAAACTTCTAAAAGCCATAAGCATCAGCCAAAAATTCCCCAGGCATGGACTCCTTTCCAAAATAGCCCACAAAACGGCATTTTTTAGGTGGGTTGGTTTGGAAGGAGCAGAGGGGGGGATGTTGATTTCTGTAACATTCCTAGGAATTTCTTGCATCTTTTCTCCCCTCTAGAATTTCTCCTCTGTCTGAACCCCCTCCTTCCACTTTCCACCAGGCACTCGCACACTGGCCAGGACAGGAACTACCCTTTCCCATCCAACAGGGTTCAGCTCTTCTTGTGGGAGCTCACAACCAGCTGCTGAGCAGTTTTGATCCCATGGGCAGGCAAATAGCTCTCAATCTGCTCGCAGACAAGGTCTCCTCAGTGGGCTGGTGGCTGTTTCATTTGAAGACTGCATAACTTTGCATTTTCCCTGATCAGCTGAGGTAGAGACAGGACTTTTGGAAATAACAATTTTGTCTTATCCTACCTATTCACACCAAGAGGCTGGACCCACTCAACGTGCTCTGTCCTGCAACCACAGGGACAGATGAACAGGCTTGAACCAAACACACAACCGCCTGTGCTACCAACCTTGCAGAGAGCTCTGGTGCAGGGTCTTTCCAGACAGTCTCTTGGAATCTCAGCTTGCACCATGGGGAAGATGGTTTTGCCAGTACAGGCTGAGCTGGAAAGCAGTGAAAGCCTGTTCAGATGGGGACACTCACCTGCTGCTTCTTCATTACAGTTTTGCTCCACAGACATTGGTTCAGTCAATAACTGGTCCCTCTGTTATACAAACAATGACTCAGATTTCTGTACATTTAGGATCTGGCTCAAGAAAGCATTGAAAAAGGTCATTAACTCTCACTGACTTCAGCTTCAGCGCTTAATAGCTTCCCTGGACACTTTACATAGCTCAGATCAAACAAATCCCAAACAAAAGAAGTCCCATTTAATTTGTTATTGGCACACCTCTTGGTTACACCCTATGCTTCCTGCAATGATGCACAGACATGTCATGGAGATTCCAAGTGTTCTGGTCTCCTCTACCCTTAAAGTCCCATAAATTTTCACTTGATTAGAACAGAATAAAAAAATGAACCTTTTGGACAGTAATTCAGAGAAGCAACAAGAGCAGAATGGCCCTAGAAATGGAAGAGGGGCCACAGATTTCCCCCCGACAGTTCAGGTCACTGATGACTAGAAGCTGCTACTTTTAGTCATCTAAATTAATAAAATTAATTCAACTTCACAAAAGAACCAAACTTCTTGGCTGAATCTACCTAGCATTTGCAGCAGAGCAAGCAGAATAATCTAAAAGGTCACGTCCATATCTCCACACCCTCAGTCTGCTCATGTAATTTGCCTGGCTTAAAAAAAATGAGAGGCACAACTGCGAGCAGGCTCTCAGACGCTGTGGCAGGGCTCCATGACACAACATAATGTCATGCAGAGCTCAGCAAATTAGCTGCAGCAAGCACAGCAGAAGCAGCACAGCTATGTCAGCACGGTGACGGCATCCAAGCTAACAGACCTTCCCTGCTCGGGCTATCCCGGCGCTAAGTCAGGGATCCCTGTACACTGCACGTGGATGCCCCACGGCATGGGCCACCTTGCTGGCAGATCCCCTACTAAGGTCAAAGGCTGAGGAGACTTTGGTTTCCAAAGCAGTTTTGGGAACTGCCTGGCCAAAGCTGGAACGCTGCCAAATGCAGCGTCTCCACAAGCCCTCGGGTCCATGGGGCTGTCGGCCTGGCACCGAGCTCCCACACGGGCAGGCAAAGGCAGCAGAGACAGCACCAGCCTTATTTAATCCCCCTCTTCCTCGACTGGGAGCAGCGGGCTCCCCGCAGCACGTTCTTGGCATCCAGCTCAATCTAAAAAGATTCCAGTCAGTTGTTCCCTGCTGGAGCACCAGAAAATCCTGGCATTCCCTTGCCCTTCCCAGGCGCAAAGCAGGTGAGTTAGACCCAGTCAGGAGTTTACACCACAGAGTGACGGGCATTCCTAGTGAATGCACATTCTGAAATGTTGCTACCAACATCTCTCCAACCCTCAGTGCAATTAAATACTTCATCAATAAAAAATAAACACACTTCATTTTCTATTTATAAAAGAATCCATTCCTCCCCCCCAATGTTTTATTTTAGCAAGTGCACTCAACCATGTTCTCAATCTGCACTTCATTTCCTGCTATTCAGTTTTCTGTGGTTCACAGACAAAAATACCTGGGGAGAAAAAAAAAAGCACAATAAAAAATCCCAGGGGGCTCTGATTTACCACAGGAGAAAAAAAAAGGAGTGTTCTGTATAACAGGCACCCACTGGCCAGGTCTGGAGTGCCAAGCTGTGCCCAGAGCCAGCACAGAACAGAGAGGGGCAGAGAGGGTGAGCTCAGAGGTGCTGGGACCAAGAGATTCCCGGGTCCTTCTCTACAGCTTGGACACTGGTAGGGAATTCCATGTCCCTTGTCAGAGCAACAGGAAAGCAAGGGGTCTTTCTGTGGGAGAAGGAGCAGCATGCAGGGGAATTCTCCAGTGCAAGGGAACCAAGAGATTCAGTCCTCGCTCCTGCCACATCAGGACCTTGCATCACTCTGGATTTAAAAAAAAAAAAAAGCAAAAAAACCCACACAAATGCATTTCTGCAGCTACTCCTATCCATGAGGATCTTAGAGCATCTATTCTGCAGCAACCATGTCTGGTAAAAGGTGTGAGAGCAGGTCTTGCTTGGCAGCGGATTGCAACAGCATTTATGGACCAAGATGTGTAGGGTGTCCCCAGGGACACAGGGAGGAGGCGGTCACTGTCCTTGCCACTTCAGCAGCGGGACAGAGCAGGAGAAGGAGGATGAAAAGGAGTTCCACATTCCTGGAAATAAGGTCTTCACCGCCCGTCGCAGCACAGCCTTTCTGTCCACCTAAGCTGCAGGGAGGTGCATCCAGTTCTGCTTCCTGAAGGACAGAAACCACAGAGTGCAGGTGAGGCGATTCCTCAAAATAATCCACCCAGACAAGACCCGGCAGAGCCATCTCTGCCGCTGCAGCACGTCAGGAAAGCAAAGTGACCGAGGGAGAGCAGGGCGCTGCCACGAGCGCTCGCAGGCAGGAAGGGCTGGAGGCAGCGCCACGGTTATCGCGGCGCGCTCCGGAGTCCAACTCCCACCCTGGCCACGCTGCTGACGGCTGCAGCGATGGAAACCATGGCAGGGACCAGGCTTGCAAATTTTTACCGTGTCACTTAACCCCAAGCGACATGAAACAAGACACTAAGTAGGTGACACAGTGTTAGAAACATCAAGCTTTGTCTATGCTCCAGCTTCCTCTGCTATCCCCAGTGGAGAACTACAGCTGCACCGTTCGCTGGGGTTGATTTGGCAAAGAGGAAGGAGGGGGAAGGGGGACAGGACTGGGGACAAAGAGCTAAAAAGACAGAGAGGGTCTGACGGCAAAGGTGGGAGAAGGGAAGGATTGGGGAAGGGGGAGCTTGGGGCTAAACACAAGTGTTTAGGGAACAGAAGAGTTTGCAAGCATGGAGATGGGAAGGCAGAGAGCGAGAGCCAAGGATAAATTGTTTTGATGAGTGCTCCAACCCTGAAATAAATATAACCACCCAAGGGGGCTGTGTGACTCAGTCTGACATTTTGGCTATTTTTTTCATGCCACCAGATGTAATCAATTTAGTTGGGGGGGAAGCACACGCATTTTTTTATTGCATTCTAATGTCCTCCAAAAAAAAAAGAAGTGTTTTGGGTTTTTTCTAATCATAGTATATGGCACTTTGTGCAAAACTGAGCACGAGCAGAACTTCCACCTGCCCTTTGGCATGGCAGAAATGTGAGTTTTTGGGCTGGGGACAGACCAACCTGTGCAGGGCAGCCAGGGCAGCCCCCCTCACCTCCACCACGGCAGGCAGGGATCCCCCCGGTGACAGGGGACACAGGGGACAGGCGTGCAGCTCTGCTCGCATCATGCACGAGGGAACAAATATGGCCAATAACATCCTAAGATATTGTCGTGCTGAAATTCTTTGTTTACCAAGAAACGACATGTTGAAAGCCCTTGGCATTTATGAAGCAGATGATTTCTATTCATTTATTTGAAGCATTTTACAGTACTTACCCAGACGCTCGGAGCGATTATCTTGCCAGATCTCATGTGGAGGACTGGGTCAGATGGGCGAACTCCAGAAAAACTCCCGGCGTCCTCGAGCCAGCGGTGTGGGACGATGGTAGGTGGTGCTCGCCCTGCACCAGGCAGCGGAGGGGGCTTCTCCCACTGCTTTCAGTTGCAGTTTCAATTGGGCATACAATTCTTCAACTCCTGTCCAAACCTGTGGGGAAATGTTTCCGTACACTGTTAAGCAGCTCCTACATTCCACCCAGAGGCTGATGCTGTTCTGTGGTAGGTGAATAATTCTTGTATTTACTCTCTGCAAAATATTTTGGACTCTCGAGACTTCTTGCTTGGGCAGACTCCTCCTGAATTAATAACAGCTTTGCCTGAGCAACAGCTAAGAAGTGAGAAGAGCGCCACAGAAATCAGGGTATTTTTTAATTCATCCCAGTGATGGGTTCTGCAGATAGAAGTGCTGTCTACAAAAGTGCTTTTCCACCTCTAGTTCCTACCTGCACAGCTTCAGAAGAGCCTTAGGAACCTGGCCCAACACAGCACCTTGGATTACACATTCTGAAACTAAGCAAAACTACTCACTTCACTGGCTACCAGGTCTCTGTCCAATGATGGGCATCATGTCATGAGAGCTAACATCTATGCCTTCACTGGACCTGCATTTTATCTGAAATCTGCAAGCACGTAGCATGCGTCTAGCATTACTTCCACAGCAGCTAGATCTTTGGATGTCTTCTCCTTGCATAGTTATTGGCATGGAAAAGAAGCTTATTGGCATGGAAAAGAAGCCCCAGCTCAGACTTCCCTTGCAGGGCCTCCCGTTCGTCAGCAGCCTTCCCATTAGCCCAGTTCCCACTCCCCGGGCGGCTGTGCGGCGAAGGCAGTTGGGAGTAGGGGACTTCTGTAGGGTTGCTAGATTTTTACGATGATCTAAAGATGATCTCTTCATTTTCAACTCTGAGCACACACTGCTTCTTTTAAACACGTTCCCAGAATCTTAAATCCTACTTCAAAATCAAATACATCTTATTTGTGGAAAGTGTCACAGTTGCTCTTATCTACCATGTTCATTATGAAGCTTTTTTTTTTTCTTCTCTCTCTCTCTCTTTAGAGTTGAAATATAAACATAAATGGTTCTATAGCATGTCTTTCTTATCACCTGCTTGAACGCTTCAAATCAAGTCATCTACCACGCTACATTCTGGGCATTTTTGCAAATCAGCAATTTGTATGCATTGTACATTCAAGGAAATTTTTCACATGTGTTCAGTGAATGGACTACACCGATTCTGCACATGTATGTGCATGACTGAAAGTATCAAGTTAGCACTTACATTCATACATTTGTGGGGACAGGGCTTCCTGAAACCACTGTGAACTTTTGAGGAGCTGCCCGATCACACTGGAGTGTGTGCAGAAGTAGGGAAAATGCCACATTTGTACAATAACCTCGTATTAACCCTATAATGCCACAAATCTTACATTGCAACTTCTTATTTTTTGAAGATTGAATTACTTAAACCTAGCGTCTGATTATGCTAACTTTCTAAGAAAAAGGAGGCTGTTAAAAGAAAGCAATCTTTAAGTTTAAAAATGACAAACACGTATTAAACCACAACACTCTTGCAAACGATAACTTCTACCACGGAGTCACCGGAGAAAAGATATTATGAATGGAGGTCTCTCAGCTCTTTCAGTCCTAACAGATTTTTTTTTGTATTTTAACAGTTTAAAAATATTTTTTTTAAAAAAAATCTTGGCTATATTAACACCAGGTTTTTAAGTCTAACATCCTCAACCTAAATAGTAATAAAGACAAGCTGCAAATTCAATACTTATCCATTTTAAATTTCCAGAGTTTTAAAATTGATAAAATGCTTTTCCTTCTGTTGAATAATTTTCCTAGCCTCTTCACTAATAAAACAGTGTTCAAGTCATGCTAAAAAAATGCTGATATATTACACATAGAAAATAGAGATTTTTGCTTTTGCATTTTTGAATCATGCTTAAAAGTAGGGCAGGTCAAAAATTAATGATCAAATTTCACCCCCCCAGTAGAAAGTCCAGTTTTCACAAAATCAGAATGTTCCATGGAAAAACTTCAATTTTGCCAGAACTGTTCAGTTTTCCACTGGGGGAGATCTAAATAAAAGATTTCCTTTTAAGTTCCAGTTGACTGAAATGTAAACTTTTAAGTTGCTTTTCAAAATAAGTAAATAAATCAGAACCCATCGTGTAAAGTTTTTCTACAGCTTGACATGTCCTTGGACAAGAGCGGACGGATGGACATTCACCATGGGGCAGAGATCAGCAGCGAGCCCCAAGATGACTCCAACCAGCGCGCTGCACCTTCAGCAAACACGTGCCATGGGCTAAGACTGCACAGGGAAAATTTCAACCAAGAAGGAATGAGTCTGAGAGAGATGCGAACGCAAGCGGAGGAGGACAGGCAGGAACAGCCGTTGGAGCCCAACCTCTGTTCCAGCAGCTCTTGCCAATGATTGCTCGAGCTAATAAGGAACAGTCCCCCTGTGCATGCCACGTGCAGGAAGGCAGGATAGACACGTTCGGGTCCGCCGTTGAGCAGCCTGGACCCGGCACTCGCTGTGGCCACAGGAGTGAGGACCTGCACCCCGGGGCAATGTTCCTCAGCGAGCAACGCTACGGGCGATGCCGTCCCTGCCAGGGCTCCGTTTATCACCGGCCGCCAGCAGCGCAGGCATCTCGCGGCCACCAGAGCCTGGCCTGGGCACCGCTGCCCCGCTCGAGCCTCCTCCGGGGCAGCTCAGGCCCTGCTGCATTTTTCCTCCGAGCGAGAGGGTATTGCAGCCTTGCCAGAACTTCCAGACAGCCGGCAGGGAGGGGGCCCTGAGGTAACGGCGCGCTTCGCCAGTCCTTTTTCTCCTATCGGCCTGCCAGGATCGATTCCGGCCAACTAGCGTCTCTCCCGTGGCGGATGGGGAAGTTGCTGCCATGGAAGGGAATGGCTTTGTGGAGTCTTTCCTCCCGCTTCCCCGGGAGCCTCTTCGGCCTCCCGAGAGGCTGCTGAGGCGGCTGCCTAGGCCTCATGGCGACCTGAGTCCTCGTCCCAGTCCGAACTGTCCCCTCCTCATGCCTCTCTGCTCGCTCCTCCCTTCATAGCAGGACAGCTGTCTGAACAAGACAGCTCTCAGGACAATTTTCCAACAACCCAACACGAACAATTCTTCACAATTTCATCCTGCCCTGGAGCACCTTGTCCCTCTGTTCACCCTGCTGGGGCTCAGCAAAATGGGGGGTGTTTTCTTTTTCTCTGGAAAAAGGAAAGAAAAACAAAAAAAAATAGTGTTGCCAACTCTTGCAATTTTAGTCCCACAGTACTTGATGTTTTTCTTCCCCCCCTCCCCAGCTCTTGCTCCGATGTATTATGCAAAAATCTCAGATTTCATTTTAAGAATTAAAGAAGAAAAGAACAACCAATTTACAGTCCTGCAGGTTCTACAGGAAAGCTGAGGACCATAAACCCAGGGCACCCTACAGTTCCCTGCAAACATAAAAAGCAAACACAGGGGAAAAATACTCATCACAACATTTTTTAAGGAAATGATTAAAAAAATCTCTTGTCGTTTTAATCCATTCTCATGACCTGAAGGACCCAATTGATTTTTTGAGCCCTGGGGTGGGTTAAGTGAAGGGCCAGCTAATTCTAAAGGTGCCACCTTTGCGCTGTTGACCACATTTCAGTTCTCACACATTACAGGACTACAGAAAGATGACGTTTCCCCAGGCAAGGAGAAGCTCAATGCCACATATTGCTCAGCTCATCCACCCCAGTGCAGGACCACAAATGATGAGGCCAGTGCCCACAGCAGGGGCAGTTATAGAAGCTCGAGGACAGTGTAAAGCTGCTTGGTCTTTCCGTCTCCAGAGCTTCACCCTCACTATGGCTGCGTTAGACTGAACCCAACCCAGTGGCCCCGTATTTGATTCTTTTCCTCAGCCTAGACATACACGGTTGAAGGCCTTCAGGCCCTCAGAGACCCTCATTTCACAACTGCACTTTGGAGCCACAGCTTAAAATCAGAGCTAGGAGATGCCTGACAGACCTACTTGCTGAATCAGAGCCTCAAGGGAACACCGAGGTCCTCTCCTCGCTGCAAGCCTCTACCAGCCTTTAAAGCCTAACAGATAAAAGATCAGGCCCAAGAAGACGATTTCTGAGCCTTCTTGGGAGCACCAACATGGCACAAGTCTCCATAAGGACTTTCCATTGGGGCACCTTCCTGCCCTAAACGCTCCACCTACCTCTTTTACCCATGGTTGGCACGTATTCCACAGTGGCAGGGAGCCCTGGGGCTGGCTGGGAGCATGCCACATGCCTTTGGGCACTTTTTACAGCCCTTTTCAGGCACAGGCCTTCGCCACGTGCCTTCTCCAAGCTGTCCTGTCCAGTCCCCTTTCTCCCTGCCTCCTGAAGGGACCGTGTGGCAAAGCCCGTATCTGGCTTGCTTCCTGCCTGGCCTGGGGTGCCATGGGCAGCCGGGTGTTTTCAGGAATTCCCTCACTAGCTATTCCTCCCGGGAAAGGCTCCTTGTGTAACTGGAGTGCCTGACGTCAAGGCCAGCCGCTTCAATTGTCCCCAGTTATTATGAGCAGGGCTGAGTTTATTCGCCACACCTCGGCCATCAGGAAGCGAGGGGCATAAATCTGGGCTGCAGGGGAAGGCACTTGCAGTTCAGTGGGTTTTCCAAACTTCTCCAAGACACAGTCCTGAAGGGTTTTTCCTAGCGCCCTGGTGCTAACGTACAGGAAAACGAGTGCCCACACAAGCCACGTGGCTTGCTGTATTAAACACAGGGAGATTTGGGGAGGTTAAATCACAGCGTGTAAACAGTGACCACAAGTCATACCTTGAGGATTAGAGGTGCTGGACCTGCCGAGGACAGAACATCCGCTGCCTTCTTATGCATCCGAGTCGCGTGGTGGAGATCTGCTGCTGACCCCAGGATACGGCCTCTCTGCGCCCAGGGTCTCTCCTTTTCTCTGTTAAGTAACACGCTGAGAAAGACCATTTTGTTCCCTGCCTCAGGAACCTGTTACAGAGGGAGATGCACTCAGACTAGGAGATTAACTTCTGACCAGTTGTAGACTTTACTTCTGTCTTGTTTTGGCGTTTACTTTAATATAAAACACAAGTCATCCAACCTGAAATTTTGTGGCTGCTGTTTATGTATGGAAAATATTTAACAGTTCAAGTCAGAAAACCCAAAATTCAGAAACTTCAGGGCAATCCAAAACTCCTAGGGTCTTCAAAATCAGACTAAAAATACCATGAGACCAGGCTCACTTGGACCAGATACTAATTTTCTACAGCAGCGTCAAAGAATTAAAGCTGTCCTAAAGCACCAGCTGGAAACGGCCCTAACATTTTCATATCATCTGCTCCCTGGTCCTCCTGTGCAGGCCATGCAGGGGTGGGCTGGGGGCCTTTCAGGGGCCCTACTTTAATCCAGCAAACCTTGGCTGGTAGAACTGGCCCCAGAAAAGATTCCAGCTGGCTTAAGTTAGAGCAGCCCTGTGGCTGCTCTAACTTAAACCACCTGCTGGTTCAGTCCTTGGCCAGCCCTAGGATCTGGGAGGTATAAATGTGGCTGGAAGCCAGTTTTGCCTGTTCTCTTCCTCAGCTGGGCTGATTATGAGTTGAAGGTCCAACCCAAATTTAAGAGATGTCTCTAGAAATGACCAAAACATGAGGAGGATACCTTTAAAATCCTGGCTGCGTTTAGAATCTAAGAATGGGGATGCCCACTCTTTAGTCCCACCTTCCTTATCCTCTGTTGTCGCAGCACTTGTAATTACGACATCCAGGAATTCGCCAGGACAGGTTCTTTCTTGGAATAGCTGATCCCTTTTGTCCTGTTTTGACTTCCCAAGCAGCCTCTCCCCTGGAATCTGGCATTTCTGTTCCTGTGGAGAACCAAGCAACATAGACTCAGCAGACTTTTTTTTTTTTTAAAGAATGGAGGGGGAAAAAAAAAAAAAAAAGTTTCCCTGAACATTTCCAGAGCTTTTGATTCTGGTTGGAGCTTTGGCCGTAAGATCACAACCAATTTATGCAGTCCTGATTCACCCATGTGCAGAGACACACGTAATCATGTGGGATGGTAGGAATTACCCTGATAATACAGCCTGAATTGTCCTGTCCCTGCCCTTCCTACTTGCCTTTCGCCCTGCAGCTAGCAAAGATAATGATTAACAGTGATATTAAAAAGTGATTTGAGTTTTTTATGCCCCCCCTTTCTTTTTTCCAGCAAGTGGATAACACACTACAGTAGATAGAAAAATCCATCTGACTTTATTTAACATTTATTAAGAGCAGTGAAAAGGTCAGCATGGAGCTCCCAGCCTATGTGCTAAACTCCTTCTCCCAGCCTTGAATGCAACAAGAAGGCAGATCCTTTAAGATGCAACTATCTTAAGCTCCCCTCCGATGGTTAAACTCTTAGTAATTCTAGGTTTTGGAGACAAACGTCAAAGCAGAGGGCTCTTCCCTTCATTATTCAAGTAAAGGCCCCATCAATATTATCTGTAATAAGAATCTGCTGTTGACATGGCTCACCCCGCAGTTCCTGTTCCAGGCAGTAGTCCCTGTCAATAGGATTAAAGTGCAGGAATGCCTTTGACAAGTCCACGGCTGCTGATTCATTGCTGCCATCAGGCTGCCGCCTGCAAGAGGCACCGGGCACCGCTAGCGGCCGCGGCGTGGCCGGTTCAGGGCCAGCCAGGCTAGTGCTTCGGGTACCCCCGGGTGGCCATGGCCACCGGGGAGCAAGCTGGGGAGCGGGGGAGTCCCGCCGACCTCCGAGAGGGCTCCGGAGCTGCACGAGGAAACGGGCGCAGGGGAAGTCTGCAAGCGGTTGCAGCTCACATCGTCTTTGGAATGGGGACATCAGCTGACTGGAAGCTTTGGGATGAGTGACCCCAAACTGAGCCGCTTTGGAAAGCCATAGGGCAGCTACGGAGCATTCCTCAGCCTCCCCACCACGAGCTGTGCTTCAGCCTTGCTTCGTGGGCCACCACCTACGCAGGGAGAATGAAGAGGGGCCCAGAGCTCATCTCTCCAGGCTCTGAGCGCTGCAGGTTCCTGGTGGACACCTGGGCACATCCACTCCTTGACAACTACATCCCGCATTTTCTTTCTACTCTGCCTCCTTGTTTAATGTAACTGCTGATGAGCTTGCACCCTGGGCTCACTCTCCCCCAGCCGCATGGGCAACAGAGGTGGAAGGACCAAGGAAAGGACAACGCTGCCCTGAAGCAGTTCCTTGTAAAGCCACCGGTATCTTGCCTAGAAAATGGTGTCGCAGCACAAAAACGGGAGAAAACATAGCAAGCTGCCCGGGAAAATCACGGCCTGCTGCCCTTGCACCTCTTCGCTCTTCAAGGGGAGCACGAGGGACACACGAGCACACACAGCCCTCAGCTTTTCCAGTGACTAAGGCCCTGCCTAATTTGTTCTGTTCCTGTCCCCTCAGGTGCTGAGGCCAGGTCAGGAAGCAGGCAGCCTAGAGTAAATAGATTAGCTCTTTTTTAAATAAAACCTCTATTATTATCCTTAGGAAAAAAATAACAACCCTCATTTTCAGGAATTGTTACATTTAATTAGGCTGCAGGTTCCACTGGGCTCTGAAAACGGAGCCAAGAAAGCACGAATGTCAAAATATTCTGCCCGCGAGATGAAAAGCCCTGAGCCGGGCGCTCCAGTGAAAGGGAGCCCTGTCAACCAGCCTGTCAACTCGGCCGCAGATTTTTCAAACCTAATTAAAATGATCTTTAATTTTTTTCTGTTTTTAAATAAAAACATTTTTCATCTTTTTTTTTCTCCTCTTTTTCTCTCTCTCTTTTTTTTTAATCAGCCTGATTTCCTGCACTGAACCAGCCAGGAGGAAAGTGAAATGGAGCCCCACATGCCGCACAGGCATCCAGTGGTGGAAAACAGGCGGGATGGGGCCTGTTCGGATGGAAAGGCCTTCGCCGCAGCTGACCACGCATCTACTGTTTACTCACATGTGAAATCAGCCCTAACAGGAAGAACAAGGTACCAAATTCTGTCACTGCCTGTTTCCTGCCGTGTTCGGGGGGAACGGGACCTTTCAGGCTCTTTGTAAATAAACAGGAGGGCATCAAAGGAACACCTGACTGCTGCACCCATTTTCAGCAAAACTAGAACAACTCACAAGCGCTTCAATTTTTGGCTGACATCTCGGACCAAAAGGGCCTTGGCTGCCCTGTGATTAGTAGCAGCTCTGATGCTTTGGATCCTGCATGAGAAGCCAGTTTGCAAATCCTAAAATGGGAGCTTTATGGGAGATCTTCAGCCACCAACTCATTTTGCTCTATGTCCTGCCTCCAGTGGGCCCAAGCCCTCTCATTCTCTGTAGCCAGGTTATTTTTTTATTATTATTATTAAAAAGGTAAACTTAGGCTGATGGATTGATCTTGTGAAAGTGCTTTGGAGCAAAATGGAAGGCTGCTGAGAGAGAACCCACAGCACAGGGGAAAGCAAATTGCTAGAACTAATAACCAAAATGATTAAAATTGGCATAAGTAAGGATAAAGAGAGATTTTAAGTATGAGACTTCAATGTCGAAGAGGTCATTGGAGCAACAGACACATATACAGGTAGCACTTCCCTACCATTTTCCACTCCCCTAGTGCCTCCAAGAAATGTATTTACTTACCGAAACAACCATTTTTTGGTTCATTTTCCTAGAGAAACAAATCTTTTGTGATCACGCTGTGGGTGTGTCAGTCTTTCTGTCCCTAATAAAACTTCTGAACTCGCTGGCCAATTTCAGCCAATTTTGCCAGAAGGGCAGAGTCCTCAAAGAACCCGTCCGCTTTCGAGTCCGCCCGGCGCTGGGAAGGCGGCTGCAGCTCTGGACACCAAACACCAGAGCACCTGACCTTGAGCTGGCTCCTACGGCTCTCTGCAGGAGGCCAAACCTCACTGAATTACCCCAATGAAGCACAGTGTGGAAACAGCAGTTTCAAAGCTGCTCTGTGCTGTGATACTTAACACATGCGCAGTGAGTGTTGCTGAGAAATGGCAATAAAGATGCAATGCAGAGGAGGGTCAGGAAGGGAATTAGCCCCACACAGGTAGAATGAGTTGTCTGCTGTCACAGGGCAGTGGCACCAGAATGCTGCTCTCCTGCCACCCAAGTTCGTTCTCAAGCCCTTCGAAGCAATAAATGGCTGCAAGACGGGGAGCACGGGCTGGGTTGCGGTCTGCTTTGTGCATTAGCAGAGAATGCTCCAGGTCCAGCTGCTGCAGAGCCTTTATTGCCACTTGGGCAAGGAGAACGGGAGGCAGAGAGAGCCCAGCTACCGTGGGAGTCACAACTTGTAAATTGAGAGCGTTTGACCCGGGATCAGCCAGAGGGAAGAACTCTCCCACAAGGTCAGTCTCCTACAGCATCAATTTTCAGCCCAGACTTGCACTTTAAAAACATATTGGAAAAGGTCTGCTGCAGACGGGTCTTTTTGCTACAAGTTTGCAGAGACGCTCCGGGCTGGGGTCAAAGCTCGGCGCTGACCTTGGCTTGGGAGCTGCCGTATTCCTGCCAAGCTTGGGCGCAGTGGCCCAGCAGGAAGGGAGGTTGGGACAGCACAAGCGGGTGAACTAACAGCACTGCCAGGGCCCCTTGGTGCAAAGCACAGGGACAGCGTCCAGTCAAGGGAACGTCTCCTTCTCCAAGCTGTGGAGGAGAATGAGGAGCTCTGTACAGATGCACTAGGTGTAGAAAAAAAAAACCCAAGGGTTTTGGATACAACAATGAGCTCCTGTTTTCTGAGCTAGTGAAAGAGGAGGACAGAGAAGAAAGAAGCACTTGGGACATTTCAAAAAGAGGTCCTCAGGCGCAGCAATACTGCTCCCATCCCCATGACATTTAAGTTTGTGGAGCCCCTCAAAACATCACAAGGATCCATGCAGCTGAGAGGTCCTGCCTCTTCCCTTTCCCTTCTTGTCAACTCCTCCAGCTATCTCCTGGGAAACACCCTCTCATCTCTTTAAAAAAAATAAAATAAAATCAAGCATCTCCCAGAGCAACAAAACACCTCAGCTAGGGCTGACAGCAGGCTGTCAGGTCTTACCCTGTGATTGCTCAGGAAAAGTTCATCTGCGTGACCTTCGGCCAGGCAAGATGACGCACCCCACGAAAAGATGAAATGGGGAATTGCGCAAAAGCCTGAAGGAAAGGAATGGGCCAGTGGGTTTGGCCTCCTGGTGACCAAGCCGCTGGGGCAGGGTCTTGCGTGCCTGGGAGTCATGTCCGTAGGGGAACAGATGGAGCGCTCGGTTTCAGTACCCTGTGACTGGCTGTCCAGGTAGTAATTTAGCGAAGGGAGAGCAGATAATTTCCTGTTTGACTGGTCTATTTGAAGGGCCTTTCCCCTCCAGGGTGCTAGTGGCGAGGCAGCCAACCCTGAAGAGGAGGCCGATCTCCCGGGAAGCACCGGAGGGAAGCACGCTCCCTCCTTTTATAGGAGGGTTGGTTTCCCTGCGCTGCCGTCATCGCTGGGGTGACTAGCACCACAAGACATTTCAGGCTCTCCCCTGCAGAGGGTAAAAAGTCAAAAGGGTATTAAGCTGTCAGATCAGGGCAATTTATGTATATAAACAGAGTCCTGTTTTGCTGATTTACACCCTGATAGCACATGGCCCACAGGTAACGAACACAGCACATCACCACATCTGCCAGTGGAAGCAGTTTGGATTGACTGATCCATAAAACTGCAAGGCCTGAAGTTATCTGACTTCACATCTACATACACACACGCAAACAGCCATAGCCAACAAGTGCTCATGGAGTAACATGATATAAGCAATAAACGCTTTCCCCCAGCAAAAGTTAGGAGAGAGATTAGATAAGGCGGCTAAAACAAACTTTAAGCACCATGGTGGGAGCTCGGCTGGCCTGTCCTTTTACTCAGTTAAATAAGCCGTGGCATTCGAGGGAACCTGCACCCCAGGGACTGCCGCTCTTGTGCTGGTCCCCTGTGCTCACAGCTTGTTGGGCCCAGACCCCGCAGGGCCCAAATTGCCCTGGCTCAGCTTCCCCAGGGTGAAAGCAATCCTGCCCCCGTCCTCGTGGGACAACACGGGTCCTCCTGAGCCCGCGGTCCAGCTGGAACTGGCCTTCCCTGGGGAAGAGCCCCAGCCCTTTTCCCTTCAGAGCTGCTCCTGCTCGGGAGCCCGGGAGGCTCCTGGCCTGGGAATGCCCAGGAGGGTGAGGAAGGGATGCCCAGGGGTTTGCTGGCTCTGCTGCGGCGCCAGGCTGCTGCAGTGCCACCATCACTGCTTGAGAAGACGTTAACTTGTGCTCGTGAAGGCCAACAAGCTGGGGATCTCTGCTCCCAACACTGATCCTGAAGGCTCCGTGGATTTGGAGGGACAGGCTGTGAGGCGCGAGGCACCATTCCAGGATCGGCCAGAGGATGGGGCTGTAAAAAGCCTCTTCATTTTGCTCTTCATTGCTCCCTCCCATGCACTGCAACACGGGTGCCCGGGCATGAGGCATGGCCAACGCAGCTCCCTCCCATTCTGCCACAGAAGATCAGGGCTGCAATTGCCCCAGAAACCACCATTCTTCCCCCTCTTCCCACTTCAATGACACCACAAAAATAAGTAACATGCCCCCCCCAGACTCCTGATGTCCGGGCATGGCACGGCATGAAGCACAGGCTGGTGCTCGCCCCCAGCACAGGCCACAGGGCAGCGTTTGCCTCCCAGCTTAGCAGCTCATGCCTTCACATCACCACACCGCAGAGGGGATGCAAGCAGCCGCCACATTCCCATTCCACCCAGCAAACCCTAGTGTCAACTGCATGCTTTGGGCAAAAATAACAATTGGAAAAAATAATTGCATTTATCATGTTGGCGACTCGGCCGGCTACATAAGAATGTTACATAGCAAAACCGCAGAGTTCAGCTTATTTCCACACAGGCAGCAGAACAATGACTGGCAGGAATTCCCTGACATTAGGCGCTTGTGTTTAACTCAAGCAATTCTTTTTGCAACATCTTCAGTCCTCCAACCTGGGACGCCGCAGAAGGCGCCAGCCAGCAGGTGACCCTGGAAGCCAGTGGAGACACTGCTGGCTGGAGGGCAACTTCCAACGACGGCAAAGCAAGCAGAAACACCACGACTGAATTATGCTCAACTATTTTGTCAACAGAGGCTCAGAAACATGCAGGATTAAACCCTGCAAATGACAACATGATTCACAGGAAATTAAACTTCCCATGCTCCAGACA
The DNA here is from genome assembly GCF_059628265.1 of Tinamus guttatus. NCBI lineage: Eukaryota > Metazoa > Chordata > Aves > Tinamiformes > Tinamidae > Tinamus > Tinamus guttatus. Next base: position 469,399 of record NW_028289114.1, on the reverse strand, counting down.
GCAGTGATGGGTGTCCGATTATTGAAGAGGCAAATGATGGCTCTTCCAATGTCACTGCAGGCCACACTGATAGGTGAACTGCAGCTGTGTCTCTTACGGTGACTTGCCACCCTACGCAGCGCTATAAAATGTTATTTCAGCTTAGACTTGCCTTCTTCACTTGACCTGCTATCTCTGCTCATGTGTAACCTGGCCATTATACTCTCACACAGTTTTGTTGCATAATTTGCCTCATTAGGACATCATAAACAACTGTGTTTAACCTGCTTTGCTGATGTGTAGAGGGATTTAAGATAATGGCTGTAGAGAGGCCAGGCAGGGAAAGCAACTGAGACTGCCGTGTCACGGAAGGCCCTGTTTTCTCCAAAGGCTGCCACAGAAGTCCCGCTCACTCCTAGGCTGCAGTTACTGGGCAGCCCCCTGCAAGTCACATCGTTTCACTGGTCAAAGAAGGGTGCAGCTCCCCCAAACAGGCCCTGTCCCAGCACCAGCTAATCTGGCTCCCCAGCGGGTTGCGCGGCCACTGTGACCAACACAATGGGGAGGCAAGGACAGTGCTGTCCTTCTCGGATGCAATGTGCAGCTAGATGGCTTAAAGCATGGAATTGCCCCCAAGGACCCTGTAAGAAAATGCAAGTTAAAATAGGTCTCTTTTGGTTACGTGTCCATTGTTTTGTGGCTCTGATATGTACATTTTGTCCACTGTAGACTCCCTTAGAGGTCCCCCAGACTATTGGGATTTTTGATACTGATTTCAGGTGAGCAAGACTTCAGCTTTTCCTTACACGTGCACGGCAGTCTCCAAGGCAGCTATGCCACTTAGCGATGCTATTTTCATCCCACTGGCATGCTGGCCACGCTGTAGTCTGCTAGACAAAAAGGCCCATCATCTGCTCACTACAAGCTTGCAAACCATGACCAACACCACCATCAACTTGGTTCCAATGGCTTAACACACTGGGTAACTTGGAACTTTGTCACCCTAACAGAACTTTCCTGGCTCTTTTCAGAACCTTCCAAAGTATCACTGTTTTCAAATCACTGTGGCAGCACTGGGCAGCATTGCAGCCCCTCTTCTGCCCTTTCTACCCACCAAAATCCCCCTTAGTCACAGCACAGTGAGGGAATCATCCATTCCTATGCCCACAACCTCAAGAACTTAAGAGTCCTGCTCCTTAGAGCCCTCTCCTCTAAATGTGCCCTGTATTCTTTGTCCCTTGCAGTCAACTGCATCATCGTATTTGTTGTTTGCTCGAGTGGCTCCCCAGGTGATCTGTATTCCTCTCTATCAATGACCTCTCCTCTCCACTATTTACCTCTTCCCAGCTTGTTACACCATCAGCCCACTACATCAGGGGCGATTTTACATTTTCCTTCCATGTCATTGATAAAGATATTAAATGCAAGAATACTGGAGGGACTTTGCTACAAACGCAGCTGGCGGATGATTTACAGTTACATTTGGAGACCTGTCAGGGAGCCAGGTTTTAATCCATTTAATGCACACCCTCTTGATTTTATACTGCTCTAGATCCTTAATCAAAATGTCATGTGGCACCAAGTCAAATGTCTTAAAGAAGTCTTCTAGTCTTCTACACTACTATCACTTTTATCAGCTAAGCCAGAGACATCACATTCTGTTTTCCATGAACTCATGCTGATTGGCATTAATTGCAATTTTCCTCGTTTAACTGCTCATGGACTCCCACAAGCAAGGACTAACTTGTACCACCCAGCACACCACTAAGAGCATCCCCGTGATTCACTGTGGGCCACCGGTGCACATGCGTTTTGACAGCAGCTATCCTGGAAAACCCAGAGCTTGTCCTGGGCACAAAGCTGGCTGTGGTCTGAAAGGGCGAAGTACTGGGAACACTGTAATGGTCGTGGTCTTGCTGCCCATTTTGCCTCCTTCCAGGGCTCGGGGAGGCCAGGGCAGCTGCTCCTGTCTCTGCCACTGCAAAGGGAAGCAAACAACTGCACACAGCAAAACCAGGCATCACTTACCATTGAGTCAGTGCGAGGCCCATATTGCAGTAATTTCCCCAAGAAAATCTTACAAATGGTCCATGGAATCTTTTCCTTAGGAGAGCAGATGACACAAAATATTTGTATCATTGTAAAGAGGCCAAAGCTGTTTATTCAGCATATAGATGAGACTGAAGCATGCTTCTAGCAATAGCACAGTGGCTGTTATCTTGCTATCACAGTTATTTTGTTTTGTTCCTTGAAGGTTGGAAGTAATTCATTAGCCCATAACTGATTCAATGTCTTGCTTCTCTTGACTCTCCAAGTAAAATTTAGAGAGCAGTCCCACTGCACCTAGCTGTGGCACTGTAACCTCTATGGCCTTCAGTTTTTCTTTTTCCTTTTCTTTCTTAATTTGCAAATTACAGTCTGAGAGTCCCAAATGGAAGTGATTTTTCATCCAGGAACTACTCTGAATAGGAATATAATTTTGCTTTAGACAAATCCAAAACATGCTGTTATTCATTTTGAGGTTGTTAGTATTTTTCAATAATTTGGGGCAGAACTGTTTTCCTTAACTTACAACTATTTCTTTTTTTTCTGATTTAAATAAAACTACAGGAAATATCTAGAAAAAAAAGCTTTCATGTTTTGTGGGAGAAGGACTGGAAATTTAAGGCAAGGTGCTTTCAATGCTGTATTAAGATAATGTCACAAAACATTTCAATGTCTTTAAAACTGCACTTGTGGATTTGCTCCAAGTGTTTAGCTGAGGAGCTTTCAGCATCTCCAGGCCCAGGGAGATATTGCTGGACTTCACCTGCAGCCCGTCCTTGCTCAGCGTGCGTTCTTCAGTGGACAGACAGGGAGAACACACAGCGACATTTAGCCAATCTTGAAATCACCACCCGATCACACTGCTGTCGTACAAAACCAGAGGCAAAACTAAAGACTGAAGACTTTCTATCCTACAATCAGATGCTTACAGCATAGATGAGAACCCCTCATTACCACCACAAAAAATAATTCCCATATACTACCCCGATGAAATATATATATCTAAGGTAACTTCCTACAAAGTCCTTCCAAATTTTAGCAGTCTCATATGTCCAAGCACCAGAAGCAGAGGAGGGCAGGAGGCGTAAGACTGGATCTCCCCAGGTCAGGCCATTCTCCACGACTCCCCTCCACCTTTTTCTGCTAGTCCCACGCTGAAGACACAACTTACTGAGCCAGATGGTAGAGCTGTATTTCTGCTCAACGCTGAGTGCACAAGAACTGCTCTGCGCCCCTGGGAACAACACGCCAGACAGCGGTTTTCAGCCATAAGGGAATCTCTTGGATTCCCTTATGGAGATGAAAATCTCCATTTTTCATCCTTCCTCTGATTAAGGCCAAAACTTGGCAGAACATGCTGGAAAAACACAAAGGATATCAGAATGTCAGGGTTAATGGCTATGCTGCTGAAAACTTTGCAGAGCCTTTGACTTATCCCATTAGCGAGCTGGAGAGCAGTTACCTATGCATTTGAAACAATCTCCAACATCAATATATCTCACTAAACACGCCCTCACTGCAACCCCAGTGCCTGCAAGGGTGCTAATCCCTGGACAACATTCACTTGATTAAATTATTTTTGAAAGATGATGCAGCTAATGCTCCTTATTCCAGAGAATCTTGCATTGTTTTCCTTGTAAATTGCTCCTCCAAAAGGATGAAAGCTACAGCTTCTCACTTTCCACTCTAAACCAACCCCTCTCTGCTGGAGCGCAGCCTGCAAGCTTCCTCAGGAACACGCTTCTGCCCACAAGAAAAAGGGAGCCCAGTTTGGTGAGTCACAGCCCGTCCACAACCACGGCAGAGTCTGGTGCTACCGGTAGGTGTGACAGTTTGGGGGCTGTGTCTGCGTCTAATTACGAATTCCTCTTTGTTCTGTGAATAGCATTTATGACCGTAGCCCTCAGTGTGGATTAGAACTTCCCTTTTGCAGGCGAGAGCAGGCGGTGTCTGGGGAGCAGCAAGGAGGCCGTGGAGGAGTCCGCAGCATTGAAGGGCTCTGCTGGCAGAACAATGGGCTTGCTCCAGGCACCGCTACTGACTTTTAACAGCTCTTTGCCAGGAACCCCATACGGGATTGCATCATGGAAAATCCTAGTGGAAAGCCAGGAACAAAGGAAAGATGTCAGGCTGCTTGTGAAAGGGACGAGTTCTCCGAGCAGAGGAAGCCCTTTCATTGCCAGAGGACTCGGCAAGAGGAACCTGGACTCCCTTAAAGACCCAGGCAAGTCCAGAGACACACAGCAGAGAAGGGCCACGCTCAGGAGGCCGCTCTGCCTCGCTCGCTCTGGGACACTCGTGCATTGTCTATGGGTGAAGTGCGTGTCTGCGCGGAAAAAATTCCTATGCAGACACTGCATCCCTTTATTGAATTGTCCCATGGTCCCCAAAGAGCCCAGAGTGCCCATCAGGCCAGACAAGGCAACAATGCCCATAAGCTGCTCAGCTCTCATCTCGGATCCCAGAAATGGAGCCAGACAAGAAACGCGGCCTGGAGAGCCAGGGCTGGGGCCGCTGGCTGGACTCTGTCCAGGCCTGGCTTCTGCAGAGCCCCCAGGACTGGTTTGGAACGGTGTGTGACACCGTCCCCAAGGACCAACGCAGGCAGGGCTGCGGCACCGCGTCTCGAGCAATAGAGGCTCCGCTCCTCAAGCGCAGTGGAAGGTGCAAATTGAGTTACTGCTGTATTTCACTAGAAGGGTTCACAATTGGAATCGATACCTTCTTGCAGACCCCGTGAGGAAGCTTCCTGGGGTTTAGGAAGGCATCACGATTGCTGCAGGTCTGGGGCAGAGGAGCCAAGCGCCCCGCTGAGCTGCAGGGAAGCTCTCAGGGCCGGAGCCCTGCGCTGCCCGGCCCAGCAGCATCCCCGCGCGCTGCTTCGCGGGCAGGACGCGGAGGGGGCGATGGGCAACGTCGGCTCTGAGTGGTACCAGCACAGACAGATCTGCTTCGTGCCTGGTTTTCTTATTCTAAACCTTTTTTTTTTTTTTCTTCCCCCTCTTTAACGCTCCAGGGAGATCACATGGAAATACAGTACCGAGCAGGTGTTTGAGAGACTCCGGCTCTTTGCTTTGCTACAGTCATCCTACCTGTGTCTGGGAACACATTTTCTTATCGGCAATGTGAGGACAACCGTGCAAGTGAGCACACCACTGACCTCATGGTTAGACATAGGGCACGTAGGTACTGTGCACAGAGAGGAAGCAGCAGAGGTTACAAACAAACCTGGAAAACTAACACATTCGCAATTCTCATTAGCTGCATGGGAAACTGCTAGGAAGATTTTTTGGCAATAAAGCTAGCCATTGACTTGCTCACTTGGCTGCAAGACTGATGCCAAGGAACAGCAGAGCAGAGCAAGAGAGCTGGCCTGGAACCAAGGGATTTTGCATAGCTCTCATTTTGCATTCATTGCCCTTCGTCCAGGGGTCTTAAGTGTTGTCAGTCTCAGGGCATGAGCGAGAAACTGGATTGCAAAATGAGATCTTCCCTATTTGCATACAAACCTCTCTGCATTTCCCTTCTACTTCATCCTTGGCCAAATGATCCGGAATTTGGCTAGGGAATCCCTCCAAACCTGCAGTGCCCCCACACTCTGGAGCTTTCGCGGGCCTGGCTGGCTGGTCTGGCCGTGCTCGGGGAGCCCAGTTGTACCTGCAGCAACTGGGCAGCTCCTACAGCTCCTGGCTGGCAGCTGCCTCTCTGCAGCTCCTCTTTTCCAAAGAGCATCACGACGGCAAATTCTGCTGCTGCTGCCAAGCAGAGCTGGACTCCGCTCTGCGCCGCGTTGTTCGGGGCTTTCGCTAACCCCGGCAGCACCGCGGGATTATGGATAAGTGAAAGTGCAGCTCGCTGGCGGGAGCCCCAGGACCCCGGCGCGCAGGGGACGTCTCAATCAGCCCTTCCCAGAGGTGTCCGAAGCCGCCGAGCCGTGGAAGAGCCACGCTGGCCGTGCCACACGCTGTGCTGCGCGTGGGGACACTGCGCGCGGGGACGCTGCCCGTGCCACATGCTGCGCGCGGGGACGTTACCTGTGCCACACGCTGCGCTGCACGCGGGGACGCTGCCCATGCCACGCTCGGCGTGCGGGGACGCTGCAGTGGGAGCCGCCGGCTGAGGGGGCGGCCGGCAGCGCGGCCGCACGCACCACGCTCTGCCCCCGCGTGGGATTTGGCCTATGGCGATTTGCTGCTGTGGACTGCAGGCAAAAATTAATAATTTCCAACGCCCAAAGTAATGCTCAATGGAATTGGAAAAGAGCGAATCCAATGTCAGCTTGAAAGAGACCCTTCTCCTCCCCAGCAGCCTCATTCCAGACTGGGAAGAGGTGGGTACATACCTCAGAAACTTTTTTTTTTCCCAACTCTCCATTCAAATAAATGGTTCAAATTTGTTCTGTCCTTATTCACACGCTTTTTATGTTTGCTTTACCAATAATATTGTAACAAAGGCATTTACTGTTAAGAACATTTACAGAAATGGCAAATAATAGAGGCCTCATAAACACAGTGATTCAGAGGAGAATCTGGTTCTGAAAGTCACGTACTAGTATTTAAGAGAAGAAACAATGCCGTGTGAACATGCACCCAAGCCAAAGTCACCAGCACAGCTGAGATTTCAAACATTCAGTAGCAAAGGGTTCATTATCAAGATATATTGCTTGAATTATTTCTAGATGTTATTCAGAGAATTATTCCAAATAATTAATATATGTAAGAAAATTACTGGCTCTGAACAGAAGAATTAAACTTGTCACATTAGAGCTGAATAAATGCCCTGCAACTATTCACTGCCCTGCTTTTGGATACACTAATTGCACCAGATCCAATCTTTAACCCCAATGGGGCTGAAGGAAACGTTCTCTCTGCGGCTCTGCTACGTGTCGGGGATATAGGAGTCCCCAGGGACTCGATTCCCTTCTCTGTAGGGGGACTACAGCCTTATCTCATGGGCTCTCCATTGTATTTCATAAAGGAGACTCATGGTTTCACCTTTCATTTAGCCCTGTGTAATTCCTGTGGTCTTCAGCGGGGCTGTTTTTACACCTGCGTGCACAGCAGAAGAATTGCACCAGGTTTAATCTTGTCCCTGCTTCATTGTTCCAGCACCTCAGTGGAGGTGCAGGAAATACTGCTCCTCAGGGCAGGCCCTGGCAGGAGAAGGAAGTCTCAGCACTCCCTGGCCAACGCGGGGGACAGCTGGATACCAGCTCTTCTGGAGGCCAAGCAAGCTGGGGGGCACCTCCTCGCTCCCCAGAACCAGGAGAGTTTCGACGCTCTTTACACCAGTCTCGGAAGGAAGAGGTGGGCATGGGCTATATGTCCAAACATGGGAGTAAACCCACACCCCCAAATCCCTGATTTTGCTCTCTCCAGACCAACACAACCACCCTGCAGGCAGCTGGGACCCCAGCAGATGCCATCAACCAGTTCCAGGCTATTACCAGCCAGAGGCTGCTGCCTCTCCCTGCCATACAGCAAGGGTCAGAAAGGGCAGATGAAGACTGCAGGGTCTTGAGAAATGCAGCAGCTTCAGCTCATTTAGATAATGCTTGCACCATTTCTTAATGCTTTTAAACTTTAGTAGGACACAACCAATGTGCATTTGCACCGCATGTAACTTTTAGCCCACAACTCGTGTCTTTCACAGTCATGCAGAACATCTGCATTACCTGCAGGAGCAGCCTTGTCCCGTGATCCCTCCGGCACGTCCAGCGGAGCCCAAGGAGTGCGGAGGCCTCGATGAGTCTTCAGGGAGAGAAGAGAAGAACAGACACACAGACACATCAGACAAATGCGGATACTAAGGACTAAGACATGCTTAGGTGGAAGTTGCTACACAGATGACTTTTTAGCTGCATTGAGGCCAGAATGTTATTCCTTGCTTCCCACTGATATCAAAGGTTTGGTTCTATTGCAGGAGCAGACAGCTCCATTTCATGCAAGTTCACAGCAAACTTAACTAGAACAAGGGCAAGAGCAAGCACTGAGCCAGTCTAGGTTTCAGCCTGGGACAAGCTCAGTTTGGGACAAGAGTCAGCACAAGTGGGGTTTGAAGAGGGATTTGAATGCAAAAGGGGCCCAGGAGTCACCATGGCTCTCCGGGAAGACCCTGGATGTGCAGGTCATTGCTCAGGAGTCTCTGGAGTGCCCTGAAAACGAGCAGATACCCGAGAGCCAGGACAACTTTTGTGTCATCGGTTGTACCAACAATCAACAAAAATATGATAGCAATAACTGGGAGGATCTGAAAGTGGTTCTTTACTGCCTCCCCGCCACCTCCCCTCCCTTTTTTATTTTCCTGAGTGACAGAGGATTTAAATGCAAAGTGGATCTAATGCACACCCTGAAGTCGGCTGGCAGTATGCAAATGACCTGTCAGATTAAAATCTGAATGAAAGAGATAACAAGCTTATCTTCATAACAAAAGACTCTTACAGGCAAACTATTTGACGCAGTGTTGATGTTTGTTTTAACCCGTGGACTTTGGACAGTGCAATATTTCAGGGGCGATGCTCCCCTCCGCTTTGCTTTGAGCGCTTGCACGTGTTTGTGTGTGTGTTTGTGTTTGCACTGGCAACAAAAGGCGAGTGCTGCGATAAGGAGGGGGGAGCCCAGCGAGGGCTCTAGCAGTTGATTTCAAAGTCTTTTTTGGGGGGGTGTAAAAGAGGGGCAGTCTGGGGGATGGCTCCATGGAGCCAATGCCAAACAAACCAGCAATAGGTCAGCTCACGCTCGCGACCAGCTCTACAGCTGCAGTGAGAATAAGCAAACACAGCAGCAGGGGGAAGAATTAAAGGAGGGGGCTGGGGGCGAGACGTACGATTTATTCTTGTGGCACGTGCAGAGGGGCTGGAGATGGATCAGCTGTATTTATTCTGTTGAAAGGAAAAAGAAAAGCAGGCAAAAGAGCAAAGCAAGTTTCATCGCACCAGAGAAAACAAAGATTTTCAATAAACTCCCCAATGCCACCCCTCCCTGGAAAAAGCAGAGAGAAAAAAAAAGCTGCAGGTGTTTGTGAGGGGTCTGTATAGAAGCCATGCAGGGAATTAGCAACTGAGGCAAGTTGCCTTTGGAAAAGGAATAGTCCCCTGAATAGATTTGCATTTCTTAATTTTGGGATCATCAGCAAACAAGAGCCAAGCGAGCAGCCCTCCCGCAGCCGCAGCGCTTCAAAGCGCGGAGGGCAGCGCGTGTGCGCGGCGGCCGCGGCCCCGGCGCTGCCCGCAGCCCCAGCCACGAGTCCCTGCTGTCTCCTTGCTTTATTGTCCCGGTACAATGGGAAGTGTGCGAGCACTGAACACCACCTTCCTCACCCAGGTCCTCCCCGGTCTCCTAAACCTCCTCCGCGAATGCCCAGCTGCCCTCTCCCTGCTGGGAAGAGAAATCCCGTAGAGATGGAGCATTTGCTATGGGATAAATCCTGCCTGCAAACTCCAAGTGCCCTATTTGAACTGTGTCTGCTCTTTCTGTGCAGGATCCCCGTTACTCACGCAAGGCAAGTGATGCTCTTGCAGAAGGTTTGGTTCATAGTGACGCTCTTGCAGAAGGTTATATTGAAGCTCATGCATTGAGCTGGTGTCGTCTTCCATGTGGCTCAGCCAGGAACGAGGGCTGCTCTCACACCAAGGCACATCAAGACGGCACTTACAAAACCTTGAATACGACTGCACGCGGGGAAGACTCAACCCAACCAGGGTTTCTCCATGCCATGCATCTCATCCTGTAACCCAGATTAGTACGTACTCAGTGCTGTGATGGTTTCTTTAAAGATACTTTGGGAATGGACTTGGTTAGATGTGTTCTAAGCCCTGCACAGACGCTCTGAGTATAGCCAAAATGTAGCTTCCACCCTCTCCATGCTAAGCGGGTATCTTAGTAACTCAAGAAAGTCAATACAAGCAAGGGTAAGATGGTGTGAGGAAGGTTCTCAACCAAACGAACTTAGCTGTATAACTAACTACAAACCCTCATGCTCAAAAAGGCAAGTTCTCCTAATGAAATTTGGAAGCCCTGGATGCAGAACGGAGGTTCACCAGTGCCCTTTCCACTTGGCAACCTTACCTCTCACACAACTCCTCCTTGTGGGAACATCACCTCTTCAAATTGTACAATTAAAGAGCTAAAATGTCCCATGGCATTCAGCAAGCTAGACTACTACCTCTTTCTTGAAAGGCTCACACTGCATGGATGAAAAATATCCCACCGAGCTGGGCTGGGGAAGCTGGTACTAAAGACATCAGTGGTCTCTGCCAAGGCCAATCTTAGCACCCACTTAAGCACCCTCACAACAGAGAGCACTGCACATCCCACCATCTCAGCCCAGGCTTCCCACGAGCTGCACAGCGAGAGCCAACGTGTCGCTCCATCTGCCACAAGATCCCTATAAAAGCAAGTGTTATTCATAAAGAATCAAGGGAAGTCCTCAGAGCAGAGAGGCTCCAAAACACGGCCCACCTTAGTACGTCAGCTGTACCTGAGAGCACGTAATGACCATTCCAGTTAACCAAAAAATGAAATGGAATTCCAGGACTGAATCTCCAGAGGGTGCTGCTGAAGGCTGGATAAGGAGCAACGGAGGATGCTGGCAGGAGCATATTCTAATGCTGACACACTGTGCAACAGGATCCATGGTGCCTGCACTGCTTGCCTGGGGAAAAAGGCACAGCAATGCAAACATCATTGCTCAAGACCAGCTTCGATTTATGTCTGAGAGGCAAACGTGACACATCACTAACTGTTTGAATGGGCAGGCGAGCTGCTCACAGGAGCAGTCTACACAGGACACCTTCCAACACGCTCCGCAGTGCTCCCCAGGCTCTGTCCACATCACAGAAACACCCCCACTCCAAAGCACAACATGGGAGAAAGGCTGGAAGGGAAACCCAAAATGGGTCTTGGATGAGATTGTAGAGCACGAAACCACAGGCCAGGGAGGGACTTCCAGGGCAGGTCACTGCACTCCGTGAGAGGGGGTCTCAGTTCTAGAAAGGAAAAAGAGGAGACAGAAATGTTACACATTTGTTAAAACACTAAGATGGGATTTGGGCACCACAAAACGCATCCATTAGGCCTTCTCCCAACCCCATCCGATAGGTCTCATTGCCTATGAGATGGGGCTCCAGCAAATACACAGACAGAATAGGTGCAGAAGATGACACAACAAAATAACTTGAAGGAACTATGTAAGGGGCACACACCAGAGTCTCTATGCAAACAGCTCTGAAAAAGAAAAAAAAATCTCTTCCAACTTGCTGCTCTTTTTGGCAATGTTCTTATTGTGTCCCAGTGTTCCAGGCTGAATTTGGGAAAAAAATAATCTGGATCCCACTTCAAGAGTTAGTCCAGTCTGTAGCTCTCACCAGGAGTACCTAATGCAGGAACCTGCAGTAATAGATCTGCAATCTCAAAAACTAGTGGGTATGTTCACTTTGGTCATGACAGGAAAAACACGATTAAATAGCTTAGAAGAAAAAAATGATCCAACAGTTCTCACCACCTTTTACGGCTATGGAGCATCTGTGAGCAAATGGTGATTCCTTCAGATTTCTTTAAAGCTATTTGCTATTCTCACTCTTACTATGGCTACTGCTGTGCTGCTTATTTATGACTGGGGGCACCACAGCACACAAAGTAGCTTCTCGCTTGGATAATAAAAACTCACTCTCAGCTTTGGGAGAAGGAGTGAATACTCACCCATGTCAAATCTACTTGGCACTAACAGTAAATGCCAGGGAAATGTATTGGCACAAACACACATGGGAACCAGATAAGGACAAGAACGTAGCCAAAGGGGCTGATGTAAAAATCAAATTTCCAGTCCTAGAACATTTGCTGCCATATTTTCCATGTTCCAGGAAACAGCCCTGCTAGGCCCTCACTCTCACACCTAGGTTTTAATGACTAGCTTGAGAGCACAAGGCTGCAGTGTTGCCAGGTCTCACGTTATCATGAAACTTCTCATATGCAGGGGTTTTCCTGCTGCTTAATTTTAGCTCTAAGGCAAGTGATGAGATGAAAACGGCAGTGAGGGATGCTCACACCTATGCTCTGGTCCCTAAATGCTCCTTCCAGAGCTTTAGTAATGCAGGGTCCTACCTAATCAAGATGTTTGGATTCTACTCGAAGGTGTCCTTTTCTCTCCAGGAGCTGTATAAACAAATTTGGAAGAGAAGTTTCACCATTTAGGCACCTAAGAGTAGTGTCTTAAAGTGGGCAGCATGAGTATTCTGAGCTCTTCAGCTGGAAAAGTGACCCTCTGGCCTTCACAGCCAGGACAGAAAGCTTGAAAACATATTTTTTAAGTATCCTAATTGTTTCAAACACAGAAAGCAAGGAAACAAACAAACAACCTCCAACAATTCAGAAAACCTTTCAAAAACCTCCTCCTTTTCAAGCCGCACTCATGGTGTTGTCTGATGTGTTGGATCATGAGCTTGAAAACTTGGACCACACCACGGCAAGAAAATAACTCTTTTCTCGTGATACGATCTAGAGATCTGGGGAAAGCACTCTCCTCTGTACAGGAACCTGTGAATACTCGTTGACAAGTACAAACCTAGAAGAGAGAGATGTGTGGGAATATCCAGAAAATTTAGATCCTTGCAGCAGTATTTTTTTAATGATATTTCCAACAGTGTCAATAATAAGTATTTAGCCAGCAAGCCTAAAGAATCAGGGGCCCATTGGGATATCCCTTGACTGAACAGAGGTGGTGTTTAGGCCTCAGCACCCTCCGTGTTCAGGGTTCCTCCAGGCCAAATCCTGCTCCAGCCGATCTCACAAGAACTTTCTGAAGATGAAACTCTGGACTTCACTGAAATCAACACCAAAATCCATCTGACTTTATAGGGGTCAAGATTTCATGCCCAAATTCCTGTCAACTGCCTTTAAAATGCCTTACCCCACTTTGGTGCCACACAACAAGTGAAAAAACATGAGCATAACACTTCTTCCTTTCTCCTTGACGCTGTTTGTTAGCAATTCAGGGTTTAAGAAACAGCAGTGAACAAAATCTACATGCTAATTGAGCCCACGGGTGCATACAGCAGACCCTGTCGTGCTGGGTGCTCGCTCTTGGGTCTTTGCTCAGCAATAGCTCCCCTCAGCAGAGCTCGTTTCAACACACACAGTGCCACACTGCTCTCCTGCAGCAGAGAGCCTGGCCCAACGCGCACAAGCGGGAGGCGCCTTTGGCTCCAGAGAGGGAAGATGGGATCTGAAGAGAGGACGCTACCAAAGGAAGGCTGGGAGGGTAGAGCCAGATGGCTGAGAAAAGGCAGACGGAGCATGACAAGCAGGGATTAGTAGTTTTTAAAGCAAGATATTTCCCATCAATGGGAAAATTTTGTAGACACGGGTGTGCAGTTTGCCTTTCACACGTGGGATGCCCTGGAAATCTTTTGGCTGCATCATCCCGAGCGAGCTGTAAGCCCAGCCTCTTCCAGGCAGCTTTTTGGAGAACAAACCCGCGGAGCCTCCGCGCGCGCCGCTCCGCTGGGGACCAAGCTGCCGCGACGCGGCCCCTTCCCAGCGCCGCGGGGAGGCTCGGGCCTCCCTCCCCCTTGCACCGCTTTGCTGGCCTCCCCTGCAGCCTCCAGGCCCTCCCCGTGCCTCAGTTTCCCTGGCCACGGGGCTGACACGAATCCCCCTCTGCTCCCCCTGCCGCCCCCCCAAATTATAACCATTTCTTCCTTTTATAATGGCAATGAACAGACCCAGCCAAGACCAAACTCACCCTGAAAAAACATACAAGAAAAAGCAGTCCTGCTGCAGACAGACATAAACTGTAATCAGTTTGGCCTGGGTCTATCCAGGTTTTTTTTGCCAAAGCGTCAGCACTTTGTAAATAATCCTGCGATTGCCTGCTTCACAGAATTGTTTTAAACTCTTGGCTATTTCAGATCTGGTATAGAATAATGGTATGAGTATCAGCGTTTCCCTTGTGAGGCAGTTTTATACTATTAAATCAGAGCACATGGGAATAGAATCACAAGTATTTTACCTGTAGCTTCTAACTGATTGTGCCATTTACAGATAATGCATATTTTCCCTTTTCAGTTACACAAGGATACCGGCCAAAAGAAGGTAGGTGGGAACATACAAATAGCTAATATACGAAGCCAGAGATAAAGAGCTTTACGAAATAAAAAAACAATGCAGAAAATCCCCTTGCATTCCCGAACCATAAGGAATTGACTGACTTACACTCTTGGCCATTTAAGTATGAAAAAAATAAAGAAGATGTTGTTCATTTTGTGTGTGTGCCTAATCCCACATTCTCAATACAAATGCATTTAACCTTGTCCCTTTAAAAGAGCCCTGGACAATCAGAATCATCTTTACAGAAGACTGCGCCTGCTTTTAAATTAGCTTTTTAAAAAGCAGCCATTCTCTCCTTCCCCTTTTCCAATTCCCATTCACACTGAGCACAGATAAACACAGGCAGGCCAGAGCTGGGAGCCCTCCGAAGTTTAAATGGAAACCGTGTTTCAGGACCGGGCTGCCTTTTCCAGAGCAACTCTGCGTTTTGCTGCCTGCCCAAGACCATTGACAGCTGTGGGGATTTGGACCAGCTGCGGCACCAGCACCTCAAGTAACAGAACAGAACGTCTGAGCAAACAGGCTGGCAAAACGACGACCTCGGTTTGGGGGATCATTCACAACCCACCTGGGAGGTGATTTTATCCTTCTGCAGTCCTACAGAAAACACCTTTCTCCTTCAGAAAGGCTCCTAGCAGGTGCAGGTCAAATCTATTTAATCAAATTTTTGCCTGTCCTAGCTTTACATCCGAGTGCCAAGCCCAGCTCCAAGGCACATGACAGCAAATCCGGAGTCACTCATGCCACTGACCTCCATGTCAAGCACCAACTTGGGAAGGAGTGCCCAATTTGACCTGTGGTATTTATTAATAACCTTCTTATGAACCATCTTTGCCAGCCCTCCATTGCCTCCCATCTGCGATCCAGAGCAGCGTGTGAGCTGCAGGGAGGTAAAGCGGTGCTGGGGGTTAAGAAGTGTATCTCCATTTGACAGCTGGGAACGCAGGAGCACACGGGCAATTAACGCTCGGTGACGCTGCCTTCTGGCACCACGTGCGCCCGCAGCCCCAGATAAGTCCCGCTGCGCAGGAGGGACGTCCTCCCGCCACGGCGGAGCCGCGAGGGGTGTTCAGATGGACACAGGAAACAACCACGGTTGTGGCTATGGAGGGACAGCAAGGATCGCATCCACCCGCGACTGCAGGAATTGAATGGTCCTTCCCAACGGCAGCACCGCGCAACAACCCAAACTGCCGGGTTATCCAGCTTCAGGCTCCGGAGCCGCTCGGCCCGGGCAGGTGCCGCCGCGCAGCAACGCTCCCAACGCCTTTGCTGCTGCTGAGGCCTCGCTAAGGGAAGGAAACGCCTCGAGTGACACGAGCAAGGAGCCAAGGCCAAGAGAGCGGCGGCCAGACCCTCCGCTCGGGCCAGTCTCCGTAGCCCCCGTGGCGGGTTTGAGCCACCGTCCTAGAAAGACCCCGATGAAAATAAACGTTGCAGATTTGTAATCCCAGCTTTACCACTGACTTGCTACTAGCCTGGCTACTTCTGTCACGTCAAAGCTTCGCCGCCTGCCAGCCTGGGGAACAACGGTGCCCAAGGGGACAGCGCGAGGCACTGGCACAGCGAGCTCCGCGCTGACACTCGGCACGGAGGATGTCACCCAAGTGCTACAGCCCCAGCAAGACCGGGTGACACTTCCCAGCTGAAGCTTTCCCAGTCACTCCTAACTTTCCAAAGTGAGAATTATGCACATGACATACTCTGTCTTCATATATAAGAGTGAGAGCACCTACAAGATGAGGTATAATGCACTTTTGTGAGATCTTGAAGGAAAAAACAGACAATTTATTAATAGCCAACCTCTTCAAATCATGTGTGTAATATTCTGTATTCTGGACTTTAACTGAATTTGCAAACAAGTCGGTAATATCCTAAACAGATTTTCTGCTATCTTAATTGAACACTCTTATATAGATCAGCACTGTTTTATGTGCATCGGGCAAAGAGTTTCACAAGTTAGCTGCAAGAAAAGTGCAGAACAAGCCCTTAGTGTCTCAGTGCCTACATGTTACACTGCATAACACCCTAATGGGACTGAGCATAAACTTTTTATATAACAAAACATGCCTTTTCAAATAAAAATGCTGTTTTTTTTTCTTTAAAGAAACATTTCATTTGCAGAATGCTGCCTTTTTAACAAAAAAGAAGAAAAAAAGAAATTTAGAGTGACTTTTCAGTACAAATTCAGGTTTCAAAAACATTTAATCCAAAACTACTCTTCAACATATTAATGCCTTCTTCTGAAACACTTTAAAAATAATATCCCTTAAAGTTTTTCGTGAAAACTCACTGTCTCTTCCTCATATTTTCCAGTAAAACATATTTAAAAAAGGGGAGGGGAGGCACAAAAATCAGCATACTTCAGTGGTGCCTCCTTCCAGCAATGCTTTCTTTGCAGTTAACCCTGCAAGCCTTGAACTGCAGTGAGGACAAGCTCAGACTGAAGAGAACTTACACAGGACGTGTAACTCAGTACAGATAGGCTGGATCATCCATCAGCAAAATTGGGCTAAGCGTTTGGATTGAAACATATATTACAAGATATGACAGGAAGAAGAAAAGCTCCTAATAGCACCTATATGTGAGACAGAGCAGATGATCTCACACGGCAAGTGCCTGCTGGGTGCACAGAGAACCTAACAAAGGGTCCACGTGCAACCTGCATTTCTGCATCTCCTGCCTTTCCAACAACTAACTCTGCGAGCCCTCCACGGAGCTCTAAGGTAGAACCATCTAGAAGCTTTTCCACGCTGAGAGGCACTTTTAATACAGTGCAGTTTGCAGAAAGCCGTGCTGAAAAATGTGATCGGTGACCCACTATTAGGGATGGTAACACGATGATCAGGGCACAGGGCTCGGGACTGGGAGGCTTCGGCTTCTTGGCTGACTTTGCTCCAGGCTCTCTGTGTGATCCAAGCCGGGTGAACACACTAGCTCTGTATCCTGCTTTCTGTAGAACAAGACTATTTCACAGAAGTGTTAAAGAGGCTAAATTCATAAATATTTGAAATTCACTTTGAGATCTCTGAGGGGCAGGAATTCAGAATGCCAAACAACTGTAGTGCTCCACACCTCCAAGGCACAGGGAAATGTTAGCCAATTAACTGCAGATTATTATGCTTAAAGGAATTAAAATAAACTCCTGCATTCTTACTTTGTGCAGGCAGGAGGGTGTAATGTCCCTCCGTTGTGTAAATATCATTCCTGGGTCCATTAATGAGTGGTAGTCATGCCACGGAGGAGTCAAGACATGCACCAACACCGTTCAACAATTGGTTATTGCCTTCTTCTCTCCATCAGAGGCTGTTTGGGAGGGCTGGGGGGGCACTTGCCTGTTATCTGACCTCCTCTGAGCTACTTGTTTGTTTCTCCTTACCCCAGCATCTCCCCTCAACACTTAGCTTTTGGGGTAAAAGCAGCAGCGAACAGTACAATCCATTAGAAAGCCATATTGCACAGGAATTCTTGCTTTTCGGGCTGCTGGAGAGGAGTTTTGAGCCACGAACGGAGCAGTGGTCAGTTTCCCAAGTACTGGATATCTCAGACTGCGGGCGCGAGAATCAGAGCCATGCAGATAAGGCTGTCATCAGAGATAAGAGCAGTCAACAACCCTCAGCGTCATTATCTCAGCAAAGGGAAAAAGCAGGTAGCTCCCCTTAATATACAAAGTGCAGCAGTTATATACGTCTCCTTTACAATGATAGATGGCCAGGGATAAAGGGGAAAGCGAAGCGGAGACCTTCAAAGGCAGCCTGCTTCACATCCTCTCGCTCCCAAATTGTGAGTATCTTTTCATAAACACCGTAACCAGCCCCCTCGCGGCTCCCACGCGCTCCGGCTCAGCGCGCGCGGAGCCTCCGCAAAACAATTTCACTGACATGGATCTAAGCGAGCTTCTTTTTTCTTCTTTGCTTAATGGAATTTCTTAAGACGGAATAATGAAGCAGTGATTGTCAAACACGCCTAACTGGAAGGCAAACAAATTGGCTGGATCAGGCCTTTTTAATTTGAAAAAATAAATAGAATAAACGTGAATTTATTTGCAATGGTTTGATGGCTCTCGGAAAGCATGACGCTGTTAAGCCCCTTTTACCTTATAATCAACCTCCGGGAGCACAGCACTCTCCAGAGTGTACCTGTGTGCGCAGGCTGCCCCGGCGCTCCCGGCTGCGTCCTCCCTCCGACGCACGCACGGTGCCGGACCCGGCGCCCGCCGCCACCGACTGCTGCTTCCAAACAGGGGCTTCTGTGTCAGCACCAAGACACCGAGACACCAACACCAACGTGACACGTTGTAACTGCCCTTCGCAGACACGCGGGCCAGCTGCGAAGCCCCAGACTGCTCCATCCCCAAAGAAACACCTTCATCAAAGCCCTACGGGAAGCAGAACAAATAAATAAGTGAAGACATAGCGAAAATAAAAGCAGCAAAATCCTAAATAAAATGTCTGGGTCTGATTTCTTTATGTGCATTTCTGAAGTGAGAAGAAGCACACAGAAGGGCATTTAATTAAATCAAAGGGTAAAGGAGGGGGTTGCCATGCTGCTTGCTATTATGTTACAGTTCACTAAAATGAAAACTTATTTTTAAACCTCTGGTATTAATTTGAGATTATTCAGATACTTAATTAAAAGTGCAGCATGTGTTAAATATTATTTCAACAAAGATTATCATCAAAACCCTATGTAATAAGATCCTTCAATGCTTAGAGCGATATTTTATGCAAATTTTCTATGCCACCAAATGAAGGTCTCTTCAATTTTTTTCCCTTCTTCATTTTGCTGCAGCAAAGTGTTCCAGGCAGGAAAGTTTCTAGAATAACAAGGATACTACAGATAATGCAGTGCAACAAATAGCAGCTCAGTGGTAGTCATGTTTCTGTGATCAGCTCCCTCACTGATAGCACTTTACGGTAAATGAATAGATCAAACAGACTCCCAGAAGAGTTAAAGGGCTAAATTTTGCTCACACTGAGCACGGCATAAGTCAGAAGGCAAAAGAAAATTTGTCCTTGCTATGTTGCGCTGCTGTAAGAAAGGCAGAATTTCACCCCTGTGCGTTAGGAATGAACCAACTATTTCAACCTGGACTGTATAAAATAATGACATTTCCAGGGTAAGGAATATGTTTTCCTGTGTGGAACTTCTCCTGTGGCCTTACTCTTGTGAACGGTTGGTGAATTTGATGGGAATTACTGTAAGTTCAACACTCAGTGCTAAACCTTCAGTACCATTAAAATAGTTTTTTTTTTTAATCTTTTACTTATTCTTTTAAATTTCCTTTTTTTTTCTTTCTTTAAGATTAATTACTTGCTCTGTTTGACACTATTTTGCCTGAAATCAAGTAAAAAAAAAGCAGAACAAGTATCAAACACTTGCATGGACTCTCCTCTCCTAAAATGGCTTCATCAGCCCTGTCACAAACAAACTTCGTTTATTGATAGGGGCCGGTGTCGCACTTACTCTAACGAACGCGGGACCGCTCTCGAGTGAAGACTTCATTGTTTAAGGTAAACGCACTAGTCACGAGGAATCTTGTGCCTTGTTTTTAACATACAAAACTTTGATAATTCACAATACAGAAGAAAACTAAAAAAGAACCACATTTGTTGCTCAGAATATATTCAACACTGATTTTCTAAATACAGAAGGTGCTTGCATGTTTTAGAAGCTGCTGTCAAAATACAGGAAGAGTGGCTACTTTCAGTTTGGGGAATACTTTAAGTCATCATTTAAAAAATTAACATAAAAAGCCTCTGGCGCAAATGATCAAAAATAATGTTTTCAGTGCAATGAAGAAAATGCTCCTATCTAACACGACACCGACACACCCAGGCTGTCTCTCAGGTTCCCCAGGGTGAATTCACTGCTCTCGTACAGTTTGAGAGCCCGGCTGAAACGGCCAGCGATGCATTCTGCCGAAATCACGAGCCCCAAAAACACCGTGACAGAGAACACTGAAATCCAATGGCAACAACTGGTACGCAGCCTGTAGTAAGAGGTAAGCTGCAGAAGAGACTTAAACAATAGGATAATAATAATAATAATAAATCAAATTTAACAAATTAGCAGAACACCAGCTTCAAGCTGAGAGCCAAGAGAGGATTCCTGGAGGTCAGATAGGAATTATCAGTACCACTGTCCTCAGAACAGACTGCAAAAAAAGGTGTAATAAAGTGCATTTAAGACAAACAGAAAATCATGGAGCTGGGAGGCAGCGCTCGTTTGTAACCATTTGCTCGGCGCTCTCCGCCGTTCCCTGCGCTCCGTTCGTGCAGCCTCTGTTCAGGCTCCAAACTCCTTCACGCTCGCTGCAAAGTTCCGAGCGGGGCACGGAGGCTGCAGGAACGCGGTAACAGCCCCACGCTAGTCCCATTAAAGGATTTCATTAACAGGCAAAAAAGCGAGTAGAAAAAGTAGCCATCGTTGGCTTTTGATAGCGAACATGCACCCACTGAAAATAGAGGCAGTGCTGAAATAATAACTAAATAGCAAGCTATCATGTAATCTACCCATATTTTGAAATAAAGATCTGAGCAGAACGTGAGGTATCACCTTAGGTTTCATACACACCTACACGCAAATAAACAACCATTTTCACAGCGGTGTGTGTATATGTATTCACACGTAAACGTCCACGCACACGGTACGTTTTACACAGCCCATCTCTGGCCGCGCGCGGGATTTTCGCGTGAGGAACGCGGTGCCACTCGCAGTTTGTTGGCGATGCTGGGGCAGGTCCCGCCGGGGCCTCCCCGCGGCCACGGCCGGACACGGGGCCGCGGCCACCGCGGGAGCGGAGGAGAGGAGCGGAGAGGAGCGGAGAGGAGCGGAGCGAAGCCGCGGCCCGAGGCGCGGAGCCCCGCGCGGGCCGGGCTGCGCGGGCCGCTGCTGCCCTCTATCGGCCCCGGCGGCGGGAAAGCCCCGTCCGCCCGCGGCCTCCTCTCCCCTCCTGAGGTACGAGGGGCTTCTCGGCCGCCCAATTCCCCCCGGAACGGCGGGCGCGGCCCGCGGGGGGACGAGGCGGACACACGGCGCGATGGAGCCGCGGGAGCCGCGCGCGGGCCCGCGCTCCCCGCACCGCGCTCAAACTTCCACCGTCAGAGCCGTGCGGCAGAACTTGGACTTTAGCAAGGGCCTTTGGTGCTTTCTCACACTCCTTCATACGCTACAAAATGATCCCGAGAAGTGACCGAGGCTACCCAGGGAAAGGGGGCAGCACAAGATTCCTTCAAGGGCAGCTGATGAGATATATATTAAAATAAATAAAGTGGGGACTTGCTGTAACCTAAACAGTGAAAATAAGGGTTCCTAGGAGGGAAGGCACAAACTGCTCGCTGGAAGCGGCCCGTCACAGCCGCTTCCCCGCAAGGCAGCCGTCCCCTCGCGGCGCTAACCTGGCCACGAACGCTCATCTTCCAGGAGCGCCAAAGCTCTTCCCGATCCTGCCTTCACTTCCCTGGTTATGAAAATCTGGAGAAATGCCACAAAATTAAGTTAATCCAGCGTGAGTTTGGACTCAGACTTCCAAATATAGTCATTTTAAAGGGTGAACTGTTGTTCCTCCTAATAGTGTATAAATGTTGGGGTCAGTCCTGTTTCCACCGAAGGCTATGTCAAGCCCTCGTAAACGCACATATACAGATTGGAGTCTAAACAGAGAAAGAATTATATACATGTGTGTGTATATCCAGATTGCATTAAAGATAATACACACATTCTCTCTGCACATACATACATACCGGGGTAAGCACCCAAGGAAATTTTTTTTTAAAATTTTTTCAGACATTTGAAGTAGCTGATGAGAACATAACTACTGGGCACTGTAAACTTACAGGGAAAACGAAAGATTACAATCTAAAGCAACTAGTATTGAACTGATCTGTACAAAAAAAAGAAGATATTGTCTCCCAGATGCGAGTGAATCCTGCCTTGCGGGTAATAACAAGAAAAACAAATCAAACTAAGGTTTTGGTACTAACCAGGATGCGTGTGTGCGTTTCTGTCAGGGGGGCCGTGTAGCTGCCATGGTCTCAGAACGAGTTAATGCCTCAGGATGAACTCCCAGGCTGGTCAGTGCCGAGTGGCCATCCTCACTGCAAAAACTACATTTAATAAAAACAAGCCAAGTTAATCCCTTCCTTGAGGTCCTTTGGACTTACCTGCATCCTGCTACGGGTTTATAAGAGTTTCAAAAGCAAGGGCTGCTCTTAATCTCTAGCCTAGTGTCTAGTGCAAGGCAGAAAACAGCATGCATTTTAAAAAGCAAGTAGTGGGCAGAGCACCCTATGTGACACAAGCTGAACAAAATCAGTAACTTGGTGCCGTACTTTGCAAACTTCATCCCATCTTTTTCCTCCATTGCTTTCACAAACAGATCAGCTTGTACAGGTATCAGGCAGAGAAGTGCCTAAATGGCACAGGGAAAAAATGAATTTTAAGTCATGCTAGTAAAGATCTCAGTCAAAACAGGCCAGCATTCAGTGTAAAGAAATAGGACTGTGAGCAGTTCCCAGGTCCTACGGATTGTGTTTTATCTTTCCAAATTAATGCATCTCCCCAATAACTGTACATTTGTTTCCTGTATGGAGTCCATTAACAGCTGGGTCATACTTCAAGTCCTAGAGTTTACAGCATATACAGGGGAAATTATTTTTCAGATGATCTCTGGCCCTACTTCTCTGTAGATATTCGGAACCACCCACATAGCCTACACCCAGCCACGGGCCAGGCTGCGTAATGCGCTCTGAGCCGTATTTTTAAACTGCCCACGTATACGCAAGAGGTTTTCCAGTAAGCGAGATATTGCTAGTGGTCTGCCCCAATTTTAAAGAGAAACCAGCAACATGAAATATTGTTGAACTGGACTTGTCCAATTTTTTTCCTCTGAAACAAAGCGGAGAAGAAATACGCCACTTCCAAGAAAAAACAGAAACACATATCCCAAACTCCAGCACGTTGGTTATTTACTGACTGCACAGCACAACATTAATTATCCAAATGTTCCTGTTCTCCAAAACATGCCATGCCCCCCTCTGCCTGTTAATTACACTGCAAACTCTCCCAGTTATTTGAAACCTCGATTATCCAAAATTCTCCACTGCTGCCCCATTATGTTTAGATAATTGAGGTTGCATGGAGCACACTTGCAGGCAGTTAGAGCAGCAAGCATTATCTTTCAGCTGATACAACTATCAATAGCAAGTGTACAGCATATACGACAATGGCTTTATTGTGCATATGGAGGGAGATAGAGATGAGATATAGTTCCGGGAGGCAGTTTGTCTAGTGGTTACAGTACAGAGTTGGGTGTCATGAGACCAGAGTTTTAATTACTACCTCTGCTACCGACTCTGTTACTCAGATAAACCACTTACTGTCTCTGCATGCCAGCATCCCAACCTGCAAAAAGGGCACCGTGACAATTACCCAGCTTTGTAAAGTGCTTTGATATCCTTTGATAAAAGGCTTTTTATACATAACTGCTGAGTATTACTGTCCACTTAATTGTATTTTTAAAACACTTTTGAAAGAAAGGATTGAAAAAATAGCTGAAAACTTGAGAGACAAAACTTCAGTTGGTGGGGACTGGCACAGAGCAGCGCTGATTGAGATCAGGCAGGACCTGGCCCTTTAAACGTAGCTTGCCAAATGTAACGTGACGAGGACGAACAAGCTGTACCTGCGCTCGGAACAGGCCACTCAATGCAGGCTCCTATTTATTAAGGCTGCAAAGTGTTTATGCCTTACCACAAACTGGCACCAATAGTCACTATTTAAACAAGAATAATACAGATTTCACTAAAGCAATAATTTGCTCACGTTCAGCGTGCCAGAATCATCGTGTGCAGAGAGTCCCAGAACTTTTGCATCTGAGACTCGGCATTCAAATGCATCCTCCTCACGCTGCATGCCACCCCGGGCAGGGTGCCAGCACCAGGGAGCACATCCTAAAAAAAACGCTGTGGTACCATTAATGTTTGCACCATGTAAAATGCACAAAGATAATAGAGGATAAACGTCTTCAAATAACGATAAGGCTCCTGATTGCAGCTGAGTGACTACACAAGCTATCTATACAAAGCTGTAACTTCAAGCACAGTACACCCGGATATACTGCAAACATATTTGTAATCACCAGCCACCAAATTCCTTAAGAGCAGACAGAATACAACCCTGTGAGGTAAGGAGATGGCACCTGAGCACTCTGCTATCTTCCTGCTTTGTCTTATAAGCATCTCAAATTCTGTTCTAAGGCTTTTTCCATGTGGTGATTTCTGCAAATCACCCTTCCTCCATGGAGTGCTGAGGTGAAGGAAAAAATCCTGCGCTCGCTTAAAGCCTTTTATTTCTCTTGTAACATGGACATCTTGGAGAGCAGATTAGCCAAAGGAGAAAAAATAAAAAGCAAACGGTATTACTGGTGACCTAATCCTTCCTCTCAGAAAAAGAAAGGGGAAAGAAAGCCTCTTGTGATCTCCAAGGAGGAACCTGCCTTGTAAACTAGTCTGCTGTTTGAAACGGAAACAAGAATGTGAATCCTGATACTGAGAGGCTACCAAAGCAGGGAACAGCTTAACAGACCTGAGATTTTCGTTTCAGTGCAACACAGGGTATTACACTACGGTCCTGTCTATGTTAGAAAAACAGGCAGGGAAAACTTAACAGGTTATAAGATCCTTTGGACACAAAGACATCCAAATGTGGTTATTTTTATACAGTAGGCAGGACCGTAATCTGCGTCCAAGTTTATAAACTGTGGGCTTGTAGTTCATTAAAAGGATTCTGTTACTAACTCCTCTCTCGTAGCTTATTGGAACCAACCCCCATGACATACATTTACAGCCCTTTCAAACCTGCCCCTCTATAAAACCAGGAATGCTGCCCCTGCCCCCTCCTCCCCTTAGGGAATGGGGGCAATCAGTGTTAGATTAACTAAATATTTGAAGAAGGGAACCATTTTTACTGGCAAACACTATTTGGAATAAAAGCTCATACTTCCTAAAGTGCTCAGATAATAGAACATGAAGACAGACACCTTTGCTGCCACTGTCCATCTCTGACAGGTAAGGGATTGAAACCTCTTGATTTTGATCCCGCTCAACATACATTTGATCCCACACAGCCCCCTTTACTGGGCCAGGGCAGATAACCGGCCCATTAAGGCCAGTCTTGTGTCCAGCTTCACTCACCTAAAACATTCCTATTAGCTGATCTACCAGACAAACTTCCCTTCCCTTCCTGCATGCGAATACCCATGACCAGAGCGCCGCTCCCTCCGCTTTGAGCTGCTCAGAAGTGTTGAGCAGGATGGGTTTTTGGTAACGCCTTCAAACTTCCAGGTTCAATTCTACACAAATACTTGGAAGGTCTCCTCAGAGCACTGCCGTGGCATCGCTTCCATTCCTCTGCCGTGTGGAGACAAGCACTGCTGGTCCAGACACACAGACACAACCGTCACGAAGAGCTCCCAGAAACACTCCATGCCTCTGTGCTCCCCGGGAGAAAAATGCTAGAGAAAATGTAAACTGTGGGGAACATATTAAAAAAAAAGTCACTGTGGCTCCAGCTAATTCATTCTTTAAATTCCAGGTAATACCTTTAGACCTCTTTTTTGGCATACTTCCCCAACTCTTACCCAAATATCTGATCTCCATGGTGGCAGATACCATTCTGATAGGAAAGCAGAAATTCCTTCCTGACCCAGCATATTACGTCATGCCTCTGAAATGCAGTATCAAACCCAATCCAGCTACCTGTCCATCTCAAAACTGCCTATCAATTAGCATTAGACACTAATTTGATTAAATCAGTATGTTGAAATTTTATTTGATTCCACCTAAGGACTGTAATTCCCCCTGCGTGTTCTCTGTAACCCACTAATTTTCCAATGGAATGGGAAACACAGGTTGGGATTTGGAGGCTATTTCTTCTACTTGTTAACATGTGAGCTTAAAACCGCAGTAAAAAATAAATCCATACAACTTTATAGAATGAGATTTGCCAGTTTAAGAGAAAACGGCTTTTTTACAGAACAACCCAGATGGAAAAAAATGTATACATTTAACTCTGAAACCTGAAGTGTTCTTTGAGGGAAAACGAATACGTTTTAGCCTTAAAGGGATCACAGACTGCAATTATATAATTCTTGTCAACTGATGTTAAAGATAGGCTGGAAAGAATGTATGCTGAGGCCCTGCAATAAAACGAGCTCCTTTACTCCTTTCAAATGTTTGCAAGCCTTGGAGGTTATCCAAAGGTCGAATACAGGAAAAGTCTTGGTGAACAGAAAACATAATCATGAGCTTTTTTAATATGGGCTCTTTTTGTAATAAAATAAAATTATTGTAAGGGAGGGGAGGGCGGGCTCTGTCTCCTCAGATCTAGAGCCAGGGGGGCTGAGTTTTAATCAGACGCTGCTGTTCTGCCCTCCTCTCTGCGTCCCAGCCTGTCGCTGCACGGAGGAGCCCACGGCGCTCGCCCCGGTGCCGCGACGCAGAGCCTGGCGCTGGGAGCCTCCCGTGGCCTCGGTCCCAACAGAGACACGGAGGGAGGTGTCCCCCGGGCGCCACCTCAGCGCGGGGCAGCGCCGAGCCCTCCCGCCTCACGCTTACCTCAGCGGCTCGTGTCCAACAGCCCCGTCGTGCAGAGCGGCGCCGTGGAGCGCTGCATCCGCCACCACGGCGGAGCCGCTGCTGGGTGCACCAACAGCTGCTCCGTTTCTCACAGGAACACCAGGAGAAGCAGCGAGCAGGAGGTGATGGATATGGAGAATATCATATCCAGCTGCAGCAGTGCTGGACGTTAGGAAACTCATTACTCACATGGATCTCCGGCAGAATCCAGGGCTGCAGTCTCTTAGCAAAAGTGCTGTAGTGCTAAGTGCTATTTCATGATCGTCTATGGTTAGGAAGCTGATTTTTCCCCTGGAGTACTTGATGACATTGACTGGCTATCTCACCTGGATAGCAAGAAATCAGGAAGGCATCATCGTATCACCTAAATTTGGCTCACAAGTTTTCTATCCAACTACTGTTTTGACTTCCCTTCCACCTTTTCAGCTGTTAAGTGCAAATCTGAAGCTGCAAACCAAGAATATTTGGGAGGAATTCATGAAGCAGTCATTTATTGCAGGCATCAGGTGCTTCTAAGTCATGATCATCCTTTACAGGAAAATCTGGGAGAAGCACATGGAGACTGGCTTTGTTCTAATCCCACACCCTCTCTGACACTTCATAACCATTTGCTTCTTGTGGTGACTCCTCCATCATCCAGCTCTTACTACCCACACGTTCACCTATTCCTGTAGGCTGAAAGAATCATCTTCCAACAAACTACATTTTTTTTCTTCCTCTCAGACAACAGAGGCCTGATTTCAGGATCAGGCTGCACTGCTTGAGGACACGTTTACTTTCACAAGTCTGTCAACATTTTGAAGATGTTTTTCCCATTTTTCTACTTCCTTGAAATTTTCTTTTTCTGCATCACGATTATCTGGAAGGAGAAACCTTTCTTATTCCCTTTTCCAAATGAGTACCCAGAATTAGAGAAAATACCTACCTCTCCATCTACGTGAGAAACTTATTTCAGAACTGAAGCTACCTGGGTGGAACGCCAAATACATCTGCCCCATTTGGATGTAACTTACATTAGCAGTGCTCCCATCGACCATCCATGAAGGCGTGAATCCATGTTTGGAGTACTTCTTCTGATATCACTTCAGGCCAGCAACACATTTTCCAACTTCAGCTCTTGCTCATCAACTTTTTCTGTTCCCTGAGCTTACAAGAGGGTGTAGGGAGCTGTAATTTCATAAAGACACGAGACAATAGCTTTCCAAAGACTTGTGACGCTATTGTGTGTGGAATATGGCATATCTTTATTTTTAACAGTATAGGCACTCAAAAAAGGGATGCACTTGGCAGCCCAATTGCACTCCAGGACCAGTCAATAGCACTGGCAGGGTACAAAACACCCCGTTAGACGTGCCAGCTCCATTTCATTTTACCTCACCCTCTTTTACCCATTCCTTCTCCTCCTGTTGAGAGCTGTTCCTTGGCTTTAACCGTGAGCTCCTCCTCTTCTCTTTTAGCTGAAAAATCAACAGAATAAATACATGAGCAATTTTATGAAATCACTGGAAATAAGCTGCTGATATTTGAAAATAAAGGCCCCTATTCACACTCTGTTTTGGTGTGTGCCTAAATCCAGCTATCTCTAGCAGGCTTAAACACACGTTTAAACACAGATTGAAGGGCCCTTTCTGAATGGAATCTATTTGCCCAAATTGGGGGATATATTACAAGGAGACAGCCTACAGAAACAGCATGCACTCAGGACAGCAGAGGGGCCCAGGAAACAGGGAGAGCAGCAAGCTGACCCTGCAAACCCCAAATGAAATCAGAGACTAGGGAGATGAGATCCAGATTTTCCAGTGTGCAGTCCTGAACGCAGAAGGTGGATGCTCAGTGGTGCTGCAGGCAGCCAGCTTTTCAAATGAGCTCCACACATGGGAACAAATATGTCCAAAGGCCTCATACCCCATGGGGAGCTGCTGGGTGCTGAACACATATGAAAATCTGGCTCTCAGAGTGGGCACTGAGCCCTGGCAAATCTGACTCCCAGCCCTGCTGAAAATCTGTCACCACATCGTCAATGTTAAAAGACAGGTTTTTCAAATGGGAAAAGTGCATTTATCACCCTCAGCAAACTCACGAACAGCACAAGGCATAATTGCTCAAATGTCAAATAAAAATTCTCGTCCGAGTAAACACCAAGTGTAGACCTTTTTTGATCCCCAAATATGAACGCTTTAGAACAGGATGAGCATGTGGCCAGCGGGGCTGTAATGGAGAGTGCTTTGTATCCTTAACTCTACCAGGCGTGATAAAGTGCCCGCTATCATGAAAAAAAAAACCCATCTGAAAGACAGAGGGAAACCAGATGGGGAAAGAACACAAACTCTCAGCAGGAATCTCAGTTTTTTTTTTTTTTTCTTGATTGCTTTCAAATTTTCCAAAATAAAGATCTCGCCTAGAGCTGGAGGCAAAGCAGGAATATAATCCCATCCACCTGAGGCATTCAGAGGGCAAGGTTGAAAGGCCAGATTTCTTGTGATGATCTGTGAAAGTGAGCAAAGGGGAGCATGCATCCACGGCCTGGTTCCCCGCAGCAGCAAGCCAAGGCTGTGAGGGTCTCTACCTCAGCTAATGCTGATTGCAACACCTTAGGAACTTCTGTGTTTGCTATCCTTTCTGCTGCTCTGGCAACTGCTTCATCATCTCTCTCTTCTTGCAGGTCTTCTGATGCTTCCACCACTATCGCTGCTGCCTCTCCAGGCTCCACCTGCCCTGCTGCTGCTCTTTCGGGGCTGATCGCCTCTCCACAGGGATCTGCTCCTTTGGCATTTTCCATCTTCCCTGCTGCTTCCACCTCGGCTTGCGATGCTGCGGCATCCTGAGCTGCTCCACCTGGTGCTGTGACAGCCAGGGCTTCCATTCTCCCCGCAAGGTCACCGATGCCCAGTTTAACGGGATGACTCTTCTCAGTGGACAGCGTAGGTCTGCAGAGCCCGAGAGCTGGTCTGGATCCTGCTGGTAGAAGACACAAAAAACAAGCAGGATAGAGAGAACAAGCACATTTCCTAGCACCATTACAGGTGGTTTGGTGTGAGGACCTGGAAATGAGGCAGCCAGCACAGATTGCTTTTTAACTATCTGTTGTTTTTTCTTCTTCTGACCTGCAAAGGTTGCTGCAGTCCTATGATCCCCATACACAGCAAGGCTGTTCTGTTTCAAAATCCTTGCTGTCACATTAATTAAGTCTTAAATTGGGATGTTCCTCCCAATACAGTGAAAACTCCATCAGCCCAGGGAAGTGAAACTTTGATGATCAAATGATCATTTCTGGTAAATACATCAAGACACTGTTATACTACATTTGTAACATTGTCATATATATTAATTTTTCATTACAAAGATCCTCTACCAAACGTATTTTTACTGTCAGGTCAGACTGCAGTGAAAGAAACTTTGAGAGAAGTCACAACAGAGATGCTCCTCAGCCTCAGAAGTCAGCAGAAGCCAGCGAGGTGATTCTTGATGGAATAAGCTGTACGAATTCAGAGTTCAGAAGTCAGATACAACCATCGGGTCTGTTCATACCCACCGCTCCAGGTAAAGAATCACCATGTGATTCATCACCCTCTGTTTTGTTTCTTCTTTCCCATGCAGACCAGCACACGCGGCTGATCAGCCAACAGTTAACTTTTGGGCATGTGATTATGCTGATATAAAGGGGTTGCTGTGGCATGGGAGGCATCCTCGCACTCAGAGCAATCCAGGCAACACAGCACCAGGGCTTGGCCCAGCTCTCAGATCGTGGGTTCAGCCCCTCAGGCCGTCTCAAGAAAGAAACACTTGTCAGATGTGCTAAGGAACTGTGATCCGGGGGAGCCCAATGCAGGCTCGGTGGGACAGCGCGAGCTGCTCCCAGCTCACACGTGCACCACAACCCAGCACCAGGGACCTCGGGGCAGGCCTATGAAACAGCGATGACACCGCACTTCAGTGCCATTATCATCCGTGACTGAAGAACTAAGTGGAGACAAGAGAAAAAAAAACAAGCAAAAAGCTGTAAAAGGACAAGCTGGAATAAACAAGAGGTGCCAGGGCAGGAGAAGGGGAAAAGGATGGAAGAGAGCAAAGGGAAAAGGAGAACTGAGAAAAAAGAGGGAAGAAAACCTGGAGGAGAGGAAAGAGGGGCGCAGACCTTCATTGCTAAGGGAAGGACAACTGTGCTCAACAGCAGCACTCAAGGAGGAGACCCACAGGGCCCAGAGGCACCTGAAGCACCCTGGCCCGCACACCTACATCCTGTGGACACAAGTCATTCACTCGCTTATGCCGCTGAACAAGCTACCTGCATATCTGCTTCATTAAATAGTAACCCCGTGGGTCTGCTGACAACAACATACTTCTCTCTCCTTTGGTAATTAGCCCTGAAGGCTGGTCACGCTCACTGGCCATGAAACGCTGCAACAAGCAGCCTTTTCATGCCACAGGCTTTACCTTTGTCCCTGTCTGTTCCCATGAGGCAGGTAAGGAGGGCGCGATGCCGGCCGACACCAGCGC
The DNA here is from genome assembly GCF_059628265.1 of Tinamus guttatus. Classification (NCBI taxonomy): domain Eukaryota; kingdom Metazoa; phylum Chordata; class Aves; order Tinamiformes; family Tinamidae; genus Tinamus; species Tinamus guttatus. The sequence continues at coordinate 438,135 of NW_028289114.1, read as the reverse complement.
TCCTCAGCCCCCGGCCGGCCGAGGTGCGGGCAGACGTCCCTCAACAGGGCCGATACGAGCTCGCCAGCAGGGCCGGCCTCGCACCACGGACAGCGGGAGCCTCCGGCCTCTTCCTTCTGCTCAAGAAAGACAAGGCCAGAAGGGCTGCAGCTCGCGGCTAGGCCGCTCGCCGCAGCTGGACCTGCTGGGAAGAGGAGGGGTCTTACGAGGCTCCAGAGATACAGGAGAGGAAGCGCAGGTTTTTGTTTAAGGAACTGAAGACTCTGCACAAGCCTGGGCACACTGTGTGCTTTGCAAACCTCGCCTGAGCTGTGAATGTCTTGGCTTAATTTATGCCACCAAGGACAGGACTTGTCTCCCCACTGTATGGGCCAAGCGTGGTAAGGCTCTGGTCCCAATTAGCAGTATTCTCATAAAAGCAATAAAAAAACCCAAATCTATTTCCACCAAAGAACCCATGAAAACCTTCAAAATGTGTCTTGAGTTAAGCTAAAGCTGATGTGAACTCCGTGTAAGATATTAAAATGGCCTTTTAAAATTACTCTCCTTGTCCAAAATCAAAGGAGAAGGGAGGTTAGTAAAACTCAGCTCCTTCAAAGATGTTAGAAGCCTGAACCAAAGGACACTCAATCCAAAGCTCTAGCTTTATCATCACATTTCACTCCCACAATATTCTGGAGATAAATTTCAGGCATCCCAGCAACTACAGCAATGGGAAAGATTAAAAGTGAACACATATATAATAATTCGTGTTGTTCCAGTGTTAAGACCACAAACCTGGGAACAAAACTTCTGCTGTACCCTGACTTGAACTATGGCCTTGTGTAAGACGCACCTCTCTCAGCTTGGTGTCCCTCATCTATAACACTCCGCAGTGCAGTGACTGGGAAATAGCAAAAGTTACTGCTCATTTTATACTGTCTGAGGCTTGGTCACTGTAAATTTCTTTTTTTTTTTTTTTTTCAAGAGCTTGATATCTGCAGCTCATGCAGTATGTACACATTAGCATTTTCAACCACATTTACATGGGGACCAACTTGATCTCATAACCTTCAATTCAACCTCATAAATTGCCCCTGAAGCACCAGGGTATTACCCCGCTCTCCCCAAGAGAGCAAGCGGGCAGACTCTTGGTTGAAACAACCATCACTCAGCTGCACTGAAGGTCCCAAATCCACTGCCTTCCCACCCAGAGCACTGAATGCTCCAGGTCTGAACACCAAGAGCATTTGCAGCCTCACCTACCTCTTGTGAGCAGTCCTGTTCCTTGCTCAAAACTGTGCAATCTTCACGCCTCCCACTCGTAGAGACTCCCTCTGTCCCGTCTGCTTTCTACTCTGCAGCAATTTCATTCACTTAGGGAAATTATTTGCGAGGCCCCTTGTTAAAATCTCTCCCACCACTTGGCAGTTGTTGTAGTTTGCCCCCAGACCATTTGTTTATGTCTGACTAATGCTCATTGCTTCAAAATGAGTTTGAACCTAATGCTGCGTCTCCCAATTAAATGTTTGATGGAATGACATCAAAACCAAAACAGACAGAAAAAATTATTTCCTTTTGATAGGCTATGTTGCACAGAACTTGCTGTTATAAGACTCTGGTTGCTTCGAATTTTGTCAGACTTTAATCTTTTGAATTAAAGCTTTTCATGCTGATTATCTGCCACGGTTGGAATTTGGGGTGAAATCTCAGCTAAAGTAGTTAATTCACTACAAGAAAATTTCTTTTTTCCAACTTTTAAAAATATATACAAACATTTCTTGCAAGTGTTCACTTGAAAAGCCTCAGTGCTGTACACTAGAACACTGATTTGAAATTTGGCAGGAAGGTCACAATAGTGCCACAGAATATATATATTTTACAATATTTTGGAGAGTGGTACATATTTGGCTAAGCTTTGATCCCCTGAAAAAACCCAGTTTACATATCTTCTGTAGAGATTTGTGATAGTTTGGCCACTAAAATATTTTTCAAAGTCCTGGCTTCACAATCTGAATATTCTTTTTGTATAGTTTGGTTTTCTTTAATATAATCTATAAAAATAGCCAGTGACCTTTAGTGACATCTTAACGAGCTCTCAGTTTCCTTCCATGGTTTGAAGACTTAAACAATAGCCCCAAAGAAATGACTCATTACTACACACATATGTAGTCAATGCCTGGGAAACTGCTGGCTGCCGGTCAGCGGGAACAAGAAGGAGATTCACACAGTTCCAAAGTGAGGTGGGTTTGGGCAATTTGGGGATTTATGCTTGAAAGACCTAAAATTCAGCGAGCCAACTTCCCCCACTGGTGCTGCACACTCCAAGCCAGGTGCAGGGAGGGGATATCCACATGTCTGGGGGGAAGATGAGAGGAAGAAAAACGCCGTGGTGCCAGGGGACTTGGTGTCCTCCATGCTCACTGAGCTCTTGTCATAACCCCTGCCATGCCCCGAGCCTCCTGCCTTCTTAGCACAGGCTAAGTCTTTCAGTAGAGGATTTACCTTCCAAAACAGCATCTTCATATAAGCTGGGCAAGAGCAGTCAATTACCTTTATTCTTAAAGGAGGAGGAAAATTTCAGAACCCTATCAGGCAGCGTTCACTTGACACCGACTTTTAACACGTGCCCTGTAACCTCAGCCAGAAAAAACCCTTCAGCAGCTCAGCTGGCAGAACTGTTGCCTTTAGACCACAAGTAACATGCTTGAAATCCCAGAGAGGAAATATGCAGGTTTCTAAACAACTCGGGATTCTGGAAGTAGGGTCAGCCTGTTGGCTGACAGGCACAATATGACAACTGCTAGTGTTCAAGGAAAGCAGACTGTAGTCAAGTGAGTTATGTGGTGGCTCCAAAATCCCTGTCTCCCAAGAACTTCTTTTCTATATACCTGCCAAAGCTATTTACCCAGCATAGCTATAGCACTTGGGTCATAAAACAATACCGATGGCAATGCCCGGAGAACTCTGAGCACCTATTGTAGAATCACTGAATTCCTCCTTTGATCACCATGGTCAGAAATATCTGATTTTTATCACTCTTTAATAGCTCCCAATCAACTTTAAGAAGTTACCACAATGCTTATGGTGGAACCTTTGTCAGGCCAGGGTAATCATTGACAAAACCAGAACAGCAGATCGCACTAGCTCAGCACTGTCAGCCACATGTGACCTTCTCCATGGACTCGCTACCTCAGGGACAGCGTTTTGGCTTTCACACTGAGGATTGCTCTGCCCGTGTCAGAGCAGGAAAGGCTGTCAAATGTGAAGGACACTTTCTGAATTTCCCGCAAGAACCTGCAGAGATCGAAAGGGAAGAAAAGTTGAAGCACACTTGAGTCATTTCTGGAGGAAACACATTCCTGGGCATAAAGTAGGAGCTTTCACGTCCATACGTTGGGACTAGCTCAATTCAGAGGAAACAAAGCTTTCCCGCTCCTATGACGCAAAGACTCTTCCTCACAATAATGTCACCCTTCATCCATGTCTCAAGTGATGCTTAAAAATAATCTATAAATGTTTCGTTGCAGTTGTTACAACCTAGAGATAAAGGTACCCACTAGTGCTTTTCCAGAGATGGGCTAATTGGTACATCCCTAACTACACCCTGGGCGACTGTTCACTTAGTGATTTGTGCTGAAAGCTGCTGCTTGTTTCAGACTGAAGGACTCAGGCTGCCTCAGAGTTTGCCTCAGTTTTCCCGCTATTCCAGTTTCTCTAATAAAAGATACCAGCTCTACCGAAAAGCCTCGTACGAGCAATGCATCTTCCCTGATTCCAATTAGCTGTCAGTCAAAAGGAAACAAAAAGCCACTACTCTGATACACACTTCTAAAAACAAAATGGTCAAAACAGAGTCATTTGGATGAGGTTGACAAATGCCAAAACATTACAGCAGTTAATTACTTCACAAATTTCAGTTCTCTATATGCTGATGGGTGGTTTGCAAGAGGATTTCCTATCTTCGAAAACTCCAGAGAAACTTCCAAGAACTAAAAATGCTGAAAGTGAGTTTTTGGGACTAGGCCCCCACAGACTTCTCCAGGAAAAGGAGACACAAACACACTTGACCACCTGCTCCAGTGGAAGAGAAGCATCATCGCTGTTTCAGGGGATGTAAAATTAGTGATGTTTACAGCTTAGTTGCATCAAATGTAACAAATCACACCAAGCAGCCAAGAACTCTCTTGTGCTGAGGAAGAATCAAATCTGCAGGTAGTAATTTAAGAGGGAACATTTTTAGGCAATCATAAATTATATAATTACATAATTAATCCACTATTTTTAGGTAGTAAAGATCTAATAATAATGCATATAATAACCCCTTTTATCCAACTCCTCAGTGTGGGATTCGGATGCTGTGTTCAGATAAGAACTTTTCTCTTTATTACCTAACTGGGGAGGAACACGGGGAATTTGGGGACTGAAGCAGCAGGCATCAGCTCCAGGCCATTTACTGGAGCTGATGGCCAGCTGCCTGCTGCATCTGCCGGCTCACAGGAGACTTCCTAAGGGTTAAAATATAGTTTGAAATTACAAGATTTGCATGTTCCTCAGGAGCAAGAACAAAGGCAAAATTCACATGTCTCTAAATGAAATACTTCAAACATGCAGGTTGACACAAGCAAAACCTAGGAAAGACTAAGCAAAAATCAAGGAGCGTATCCATTTCACTTTAGGCATCAGCTGTGTATCTGATGGCAGTGTCAGGTCTTTTCCTCTATATGTGCACACATTTGTGTCCCTCAATTACAGATCACAAACTCATTACTCCGGTTACTTCATCTTGTGCAGTTTTACTATAAGGACTTCATTCTCTGCTGCATTTTGGGAACTCTGCAGACTTTTGTTCTCCTACTGAAGCCAGCCATGCAGCCAAATGATTAAGCTAAATTCCCTTAAAGGAAAATCTTTGTTTAATATTTAGATGAAAACATTGAGCTGTAAAACATTAAAGTGTTATTTAATGACCATTATAGCAATGAGAGCCAGATGGAAGCCGCTCTGTGCTGTCCAAGCTCGGCTGCCCGGGAATGATGCTCCATATGACATAAGCCCTCTCCAGAGCACGGTCAACATCACAGAGCAGCTCCACAACGTCAGCCTGTTCGCCAGAGGTCAAGTCCCCAGCCCGGCATCCCACCAAAGAGAACACAGTCTCCTCTTGCTCTGGGGGGGACAGAGGGACCAAAACTCTCCTTCATTAAATGCTTAACAAAAGCAGCTTTATGTTGCATCAACCACTAAGTCGCCTGAGCCACTCACTGCATCAAAGTGCAGCAGCTTCCAGAGGTGCCTTTGGGCTCCATCTCTTCCCACTGAAGCCAGGAGGCATCTTGCTACATGGCAAATGGGAAAAGGCTTGGACTAACATGCTCTGTTTAGGAGCAAAGTCCACACAGAGCCTGCACAAGAAAAGAACAACTGAACCTTCCCACAAAGCTGCTGCCACTGAGGAGGAAAACAAGGTCTGTTTACTAGCAAGGCAATAAAACAACTCAGGAGTAATAAAGAATGAACACCCATTCTCCAAATAAAACCTTCATAATGAATCAATAATATATGGATGTACCAGGCATTTAATTTAGTCAGCTTTAATTACTGAAAAACCCACAGAAGCAAGTAGCCAGGGACACCTGAAAAGCTCTCCTCTAATCATTATACTGGATCAGAGAAGCAGAGTCACAAAAATTCAATCAATTCCCACTGGATTCTTAAAGGCAGCTCTAATCCAAATCCTACTATCTAATGAGAAATTATAGTTTTGAAGGAAAAAGATCCATCTCCCACCACGGAAGTTTCCTCCAGCATTTGAGCTGAGCCAAGTGCAGACGAAAGCTTGAACCTATGCCCAGCATGAACACCAAGAATTTAAACTTTTGAATTAGGACAATATAAAAGATGCCAATAGAAATTCCTTTCAAGTCCTCCTGCTGTATAAATCTTGTCCTGCTTCTCTTCCAGTGCAGCCGGAACCTGGGCAGTGCCAAATCCCAGGGGAGACCCCGCTCACAGTATCCCTGACACAAGCCAGGGAGCAGCTGAAGTTGCATTAAAAGGTGCGTGTAGGAACCCCAGATCAGAGAAACCCACCTCCACTTGCAGGTACTTTTGGATAAACATCCAGAAAAGCTCAAGGCTTTTCAGCAGTCACCCTCAAGCAAACCTGCATTTGCCAGTTGTCTCCATGGGTGGTAAGGTCTATAGCGCAGGCACCAGCACTTCCTACGTACTAGGAAAATGCCAGCAGCATCAATCCCTGAATCTAAATGGAGCCCGCGTCTCCTGCCACAGGAAAATAATATTATAATCCAGCTAGTCCTGACATAGCTTCATGACGACTCTCCCCTCACCCATCCACACTACGTCATTAAGGTCAAATTCAGCAAGATTTAACATGTGAAAAATAATTGTACATGGTACACCCAAATGATCAGAAACTACGAAACAAGACAAATAATCAAGTCAAAACTGATCAAAAACAAAACTGAAAAAACATAGCAAAAACTGATCCATATATCTCTCTCTCTTCCCTTAAGCATCAAAAGTTCTCCATTCAATTACCTGTTGCCTTCTCTAAGATTTAAGTTTAAAATAAAGTACTCCCAGAGCAGTGAACGGAGCACGGAAATGTCCTACCAGAAATCTGCTTTTGTCTAGGCATATCATACCTCATAAAAAATAATAATAATAAAAAAGAACTAAAAATCTTGTGACGACAAGCTAGGTTTGAGAACCTTAAGAGCTCAAAATCTCACTCTCTTCCCTTGCATTAAAGGGAGCAGCTTCACAAGAACTCAACCCATAGATTATCTTCAGGGTTGTTGTGATGTGACTATGAGACTTCCTCATCAGGCTGCCAGTGAGGAGGAAAAGAAAAGCTTTCTGAATCAGGCCCTTATCGTTTATACCACATTACAATCCAAAATGAAGAATTACTTGCTCTAGATTTGATAAAGCATCTTGAGATGCCACAGAAGTACCCAATTTTCAATAAAGACATTAAATCTAAGCTTCAAAAAAAAAAAAAAAAAAGGAATAATTACATCATTTTTTGCTTTGAGTTTTAATGTTAAAGTGTCAATTTATAAAACTAGGTGAACATCCACAATTCCTAAGCAGTCTGCAACTAATTAGACCCCTTTTGATCTTCCGTTTTGCCTAGAAGCTTGTTCAACAACTTTACACTAAACTCGAGGTTTTGACACACGAGTGGACTGGGGGAAGGGAGAGGCCAACAGGAGAGTCACCTCGGTGCGAGTGGCACGAGCGGAGCGGCGCCTTCCAGCCAGCAGATGGGCTCTTATTTGAGCCACCTGGATAGGGACGTGAGAGAGAATACGCACTAAGAAGTAAACTGCAAGTAGAGCTGGTACTAACGTTGTAGCATTGCATATATAATTGTGTGTAGGAATTATGGTTTTAGGAGGATATCAACACAGGAGAATAAACATCAAGGATCCAGGGCAACAAGATGAGTTTCTTTTTATTGCTTCTAAAGGAAAACTGGGCGCTGCCTTTGCAGGTGGGCAGTGATCTTGGAAAAGAGGATGAAGCGCAGAGAGAAGAGGGCCCTGCAGCTTCCCAGCTCTGCAGCATCCACCTGCATGGCTGCGGGATGTCCCCAGGGCCCTGGCGAGACAGGGACAGGCAGTGCTAGACACACGCTGCACCAGAACAGACCTTCAAGCCAGTTGACTCCATCTTAGGGCAGCAGAAGGGACTGAATAATCAATTACCTTCCAGCTCGCCCTCCCCTGAAGCTGAAGGGCTGACAATAAAATAGCTGTGTGGGCCAGATGACATGAAGTCACTATGACTTTTGCACGTGTCATTTCTGTTACCGCATTACGATCTCCTCCCTTTCTGTAACACGCTATTCTTGCCTCTAAGACCTCAATGCCTCCCAGGAGCTGAAGGCAGCAGTGTTAAGGGAATAGAGATCCTTGCTCTGTCCTGAAATGAAATAGTATTGTCAGGTCTAAAGAATCCGGGTCATTTGGCTCACACGCAAGACCCTGAGGACCAGGGAGTCAGACTGACCAAGGAATGACTTAGTCACTGCCTGGAAAAGTTTATTTCTGGAGCTAGAAGAGGATTTCTGTTCCATAACATTGCTTCATTCCTTGTAATAAAGCATAGAGAGGATGCAAGTCAGCTTTGAGTGACTTCAACTGTGCAGCAATGTGGAAACGGGCAGTGCAATGTGGAAGGGAAGGGCCTCTAGCAGCCGTTGGGCTTCCTGGGACCACGGGTGGGCAGGGTGGGCTAACAGCACGGGACCCTGCCGCACAGGAGCCCCTAAAGCCCCTCCACGATTGCAGGACACAGCAGTGACACTGCACAGGGGCTGACAAACAGCCAGCAGCAACAGAACCAGCCAAGGGGAAAGTCAACTCCTCTCCGTCCTTCCAGAGCAAAAGAGCTGGTACTGACATCTGCCCACCACAAGGCATCTGCGAGACGAGACCATTAGCTGTGTCAATCTCATCTCCAAAGGGCACAAATCTGGCACCTGGTCTAAACCTCAGTCCAGTGACAGTAACAGCCTCCATTCCTGCACTAGCATCACTTACTTGTGCTGATCTCCTGCCTCGTGGTGGGAACAGGGAGGGAAGGTCCTAGCTTACCCAATAACTCCATTTGTTTAAGATTCCTTGTTCAAATAAGCACAAACCTGCTGATTACAGCTCAGCCCCCGCGGAACTGTTGCAGCCTCCCCACATCAATGCGAGACAACCACGTAATCTAGAGCATCCCAACCTCCAGTCCTGGGCTGTGCTCCAGCTCCCTTGCCCCAGACACACGACCCCTGCGAAAGCCTTAATCACTGCATTCAATTTGCTGAAAATTTGGTTTTCCTCACCCAGTTCAGAGGCCATCCGGGCTTGCAATTTTACCTCCTTTTCTCTTTGCTCTCCTTGCAGCACATCAGCTGAATGGGACTTCAACCAAGGAAGGGCAGGAGGAAGTGATGGCAGACGGCACCTGCACAACAGCAGCAAGAGCTATTGCACCCCTTGTGCTATGCCTCGCAATATCAACGATTTCAGAGAAAACCACTTGCAAAGCTAAAAGCTTAATGTAGCAACAAAAATCAATAGTGTGCTCAGAAAGTCCCTTGATGCTGGAGACTTGGCAGCCTCCTTCAGGTAGACAGCAGCAGGGCACTCCTTGGTAAGGCAGCCCAGCGGGCCATTAGGGAGGGAAGCTGCTTTAATTTATTCTCCTTGTCATTCTAATATAGATCTTCCCTTTTCAGATGCTGTTTGTACCTTCATATTGTGATTTGGGTGCATAAATAGCATGACTGCTAAAAGCTAGGATCAATATGTCTTGTATTCCCTTTCAGATGCCAGGCAAAGAGAGCACAGTAAAAAGGAGATGGCCAAATGCCATAGAGGCATAAAGAGCAAGTTCCTTGACACTGCAGCTTTACCATTTAAAGTACAAGTCCAAATATGCACTCAAAGTTAGCTAAATAAGTATAAAAACAATTACTAGTCACATTTGCATTCCTAGAACATCCCTCTGCAAATAAATTCAAGCTTTTACCAAATGTTAATAATTCATCATGTATCATTACTAACAATACTGGTAGATAGTGCTGGGTAGAGGCAGTGACTAAGCCGAGGCGGCCGCGGGAGCACAGAGCCGGGGTCAGAGCGAAGCAGCTCCTGCCCGCGCGGCCTCCGTCTGTCCCTCCCAGGGCTCCGGGGTCTCCAGGCAACTGGGAAGTGCTGCTGTTTTACCTGGAACTACCACAGCCAAAACAGGAGCTGGTACAATCATAAAAGCACCTTCTGCTTGCACACACAAATGCTGATCCAAGGAACAAATGAAGGCAAGGGAAGTTTTTAAGGTATCGCTACCTATCAGTGTTTAATTTTGTCTGCATGTGCTAATTACATTTGAGGGAATTTGTGTATTCTGGGGAAATTCCAGACACTGGAGTGATGCTCATGACCCCTGCTTGCAGGCACGAGTAAAGGGTTAGGGTGCAGGGGCTACCTCGGGGTGCCCTAGCGTGTCCCTGCACCCAGGATCCTTCCCCCTTTCCCAGAGGAGAGGGTGCAGAAGGTGCCACAAGCCTTTTCTACAGCTCGTGCTCCTGATAGAAGACATATGCGGTTCTTAATTTGGCATTGCTCAACCTAAGGGGCAGAGATACTAGCTAGCTAGATACTAGCTACTCAACAAGCACATGCAACCCGACCAAAACACACTGCTGTTTATGCTTTGCAGTAACACTTTTGCTCAAGCAAAAGCACACATAAGTCCTTTGGCAAAAGCACATCTCATATTTCAAAACACTTCACTGTCACTCATATGCTTTAAAATACTTAGCGCTATTTGTTCCATCTCTTAACGTTCCTGTAGAGTAAACCAGATTTCCTGCTAGAAAACCAAGTAACTTGCCTAAGATTATAGAGGAATGTTGCCTGAACCAAAATAACAACTAACATCTCATCCCTATCCCTCAGCGTGTCTTCCGCCAGAGCATGAGGCTCCACTCCTTCCACTTCAGCACACGGCTTTTATCCATTGCTTATTCCTCCTACTTCCTCTCACAAAATTCACATAAATCTGGGCAGTGCTAACTGAGCTCCTGCAAAGCGAAAGGTGGCAGAAAGGAGTCCTGAAAAAGGGAAGGTGACAGAAAGGAGTCCTGAAAAAGGGAAGGTGACAGAAAGGAGACCTGAAAAAAGGGAAGGTGGCAGCAGGGAGTCCTGCACAGTCATTCACCCCCCGGCTCCGGCGGGCAGGGCGCTGTGTTGCCACGTGTCCCTCGGGCCGTGCTCAGTCCTCTTGCAGTGACGCAGCCAGGAGGGCGCCCACCGTTTCCCAGAAAGGGATTTCTGCAACTCCACGGTCCTCCCTGACGTGTGGGAGAGCAGCTGTGTTAGTGTCCAGGGAGGGGGCTGCTGTGCTCTTTCTGCTGGCCTTGATGCAGTCCCTCAGCCCTTCCACCCATCAGCTGGAGCTGAGACACACCAAGAAGCCTTAAGACACATGCACAAAGTGATGACTCACAGTCAGACCAGAAAGCTCTATGAGCACTTTTGTTTTTATAAGAAAAATGACTAAAAGGCTGCACTTAGGAAAATGGGGAAGAAACATCTGTGTGCACAGAGCAACAGCACAGGCACGAGCTGCAGCTGTGAAGCCCCCCAGCCCAGTGGATGCTGTCTACTATAACTGCTGGCATAAATATAGTAACAGCGTTGCACATATGGCAGGCTGTTTAATTTTAGAAATCAAAACTATTGAGTGATTAAGTTAGTCATCCTTCCTCAATTTGGGACCAATACAACAGTACCAGAGGCAGTGGTCATAACCGCTGCGGTTTGCGCGCGCACCGAGGCAGGGACGGCCAGAACCACCATCCTGCTGTGCTCCATCTGCAGCATGGGGCAAATGTGAAAAACCCAGAGCAGCCCTTCAAGGGGAGAACGGTGCCTGCAGATCTGCACGCGTGTGTTGTGGCATGGCTCACGCAAACACGGCCCCGATTCGGCGCAGCCGACCTGCTGCTCTGGACACGCGCTTGAAGCAAAGCTAAAATAACCTAGTGCCCGTGGGCCTGCTGCCTCTGGAAGCAGGACACATCCAAACCACAGTCCCCAAGGGACATGAGTGAAGAGGGAAACGGGAGCACGTCCAGGCAGCGCCAACGCGTCCACCCCAGCAGCACGAGCGAGTTGGTGCTCGGGCACAAATCCCTGCGGCCGGCGAGGCTGGTGCTCCCGCGTCGGGGACCCGCGGCGCCTTCCCCAAGCCCCGTGCTTATCCCCATGAGCAGCGCCGGCTGCGTCAGGAGCGCCGCGGAACCCGGCCGTATCTTCCCCTCCCAGTGAAAGGCAACGAAGGAAGAAAGCAAACAAGTCATGGAGGGATTTCCAGTTTCTCTCGACAAACACACTAAGAGCAGTTCAAAAGAGGCTAATTAAATTCCAAAATCCCTGTGCAAATACGTTAATAATGATTTGGAAATGAGCAGCTAACCAAGGCAGTTTTCCAGGTGGGAAGTGTTTGATACAGAGGAGCGCGTGAGGAAGCGCGCTCAGCGCGGCGGGGACGAGCGATGCGCAGGGCACGAGCGCTCGGGGGAGCAGCGAACACCAACGCTCCCGGGTGTGGGAACAGCATGGGAATAGAGCCATAGAGCAGGCAATGCCCTCCCTTCCCAAGGGCTGGAAACCAAAGCAAACGCTAACTGACACGGCTGCAAGGTGGAATGGTCACTGCATAGCCCCAAAGAGCCGCTCTTACACATTTCCAGCTTGGTTTAAGCCACAGGAGAGCCAGGACATGGAAAAAGCAAAGGTCTTTCTTCCCTCCTGCTACCATTACTGGAAATTTCCAGAAGCCAAACAAATCTTGCTCCCCTTTCCACACAATCCCAGTCGAACCGAGAAAAAGGGAAATCAGGGACCAACAGCAGATGTATAATAATTACATGCCAGAAAGTGTTTACTCTGCAGTCACAAAGCCCTTTTACTTGGTTTTTCTTGTTTCTGCAGCTTGCATCAAGAACAGCACCGGCTGAAAACATTTATGAAATTCTGCTGTAGGAGCCAGCATCTCCACTCCCTGTGCATGAAGCTTGAAATGATAAGAAATGGACAATTCCTTATGATGGCTCCTGTGCAGGGTAGGAAACCTGACAGGGTTTCATGGTCTCCGCTCCCAGGGCTCACGGAAGCTCTTGCTTTTAAACGCCATCGTTCTCACAAGTCAGCAGGATCGTCTCGATTTTAATGCTGGTGTGCTGAGATCTGCAGAAAAGCAGCGAGGCGCCCTCGTGCCATCCCTGGCAAAGCTTGGAATTAGACCCACAGGTTGAGGTCCTGAAGAACGGGCCAACCTGTCTTCTCAGGCAAATATCCAGTCATTGTCACACCATTACTGCCCCTTTCTCCCCATTTTCTCTCCCCTATTTCTTCTCTGCACAGCCTTACTCAGGCCAATACAACTACATTGTTTCAGGCAAGATCTCATGAGATATTGATTCACATGCTTGTTAAAATCCAGATCCATTATACCTTCCTTTTTGCTTTCATTCACTAATTTTATTGTCCTATAAAATAAAAGATTTTCTGATGAGATATATTCACCATGTCGCCACTACTGCTAAAGGCGTACAGCTGCATCATCTTCCTGAAACATGTTTATTTAGTTCATAAACCCTTGTTTCAGTTTTGCTGAATGCAAAAATCACACATACAGGACAATAAATTCCAGGGTCATTCTGCTTTTGGTTTTGTCAATCACAACTGCAGCTCTTTCCCCAGGCCCCGAGTACCTCTTTTAAAGAACATGCAGCAGTGCAATAATTTGAGAGAAACCATCTACCTTGCAGAGGAAGCGTCGTTCTCGTACACACAGGTTGTAGCCCTCCGGGTGCTTTCTTATCCTCACTGCTGTCTGCTGGGAAGCAGAGTTTGGGAGAGTCTATCCCTGCTTTTGGCATCCCCAACTTGTGTCATTCAAATTTTAAGAATCTCTGAAAGATCCGTAAGAAGCTTCATCTGTTACCGACCTCAGCAGGAAGCTGCTATTCTGCAGTTCTAACAGCTAGAAGAGATCCAGCACTTGTTTTATCATTGTGTTATTTTTGCAGAAAACTAAGAAATGATGAAGTGGGGAATAAAGATAAAATAAAAATGACCAAGAATTTGGGAGAAGTGATTTAAGAAGGAAAACCTATTTAGGGGGGAGCCTAATACATCTTTGACTCATATTTGAATGCTACAATAAAGCAGGACAATTACTTAGGACTAATCCAATTACTAGAACCAGAAGAAAAGGAAGTTAACTGCAAAATTCAACTAGACCACCAGAAAAAGCCTTCAAGCAATTTATGCCATAGCAAACTCTGCCACAGAAAGAGATAAGAAGAATATTAAAAAAAAAAAAAAGGGGCAAAACAAATCCGAGGTGTGCTTGCTGCACGTAAGCATACACAAGGTATGCTGAAGAGATCACACACTTTAATGTGAACGAACACATGGAAACCTGCAGCAAACACAAGCATGAACAAGATTTGCTTTGCACAGATGGTCCTTGTTGTCGGAAAGGGGCGCGAGGACACGGGAGCTCGAGGGTTTGAAGCTCAGCCAAGTTGGTCAGTGGGGCAGAGCAGGGCATTTGGCTCCCGCTCCCTCCCCAGGGACAGGGCACGGCCTGAGATCAGAGCAGCTGAACCAGGAGCAAGATTTTATCCCCGCCCCAGCACCGACTCGCTTCATGACCTTGGACAAGATGCTGCATCTCACTCTCAGCATGGGGAAATGGCAGAATTTACCCAGTTCCTTGTACCTGTGCATATAGGGGCAATTTTTGTTCACAAGGTGCTTCCAAATCACTAACTCCAAGGTGCCAGAGAAGCAGAGTCTTGTCACGGTGTGTCCTGGCCTTATTCTACATGATTTTAATTCTACATGATTTAGCCTAGGTCAATGTATGTGATTTTTTTCCAGCGCTCCACGAGTTCTTCTGCATAGCAAAGTTAAAGCAGGCGAGAGAGACGTCTCCGTTTGATTGGCTGTGACTAGCTGCAATTAAAAACTATAATTTATTACCCTGGATTACGAGTATAATTTCAATGCAGAGAATTAAGGTTTTCTTCTGAGATGGAAATAAAGATTAATTTTTAATTTCCTTTCTCATTGCACATTTAAGAGCAATGGACTCCATAGAAAACTACAGGTCAAAATAGTTTTATGGAGGAATGACAATGTTCTGTTGCCGAATAATTTAATGCTCTTGCTGCCTTTTTAATATTTGACTGCAGCTCCCTCATGCGAAACAACGGCACTAGACGCTACACACATTTGCTGCAGCACTCAGGTCAATGTGACTTTGAAACAACAGAAAGTTTCACTAATCAAGACTTGGGCAGCTCCGAGTTGCCCTGGCGCAGTGAGCTGCTTCCACAAGAACGGCCCTTCCACAGGGTAGGCAGCAGATCCGGAAAATGGGAAGGGCAAGACTGAAAATTCCAACTTAGAGGAAGCAGAGGGCACCAGAACGGAGGGTGAATGTTGGGGTGACTCGTCACAGAGCCCGTGCACCTACCTAGGGGATGTACAGGGATACAGAGATAAAGCAGGAGAGCATTCCTGCCCGGGGAACGCTGATGTAGGACAGCAGGATCCGGAGGTTCTGCCTGCAGGCAAAACGTGCTAGTCTCATTTCCATAGCACGTCAGCAGGGCACAGAAAAAACTGGGAAGCACAAGGTCAGGATCCACTGCGGGCTGCCACTGGAACAGGTCACAGCTTTCCACAACAGCTCGCGGCCCAGGGAGAAAACGAGCCAGGAAAAGCTGGGTTGTTTCCAGACCCACATTGACACCGTTACACAGCAATTCTGAACAAGCTACAAAAAGAAGGCAGTGCGGTGAGAAAGGAGAGGAGGTTTGTGTGCATCCCCCCCGTCCAGAAAAAGATCCTCTTAAGACAAGATTTTCTAATGCTCTAGATAGCAGAGAGACAACATCATGTGCCTTAGGCTCAATATTTGACCCTGGTCAACTGGCAAGAGGAAATGTCAGTGAAATTTATAAGTATCTTAAATCATTGCTCTGGTAGTAAGCAATTAACAAAAAAACCTGCCATACTAATGACTTAAATTCCAGTTAATTGAATAACCCTACGCTGACAGAGCTGTGTGCTAGATGACCTAATAATAGGTCTTTCCAGTGCAAGGCTTTTTAAATTTATTTGTATCTTATAATTGGTATCTCGGGGTACAAATGGGATTAGATGCCCCAGCGACACAACTGCTGCTCACTTGAGGGTTAAGCTGACGAGTGTGCAGGGTCACGGGGAGGAACGGCCCACAGAGCGCGTGGTGCTTCCAGCGCATCCCGGGCACCAAATCCTTGGAGTGCTGCAGACGCTCAGCTCTCCTTAGCAGTTTTTAGTGTGAAAAGGAGACTTCTTTTTAATCCTCTTACCCAGGGATCTCAGAGGTGGTGCAGGACAGTGCGGCAACACTAGTTTTCAATGTTTTGACAGTCCCTGTCTCTCTAGGGTTTCTAGAAAACACATGAAGCATCTCTGCATTTTTCATGCAGACCATCAACAAAATGAAGTGCTGAGCCCAGGGCAAACCATCACCACTCTGTTCCTGTCCAACCACCGGCATCTTGGTGCATAAACTGACCTGTTGCAAGGTGCCAGTTTCATGGAGGATCTCCTGAGGAGCAGTGTGCAGCTCCAGGGAACTCCTCTCTGATCCTGGAGCGCTGTCATGTACTCTCAGCTCCACCAAGCCTCGGCCTCAAGAAACTGCAGTTATCCCCTTGCTGAGGAACGGAGCCTCCTCTGAGGTCTGCAGGCTGTTGGATGTATTTACCTCCCTGCCTGTCAAAAAGGCAGAAAAAGCTTGAGTGCTTCTGGCCTAATGGGAGGTGCCAGAAATCAGAAGAAAGGTGCTCAGGTATGTTACAACACCCCTGAATTCACAGGTGTCCACACAAACGGTGTTCCAGCCCTTGCACACCGAGCCCCAAAGGCAGAGTGCAACAGCCGCAGACACAGCCTCTCCAGCCCCGCTCTCCAAACACCTGACTGCTCCAAGGCTGCTTCTATACCCAAGCAGGGGCAGCTCTGGCTATTTGATGTGTATCTGCCCACAGCAGCTCAGGAAAACGTTTCTCAGAGGTCACGGCTTAAAGCAAGATGAGTAGCTATTTGGGAGCTCTCTGAAGCTGAAAAAAATAAGGCAACTGATGGAGAGTATTCCCTCCTTCCAGGCAGTACTGCCCGCCCGCACAAGCTGTTTTGGGATACACTCCCTTTGCATGAGGTTTTAAAAGGGAAGTCTGACTAATTGCAGCTCCACAAGCTGTCCTAGTACTTTTTGCAACAGAGGTACTAAGTAACAGTCTGACTGATTTCTAACTCAGGCATTTATCACATCCTGACACCTTACTAAATTCTCCGTGGATTTCCAGTCGGCTACATTATTTTCCTTCACTGTCTACCCTAAACAATTGTGTCCAGACATTGCTCGCGTTAATCAATCACGTTTCTCTTCTCCTGGGGCTACCTTTCAGCGGTGAGTGAAGCACTCACTAAGAAGTTTTCTTCTGACAACTGAGGACTTGCAAATCCTATGAGCTGGATCCGCACCAGTCCGGATGCAGCCGGGCTTTGGCAGGGTCCGGTTTTGGGAAGCTTGCAGCACTCAGGAGTTGGGTCAGCTTTTCAGAAGTGCTTCATCTCCTGCTGCTCCCAGCAGGACACTTCTGGGCACCTCTACCAAACATCCCCCCACCCTGGACCACTTGGGAAGTCAGGACCCCAGCTTTGGAGCTCAGGAGGAATAAAGGGAGATGCAGAACCACCAGCTACAATGGAAAGCCCTTCTCACAGTCTTTCAACGTCAGTTTTGTTTCCAGTAGCCCATCCTTGGTGTAACCATTGCCTGAGTACAAAGACTGCTATGTGTCTCCGGAAATGGAGTTTAGATGTTTGTCTTATCTGAACAAGTTCAGGGACTGAACACACTGCACAAAAAAGCGTAAGCAACTCTGGCAAAACAACTGCCGCCTCCTTATCACGGTCTCCAAAAGGACTGAAAAGAACCAAGTGTTATCTCTTCAGAGACGCCCAGCGCCCATGCCCGCCCCACCGAGCAGCCCTAACTCCCTTCTGCACCAGGGCTTTGCTGCCTTGTTTTTGGCCGCCCTGCTCAGCCTTGCCACTTCCTGAGCACGGAAGGGTCACGAGGGGAAGGGCCCTCTTTGCCCATGTCATTGTCTTGCCTTTCTGGACACGGGGATGTTTTTACCAAGGACTGTTTTACCGTTGCGACAACCATCATGAACATCACAGGAAGGGTCTCAAGTTTGGGATGGTTACAGTGAAACACGTGGTATGGACAGGTGTCGAGACAGGCAGATTAATCTGGGCTTCCCCATAGAGTTCCCCTTCATAGGCTCTCCCACACAGTCAAAACTCACCTTGGGCTCCTGTCCCCATGCGCTGGTTCTGTCAGCAAGAGCTGGGCACACTGAGATGGGAAAGAGGCTCTTGGTTGTGGCCTGCCGTTGGGTCCACAGAACATGGACTTGGCACATGCCCCTGTGCATTGCACACTGCTATTCCTGCCCCTGCATGGTACTGCTTTTGAGAGTTGTAGGAGTTGGATACAACATATTGAAGAGAAAGGATACTGCAGCATTACGGGGTAAAAAAATCAATATAACCTGAATAATATATTTTTTTAAATCAGAAAAATGACATATATCACAGACCAGGCAGCAAGTAATGCGTAAACTCCTCTATGGAACAAATGCCCTCATATATTCTCACTGACTCCTTCCAATTACATTGCTCTGCATGTCCTACAGTCACCACAATGCTTGACACATCATGGGAAAATTGCCTTTCAGGACACAGTTTTCTCCATAGCACTGCACAATACTGTTCCTGACATGAAACACGGGAGATTTGTTGATCCCCTTCCCTGCGTGCTGCACCTGCACAATCACAAGGCATGGGATTTCCAACAGCACCAAGCCTGGGTCTAATAACTCCCATGGAAGTCACAAGCAAAGAACCTTTTGATTTCAGTAGAAGCAGAATTTGCCAAATCTGAATGCTGCTGGAAGTACTACATTAGAGGAGCATTGGAAGGATAATGTTTAATGGCAACAATAGCTTACACAGGACAGAAACTCAAGAAAAAGACAGCCCAAACTATGTTTTACTCTACTAAAGGTCTTAAAAAAAGAGTATGAGCCTTTCTGGGTTGAGATGTTACTCAACAAGAACAGAGCTACCAAGTCACTCTATGATACCAGGACCCAGACAACCTCCACCTGCCAACCAGCGCTCCTGCATTCTGGGTGTCAGGAAATAAGGACATGAGTGTTTAGTTTGGACTTTGTCTGCAAGAAATGGGTTGGGTCTCATCGGCCAGAAAGTGAGTTCTAATAAAAGCTTCTCAAAACTATTTTTCATCAGGTTTCTCTTGTGAGAGGATATGGCCACAGAGCCACTAGACGAGATGAAGATTCTCTCAAATGCTGTGCAATAAGACTGCCAATTTAAATCATGATTTGCCATTAAGGCCCCGGCTCCTACCCCTGGGATCTCTGATGCAGAGTTTTTCAACAAAAAATGACCATACAGCAACCTTAGCTGCAGAGAAAAAAACTGGGGAGGGAAGCTGTAAATAAGAACACCTAAAATAGAAAAATTAAGGAAAAGCAAAGGCTGTAAGTAATGCTGGCTGGCCACTGCCCTCAGGGCACTCAGCTTCCTTGGAAATCCATGAGGACAAACTTCACCATGGGCCAGGGCCACTGAACAGCTCTGAGAAAAGGACATTTTGTTTTTAGGTGTTTTCCTCTTTCACACACTGAATAAAGAGAAGAAGAAAAGAAACAAAACTCAAGCTCTGATGAGACAGATAAATTCTCAAAAACAGTGACAGACGCCCAAGACAGATACCAGAGGAAAAACGCCACCAAGATCCGATTAGCGCTGTGAATCAGCGCTGCGGACAGTATCTCTAAACCAAACCAGCCCTGCCTTTTCCCCTCCCACACTTCCCATCACTCTAAGTTCTCCCAGGCCACAACCTTTGCCCACTGCTCAGAGATGCCCACAAGTGACTAGGGGCCCAACACCACCAGTGTCTCCTCACACAGTACCACTGATGCTGGCAGAGGCGACGCTCATACGGGCAGCTAGGCCTCACCTCGCCCTCCACAAGCTGCTGAGCTCTGCTTTTTACACTAGCTATCCCCTTTCTCCATCCTGGATCTGGGACAGCTCCTGGGCTCAATGTGATTCAAAGAGACTGGACTGACAGGCAGAGTTTTGTTTTTTTTGCTGTTATTTTCCTCCTTTGTGCAAGGGAAGAAATGTCTTCTTTTTATCAAAAAGGATATGTAGTTGTCGGAGGAGCAAAGCGCTCTGCCTTTGCAGCCCATTCTCTGCCCAATGTACTGCCTATCCCAACAGAGCTGGCTTCTTGTGAACTTACTGCAGTGTGGCAATGAGGAGGGAATAAGCCTCCTGAAAGGCTTCTTGGCTTAATGAACATCATGTTTAGAGGCTGGAGTGAGGAAAGGTCCTGTTCCCCACTCCATGGATCAGGCCCCATACACCAGTCGGCAGGTCGGTGACTCCGACCGACCAAAACATCCCTGAGGTAGCTCTGAGCTATCCAGTGGGACATGTGCTGTACACACGGGCATGGTTGTTGGTTCCATGAGGAACCTGCTTGGAGCTCCGCACAGCCAGGCCCACACTGGCAGACGTACTGGGGCTAGATTTAAAGCTAACCCAGGAAAGCTTGTGTGGTTTGGTCACAGCTGTGCAGACGTACCTCAAATGCCATCAATCCAAACAGCAGGACACAGCAGGCAGCAAGCCAAGGAGCTCTGCACAGGCTGCCTCTATCCTCAGCTAGGATCCTCAGGGGACAGGCAAGATCTTGTATCACCTGCAAAAGGGAAAAACTACAAAGGGGATGAAGATGTGAAGGCGACAGAGAGGATACTGCTTTTCCACAGTTTCAAGGTCTTTCTTTATATAAACACCAAACAGTCCCAGGGACACTGGAACAGCAGTCTTGAGAGTTATTCTCTCCAGAATAACTGGCAATGCGATTCAGGAGCAAAGAGGAAGAAAGAGGAGTGGCACATGGATCCATCCTGTCCTGGGCTGATGGAGATAAATCAGTCAGGCTCCAGCTATCAACTGATACACCTTTCAGGGCCTGGTGCAAGCACTGAGGCTCTCTGTTACTGCCTCTAAGCAGTGTCAGATCAGTCCAGCCTGGCCAGGAGGTCGTGTTAGCTTCCAGACCAAGAGAGTAACATATATGTTACTCATATAGAGAGTGCCTATATGCCAAACTATAGAGCTGCTCAGCTTTCCCTAAGCCCCGCGTGCAGCACAAGCTTAGCCCAGTAAGCAGAGAGGCTCTTCCAGGCCTCCCTTCTCTGTTCTGCAGCCAGTATTAGCAATATCTCTACGGAAATGAGCCTTAATAGTTGCTCTGAATCCAGCAGGAGGAGATGCCTAAACACACATTTTGGTATTAATGTGGGGCCTAAATAAACAGTCAAATAAGAACTCAATTAAAAAAATCCCGCAGTTTAAAGGATTCCCTCAATTCTCTGTATTCTTTTTATTCCCATGGCAACTGATATGAGTCAGATCTGCAATCCAAGCATATTTTCCTCCCTACTTTTCTATTATAACTGGGAATAATGTGACATACACTTATATACACATCTTTTTATATATAGATATAAAATATAAATTTGATGTTGACTTCTACATTTTTTACAAATATTGAACGCTTCTAAGCAATTGTTGAAAAACTATTTCATCCTTTAAATATGTACATCAAGCCCACCAATACCCAGGCAAAATATCTACCTAACTGAGGGATCTCGACGTGCACAAAGCTTGTTCTGTGCACAGCTGATGTCGTCAGGGCAGGGGCTCCGTTAACTTAGCTTCTAGCCTCAACAGAGCCCGTGTACAGTCACCTCTGCACGGAAGTACAGGCACACACACAGGCACACTGGTCGCTACGATGATGCAACCGTAGTCCATCTATTTGGATTGACTAACTGCAAAACAAGCAGAATTTGATCAAATGTCATTGTCACCAGCTCTCCTAATGTTTGCCTTCCGTTAAGGCTTTGCTGCTTTAAGTCATGTCTTTTGGTGGGAAGTTCAGCTTCTGCTTAATTCTGGTCCTTGTGGCTATGGAAGAAGGTTCAAAACACAATTCACTTTCCCTTTGCTTAAAGCAGATGGAAAGACCCTTGTTTTAATTATCAGGTTTCAACACAGGTTTACAAAACCATGGTCTCTGTCTTTGTGTCTTCATTATTTTGGAATCTGCTGGCAAACTGTTGAAACTCTTGAATTCTTACCTCAAGCCTTGCAGGACCACTCCCTTACTCTACATGCACCTTCCAACTCATTTAGCAGGGTTTGAATTGTTTTTTGGAAGCCTGTAGCCTTCCTGAGACACTCTCAAAACTTGGTAAGATACTTCACACCTCAGCACCTCCTGCCCTTGTGCGAGTTCCTCCTCCATTCAATAACAATAAAACAACTCTTAAGTTGCGAGCGTGTCCTTTCAGGAGCTAGGAGGCAAGCAGGAAGGACTTTGCAAAATTGTCAGATATATGCACCTGCTTATGAGTGGATATTTTATCCCGTATTTTTGTACTAGGAAAAGAAACCTGAGGTTTTACCTGACAGCTTCTTACAATCCAGCCAGTGTAAGGTATAATACAGTCTTTTTTTCCCCTTGCTTCTCAGATCTCAGGAACGTGTGCCAAAAGACTGTCAACTTGTTAAAAGTACATTAATGCAAATTCCAGAGCTTTCAGTTATGTTTATGCTAATAGAAAGCCTCCCGCTCTGTGACAGGCCCAAGCGAAGAGTCGGTAACAGGAAAATTAATTCCAGCTGTTGAAATTGATTTAAAACTAGCTTATTCATAATAATAATATAAATAATAATAATAATAATAAAGC
This sequence comes from Tinamus guttatus, assembly GCF_059628265.1. Taxonomy (NCBI): domain Eukaryota; kingdom Metazoa; phylum Chordata; class Aves; order Tinamiformes; family Tinamidae; genus Tinamus; species Tinamus guttatus. Next base: position 415,622 of record NW_028289114.1, on the reverse strand, counting down.
ATTCCTAAAATAAAAATAGAAAGGGAAATAACAGAAAGCACAAAATCATGTTTCCTGCATGAAAGCAGAAAGGGTTCTCCTGTTGGGAAGAAATCTTCCAAATTTAATCAAGTCTGGTTAGAAGAAAGCTCTAGCTTGTTATCAGGTTGTAAGTGTAGATTAACATGAAAAGAATTAGCTATGTGCACAGTCTGATTTTGCAAAGGAAACACATGGGTTTTGTGCATGTATTTTGTTTTATATTCCTTCCGTCTAATCCACAGGTAAGGAAACCAAATCCAAGCTGCAATGGGACAGGGAGTATTTTAGAGGATAAAGGTTGTGCCTTGAGAACAGCAGAGCTCCTGAGTGGTAGATTAGCTACCCATGACCAGTGCATTTATTCAGGGCCTTTACATTCATTTTTGCTGACTTGAGTTCTGAGTGATTTCCATGTTTAGACAACCTCGAGCTTGGGATCATTTACTCCAGCTTTGCCAGGGCTTCAAATCAAGATCTAGAAAATTCTGAAAATCTGAAATTTCTCTCTGGCCTGTGCTTTCCAAATGGAACTCAAGCATTCTATAACAGATCTAAACATCCAGATCTTTAATTTTTGTTTAGCTTCTTAACAAAAATCTCTGCAAAGTCTTTGACTATCTATATGTATGGTCCCAAAAAGTGTTGTGCAATTTTAGCACTATCAAAAGCAGCTTAAGGAAGACATCAGCCTGCAAAATTCATCTTTGAAATGGAAGAGGAGGCAGTCTAAAATCTGCTCTCAGCTAGACTTGCAAACATTCAACACTTAGAGCTGGAACCAGGTTTGAAATCAGATGGTCTTCTCATTTACCCACATAAAAGGTCCAAACTTCCAAAGCACATAAGGCCCACTGACCTATACCACAATACTGTTCATCCCCTTCATAATGAAGAGTTTTGAAGAACCTGAACTCTTATTTAGGGCCCTGCACAGATGCTAAGCCCTGCTTTAACCCTAGAATACCCAGTTGCCAATATATTAGTAATTAGCCACAACTACATCGATTGATTAGAATCCTTTTGAAGGAGCAAGGAATCCTAAACTCTCTCCGCTGACTGCAGTGAATTTAGCATCCAGCTTTAAGTGACAGTCTGGATTCAATTACTGAAAACACCTAATACCCTTACACGAGGCAGTGTCTTTGCTCATCTCAGCACTGAGGCTCCCCGCCTCGTATATATTTTCTGCTTGTCTCTATTTGCAACACTGCACTTTATTTGGGGGAAGCAAGAAGAAGACACAGATGCCATGACCTACATGGATCTTAACAACTTATAACACTGAGGAATTCATTTATGTGGGTGGCTCTGAGCATAAAGATTTGGACCAATTTCAGCAAGAACCTTGACAGAAGGCAAGTCAACACTATGGAAACTAATAAGGGCCAGGAGTCCAGCCCAAACCTTGCAAGGAAGGAACTGGGCTGGAGAGTTTGCAGGAGGTTGCTTTTCTTCAAGGCAGGGAGAGAGGAAGGAGCTTTCCCTAGAAATCACCCTTGAATTTCAGAAATTTGCCCTTTTTTTTTTCCCCCAAACTGATACTAACTGCCAAAATGGAGATACTGTCAGTTCAAAGACTACCAGGAGGCCCATAGGAAGGAGGGAACAACAATAAAGAAAGCACAGGCTATTGCTCAGGGAGCACCCTATGACTTCTGCTTTGGGAATATGTTTCTGCCTGCAGTATTCTGAGTCTTTCAGGCATAACCAAGCCACATTTTCAAACTATGTCAGGGAGGGAGTTCACAAAAACATAAGGGCCAACGAAATGCCTTTAGGACGAAGCTGGAGTTCTCAAGCAGCTCTCTTTTTTGTTCATTTGTTTTGTTTTTTAAACTCTTGGAGCCTGGACATTAAACAACCATCAGATATCACAAACTTCACCAGAAAACAGTGGTGCTGCAAATCCCATCTTTCTATGCATTTCTCACCCACATAAAGGAAGCTTGACAAGAACAAAGTGCAAAGAGGCTTCAGGATTTATTCCTAGGTCTTAAAGAATCACTACTATCCAAAGTCCTGCAACAGAAAGCCAAACCATGATGTTCTTTCCTTGTTTTCCTCGATCAAATGGAATTTGCCTGCAGCAGGCAGTAATTTCATGTCCATAATTTCTAGGCCAAGCCATGCATTCAAACACATGAGAGACTCATCTCCCACGCTTCTCCCAGAGCTTTTGAGCCCACCAGTCTAGTCAGCATGATGGAGGGAGGCAGGACGTTGAGAACAAGTGGAAAATTAGTCAGCACCCAAAAAAGATTCCTGCCTGCACTTGTCGGATTCGTGAGCCTGCAGGAAATACCAGAACCTGCAGGATCCCACATGCAAAGAGTCTAGGCCACATTCTGCATGCGCTGCCCTGTCCCTGCAGAAGGCAACGCTGGCCGAAACAGCTGAGATGTTTGAAACAGTCTCAACTTTGTCCACAGTTAATCAAACGTTTCCCAAAGGAGTACTTAAGCTGTGCAGCACACACACACCTCCTGCTGGATCAGGCCTTTATTTCAAAAAGCTTTAGCAATGGAAGAAAGGAGCTGAACTCTTTTACAAGGCATTAAGTTTCATTTGCAATTACTTCAGATTTTATTGCACTACTGAATATAACAGGTTCATTAACTGGGCCAGCAGCATTGTATCCATATGCCTTTTAATAGAGCTTTTCTGTTATTGTTTCCTTATTGGTCTTTTCCCTTTTGCAACATGCAACTGGATTTTATTGGCATCCAGACTTTGCCAATAGGTCCCAGGTGGCTCCTCCAGGAACCTTATTTGTTAATTTGATGGTTGAATTGGTGTATATAGAATGAAAAATACCTTATGAAATGCCAAAGACACGAGTTTAAAGCAGCCTCAACAAAACAGCAAGGGTTCCCCAGAGCGAGCCCGCTGGAGAGCTCATCCCTGGAAGCAAGATGTTCTTCACTGCCACGACTGCATTGCTCCGCAATCCATCGTGACTCCAACGGGACGGAGAAGAGCCGGAACAAACTGACCCGGGAGAGCTGCAGTGACCCCTGCACTGCACAGGGATGAAGCCAGCGCGAAGGAAAACACCACTCCTCATCCAGCAAATACAACCTTGGTGCACCTGCTAGATCCAAGTGTGCTGGGAAGTCACAGTAGAAAGAATTGGGCGCTAAATTGACAAGCCGCAGAGTTTCCATACAGAACACCATTTTTCAGGGCAAAGCTTCAAAGAACTGTGGGTCAGCCTGGCAGTTTCCACCAGGAATTTGATGGTCAGATTTTCAAAAGAACTCAGCATCAACTTTGCTAAGCTGGAGCTCCTAGGAAAACCAGTTTCCTCAACGAGATACCAGCAGCTGATGGCTAAACGTGAAGGGCATACACTGCTCCTGCTCTTGCCTTGTTAAATAATGCATTTCTTTCTACAGCGGATAAGCACTCAAAAGCCTCATGGAAAAAATACATCTAAAGGGATTGGAATAGAGAGATAAGCTGATGGTGGAGAAGAAGGGAGTTCCACTTGCAGTATTCCATGTCAAGAATTTCTTTCATGAAAAAAACACAACCCCCAACAGAAATGCCAAGTTATCACAAGCAAAACATTGTACAAGAAAGGGCTGATTCTGATGAATATCTTGACTTGGGGGAAAATTGGAAAAACGTTTCAGATTTTTGTTTGCAATGACTCTTCATTTCAACATTCTGTTTAATTTACACTTGGAAAAGACTTCAGAACAAAAATGGTGAAACTTGAAATGAGATCCAGATCAGTTGCATGGGGCTTTAGGTTTTCAGGGTGTTTTTCTTTTAGATTTTTGAGAAGAGCCATTTCTACCCTGATTTAGAAGATTATTTGATTTTTTTTTGCTGTTTTTCTTTTCTTACAATATTCTCCTGAGATGGGAAATCATGGTAAGCTCTGTTCTAGACCCAAGTACAAGGAACACAGCATCAAAAGGCACCCCCACAAGGCAGTGCTCCCTTTTGCTGCAAGGGCAGCCCGAAACATTTGCATTGCCAAGAGAAAGCTCAGAACCAGGAGGCTCTTGCTGAGGTTGCAGTCCAGTACTATCAAATACCATCTCCTACTGATATTTCTTTCTCCAAGAGAGCATCTTGTGCAGGGTTATTGACTCTCTAGTCAATATCCTCCCTAGTTTTCCTTTACACCTCCCCTTGTAAAGTCCAAAATAACGAAACGAACCAAAGGGTCGACCCAAGAAAGCCCTGCTCTGATGCAACCAGGCAGCCCCCCTAACAAATCCCCCTTCCTAGAGCTCTCCATCTCTCCCTCTCTCCCAAGCCCAGAGGATCCTGGCAGCCCCTTCTCCCGCTGCGGAGCAGGCGCCTCCGTGCAGAATCCAGCAGCAAATCTGCACCCTTCAACGCGTTCTGAAACACACACAGCTATCTGCACAATCCCAAACAAATACATTAATTGCTTTCAATTTATCAGCCTCCAATCACTCTGTCTAATTACCATTCATCTAGAGTTTGTGTTTTTAATGGTTTATGGGTATTGTTGGTAATCTTTTAATTTCTCATTAAAAACAATATCTTCTACGCACTATGTGTGAAAAGCTCTAATCCGATAAATCAAGCAAGAGTAACACAGTTAAAAGGAAATCAGTGGAACAATATTTGGGTTTATATATTTCTGCCAGTCAATTTGTAATTAAAAGTTGCTACTTTAAAAAACACAGTTGTTGCTGTGAAAGCCATTATCAGGCGGCATTTTCATATGAATACTGCTTTAATTAATTAGCAAAAGTAAATACATTATATATCAAAAACCGCTTTCCCACTGAACCCATGCGTTCCAGAACAAAAGGCTTAATAAACCACACAAAAGAGGGACAAATTAGCTGATCCCACCCTCCCTTTTCAGGTTTAGATTCTTTTAAAGTTCTCCAAGGTTTTTCCCCCTCACTTGCCTTTTTTTTTTTAAATTTTAATACATTGTTTGTTTTTCTTTAGAAGTGCGTATGGGGGGAAAAGATGCTACACAAACACAAAACATGCCATTCAAATTAAATGATTTGGAAATCAGTTTTGCTGGTTCTTAGAAAACAAGTGTGTTTATGATTATTAAAAACCAAATGTAATTACGATCACATACAACATGGTCCCTTTGGAACAAATTATTTGCTGAACATTAAGGGGTTAGAGTTTGATTCACAAAAGGAAATGATGCGTCTGAAAAAATCTTTTGTCTGGGGGCTTTCCTGAGACAGTGGGAGAAAATTCTCCAGTTTCATCAATAAGCTAAGAGAGAAAGTATGGGTAAACACTGTCATTTCAGAGAAAGGTCCATGGTAAAAACACCTTAAAATATCAATAACAGCTCTTATCTCATGGCGCCTCTAACAAGAAACAAGGGTCCTGCCAACTCCTGAGTGAACAAATCACTCACCTCAGCCTGGATCTCTATTTGCCTAATTGTTAAGCGCTGCAAGCAGGGTCCACATGGGAGTTAGGAGCAGAGAGGGGAGCGAGCAGGGTCCACATCCGAAGGCCAGGGCCAGGGCTGAACTTCCACAGAACAGCTGGGTGGTGAAGGGCAACCTGGTGGCAGGACCACGAATGCAGAGAGAGAATCTGGCAAGAACAAAGCTGCCCAGCTGGTAAGAGAGTCCCCCTCTCTGCTGGGGGAGACATTCCTCCAGGCTCGTTACACTTGTGGAGAGCTGGAATTTGCTGCACAGTGGTGAACAGCAGCCTCAGCAGGCTGAACCTCACCCCTTCTGGAGGCTGAGACACACGCTCCTCCGCAGGCAAGGCTAAGCATGAACAAACAAACGCTGTCTGAAAGAAGGACAGGATGACTCAGTTGTCCAAGTGAGAATTTGTACTTCTCATACTCTTTTGTGACTGTACCGAAGGCTTCCTACCACCGACTACCTGAAAAATAAACCAATAAACCAACAATAGGAAGATAATGATATTGGGTTAGTTAACTGCGTGGCTATTAACCTGTGCAGGGATCCAAAACCGCATTATTACGGGAAACCCAAGCGTCTGTAGTCACCATCTCCAAACCTGTCCAACCCTTCTCACTAGGTGTTTCATCTCTCCCACTCCTGATTTCTAGACACCTTCTCACTTACCCCAGATACTCAACATGCCTCCACCCAAGGTAGATGGCAAGCAAGCTTCCTTCTTAAAGGAATTACTAAATCTTCATCTAGCCTGCATGCAAAGATCTAATAATCAGTTCTGACCTCGTATATTCTGCCTTCTCTTACACTCTGTCTTCCCTTGTGCTCTTAGACTACAAATCCTTTGGAAAACAGAGATTTTTTGCCCCTTCTCACATCACTGTGCAATGCAGAGTACATCAAGAGCTCTCTATAAGAGATCAGGTACTTCAGGACTACCTAAGAACCCGTGGGACTGTGAAATCTGCCCCTCTGCCCACTCAATCCCTTCATACCATCACATGACAGAGTAGGTCTCCTCAGGCTTTTCCACCAGGAAACTTTCATCTCTACACCTTGTGTTTCATTCAAGAGCTTCCACACAACCCATTCGATACCTTTTCTTTCTGCCTCTACCCCTCATGCACCAACTGTATCTGAGCTAATATTTGAAAAGAGATGCATCTGCTTCAGGGAACATTATTAGTGTTCCAGCAAGAGGCACTTCTTCCTTGGAATTTTTGCAAGACCTGGATACCAAAATACTGCTGCTGCTGGGGCTGAGGGAAGAGTCCTGCTGCAGGCTCGCTGGGGCGAGATCCCACCTCACGGCATTCAGGTGGCCGCTCCCCAGCCACGGTTTCAGCAGCAGATGGCATTTACTCCTCACTGTCCCCTCAACCCGTGCCTACTCTTGTCACACGCCATTAAACCCAGCCAGAACCCCTCCAGCGAAGGCCACACGTCGGCGGACACAGAAGAGGTGTGTGAAACGCGCGGGGGACGGCGCGGGGTGCCACAGCAGCGCGTGCTCAGGGGGTTCGGCACAGAGAAGCCCAGGCCCGCGCAGGCCTTCGGCATTCTTTCCCCTTCACATAACTGCATTGATGTTTATCATTGTTATATTTGGTTCAGCTGCTCATCTGGAAAGTTCTTGCCTCCCCCGGCCCCCATAAATAACCAAACCAAGCTCTAACCAAAGGCACTTGACAGAATCAGCCCCATTGCCCTTTGGCAGTTCTTCCAGGAATTTTTAGGGTTTTTACCAGTCAGGAAAAGGCTTTGATGCTCTGGAATCAGAATTTTATGAAGATCATTTTGTAGGGTTCAGCCAACTCATGCAGTGTCAAATGGGGGGCACTCTTTCATCTCATCGCTAGATGGGGAAAAGATCCTCCCTCTTACTGGAATGAGGGCTGCAGAGGGAGAACCATCTCAGAGATGAAGGCTCATCCATAGAGGGAGGGTTTCTCTTCTCATGGTAGAGTCCACCCCCCACATTCCCATCATACTGAATACTACAGCCCTATCTGTCTGCTCTGCAGACTACATCAGATAAGAGGAGAACTGCCTGTTGGCTCTGGGGCTGATACTGCGTTGCCGGGGCCTCCCAGCACTAGAGCCAGGCTCCTCTTCACCCTCCTTTGCTATCTGCCTTTCGCACACTGAAATGACTACTGTGCTGGGATGGATGCTGTCAGAAAACCTGCCACTTACAACAATCAACACCGCCCTAAGCAAACTCCTCTTTCACTTTGCATTTCCAGTTGTCTGTTAGAAAAGAAAGGAAGGAAGCCCCCGTTCCTCTCAAAATTAATGTTCAAATTTTCATCCTAAACTAGTCAAAAAAAATCTATCTAGAATTGTGTCTCCAACAGGGCTACAAGGCTCATCTCATCTACTAGCTGGTAGTCTACCTCAGAAGAGCTGAGTTACAAAAGACTGTGTGTGTGTTCTTTTGTGCATGCTTTTGTGTATTCTCTCAAGGTGGGCCATAGCCAAACTGTTACAGTTCACCTCAGTGCAAATATAAACTTGTTTAAGTATATATTTTGCTCTGGTCATTCTACTCACAAACCTTTCCTTTGGTGGCTGTACCACTTGATATGCCCTGTGTGTTTTAAAAGATAGCATAGTTGCATGCTGCTTCTACTTAGAAGTGAGAAAACACGAAACATCTACCAAAAACAATCAAGCAGTCTCACAGCTTCTTCTCACTTAACCAAGGACCAGTGGTTTTCACTGGGAAATTGCAATCTTGAGCTGTTGCATCTAATAGGTCTCTACACATTAGGTCTCTTGGGCACAATGCTCAAGGTGGGGGAGTCCTGTACTTAAGCGATGAAGTAGGACGGACTCCCATTTCCAGCACTGCCTGGATGACCTTGAAAAAAATCATTCAGCTCTTCCATGCCCAAGCTGTTTAACAGCAAAACAGCCTCTTCCAGCTTTTGGCTGTCTTGTCTGTTTAGACTGTAAGCTCTTCAGGGCAGGGACTGTCTTCTATTAAATGATCATAACTCTTTCTTAATTAAGGTCTTCCACACAGCCAGGGCACTCACAAAAATGTCATAAAACAAAGACTTTCTAATAAATTTGGGGGAAATCCACATTCTGATCCAAAATTGCACAGTGGTTTTCCCTGCTGAATATGGTGCTGAATCCCTTGTTAGAGTGTGCGGGGGAGGAGAGAGACTCCTTGTAATTTAAAGAGATTGCATAAAAGGCAGTTTAAGTCCTTGTGGCTGTATATTTCTTTTAATTAGTTTATGCACAGTGCATTTGCATGGGAAGATGCACAGCATGTGGACAGACTTAATTAGGAGAACAATACGTTCCCTCTTAAGATAATGACTTGAGGATTATGAAAATTATTATTCCAGATCCATCCATGGGTCATTCGAGGTTCAGTATCCAGCGAACTTTTAAAATGCATTGAGGTCAGCAGTTTGGATACTGTCAGTGAAGTCGCTTGTTTTTACTGTTGCTTAAATGATTAATTATGAACAGCGGCCGCATGCACCCACCACGTTACACAATAGCTCAAGGACTTGCCGCACTCACATATGCCATCAGCCACTCTGTGAGACTGACACGTTCAACTGGACTAAAAGATTCACTCTAGTCACCTGCCAGCAAAGTCTTATTTTCAGCTCTCCCCTTCCCTTTCACAAATGCTTTGGCTTTTTCTATCCTGGCCGGGGAAACAAGAAATTTGTCCCCATTAATCCATCTTCACAGGTGAGGAACCAAGATAACTAGATGAGCGTTTAGGATGCTGCTGGCAGCCCGTGTGGAAGGAGACAGCACAAGCCACTTTAGAGGGGAATAACTACGGACAGGGAGCTAGGATCTCACCCAGGGGGCCTGAGCTTTAACCCAGGAGTTTGGTGGGTCACTAAAAAGGCAGCTTCTCTGCTGCTCTCTCCGAACGACGTTCTTCTTTCCCAAAATAAGTGATCATTTTCAAAGTGCTCCAAGAGACTTTTTCCTGCTTATCGTGACTCAGGGCGAAAATTACCCTCTTCCAAACGGTTTCCACAAGGACAACATTTCGCAGCCAGCTCTGTTCAAATAATCAGAGGGCACATCCTGCCCTCCCTCTGCAGAGGCTGCCTTCAGATAAAGAGCCTCCACATCACAGCAGGGTGTGATGGGGCGGAGAGACCCTCTGCCCCAGAGTTTTGAGCAGCAGTTGCCAGGATCACAACCAAAAAGAACAAATTTGCACAATTTCAAGTTGAGAAGACTAAGGAAGCTACTGTCCTCAAACCCACCTCAACTACCAGGAGCAGGAAAAAAAAGAAATCCCGTATCTCACATTAAAAGCACAGCCAAAGGAAACAGATTTTCTGGGAGCCGCACCACATTTGCCAAAGACGACCATTTACTCTAAAAGAAGACTGAGATACACACAAAGAGTTTGGGAGCACATGGACAGCTCTATCAATAGCTCTAAACATGTCCCCCTTAGAAGAACAAAAATGAGTTGGATCTCAAGTATCCCTGCTTTCTACTTGCCCTAGAATGATATGGCAAGTTTTCCATTTACATGCAATGAAAGTGAATTAAATGGAGTGTTTTAATAGTGGTAACAACAAAAGCTTGGTGAAACCATTATACATGAGATTACTGTTGAAGTCAAGTAAAGAGCAGCCTTGGAGAGAAACAGAGAGGACAGTGTCAGCACACACCACTCACGGAAAGTCTTGGACTTGAGGCATTAGCTTGTTTACAAGCAAGAAAGAAAAAAAAATCCACATTTTAGAAATGGGGCAGAGGGGAGAGGAAAAGGGATAGGAATTTCCAAAGGACTATTTTCTGCATTCAGGACAACAACTCAACCCAGCAACTCAACCCCCAGGTTCCCTGTACCCACTTCAACGCTTCAAACCAAATTAAGAGAAAGCAAATTCTACCAGCCCAGGATGAATTGCTGCTCTGCAATCCCAGTGCAGCAGGGAGAAATTTGTGGCTGCCTCTAGAAGCTTCCTGCATGTGGCTGTCCCATTGCAAGGCTCTCCCTGGACTCTCATCTGGTCCTGTTTCTCAGCAGGGTAGCTGACCTCTTTCAGCCTGAATTGCTCACGTACTTCATGAGCAAAGTTCCAAATAGTTTTTAGAAACTGGAGCTTTGCTGCAGAGAGCACAAGCTCAGGGGCTTGGGAGATGTTTGCCCAGAGTTATAGGGCAGAGCACCAAATGTTGGCAGAAACCCCTAGGATCAGGGAGCACAGGGGATCCATCTACCAAGGAGATGGGGAGCAGGGGAAAGAAGTCAAAATGTGTATTTAGTCACAGGAAGGATGGGGAAGGAAGGGGGCAGGGGATACAGCTCATGAGCAGTGCTCATTACTCAACCTCTGCCGTTGATAACACGGCACCCAAAGCTGCCAGCCACCCTACAGTGCAAAGAGATGTCCCTGCCCCTCAGAGATTACCATCTAATTCAGACTCTGCAGTCACATTTCAAAAGCACAGTGAGATCAAAGCCCTCTCCTCCTCCCCCAGGCACTCATTCTCTCTGGTACGATGTATCTGGATTCACAAATCGGAGCGGCAGCGTATCCGGGTGTGCGCGGCCGCCCAGGACACGCACAGAGGGGCCGTGGGTCCCGCAGCGCCACAGCGGCGCTTGGGACAGGAACCCTGGGGACGTACAACAGTCATCATTTCTCTATTACGGAAGCCTCGTTTGGGCTGCGTGTGGTACAGCCAGCGGTAACAGCACGCGACAACAACCCCTGACACTCCAGAGCAGAAAACGGAGAGAAATCATTGTAAAAACTGCATGAAACTTCAGGAGACATTTGAGGAGATGGTCTCAAAATACCCCCAAACTGGGACAAGCACAAGAACAAGTAACACTCATTTGGGAAAAAACACACCTTGAAATAGTAGTAATTCCAAGCATAGTGCCAAGGTTTACTCCTTTCCAATTCATTGGAGGACAGCACTAGCAGTGTCAGGGCACCCTTCAGCACACAGGAGTAAAAGACAGGGTCTCCAAAGCACGAGCCCAGGTTATCCCTCCCCCTGCAACAAGCCCTGCCATTCAAACACCAAATCTGCCCCTGAACTGCTTAATCTGCAAGTGCCAGTGACCTCCCTGCGAGGGGATGGAGAGGACAGGGAGGCCGAGAAGCCGAGCTGGCCGTTTGCAGCACCCCAGCGGGGCTCGGGAGCAGCCCAGAGCTCCAAGGGGCAGCGGCACCAGCAGCTCCCGCCGGTTCCGCGGGTCGCTCCCGCTTCCAGGCGCTGCCGCCCTGATCACCAGCTGCGCCAGGCAGCGAGATCCGTAAGTGATTCCCAAAAGTCATTAACAGCCCAATCAGATACGCAGTGCTCAACTCCAGCACCGGAATGCAGAGAGGGAATTATCTGCGTGAGCTATACTTCAGCAGAAACCTCCATGTATTTTATATTGCAGGGAACTGGGGAATCTGATTTAACTGAGTTAAAAGAGAAAAAATAAAAATAAATAAATAAAAGCATGAGCAATCTAAGGGACCACGTTAAACACGGAAGAGAGAAAAATAATCAAAATATCAGCTACCACGGGGATTAGAAATAACAAAAATTATTGTCAAGGCACTCTGCCTCTGCCTTCTCTGAGCCACAGGCAGCTCCTTCAGATCTCAGCCGGCTTTTCAGAGAGAACTCAAAAAAGTTCAAGTCCTGCTTGAAGACACATCCCCAGCAGAAAATCTCTTGCCCACTGTGTCCTCTGCCCCAACTCCAGCTCAAGCAGATGAGCTAATGCAACAGGAGAAGAAACGGGGAGATATGGAAAGCCTATTCTGACTTACTATCTAAAAGCATCAAGCTTTCCATTCATGACAAAATGCAGGCAATCATTCCAAACCCGCAAAACAGACTGTCCTACACCAAAAACTCAAAGTGAGGGTACTATACTGTAGTTTTTATAGGAAACATAGGATGAGGAAACCTGCTGGGTCTGGTGGGTCTAAAGGCAACAACACACACACGTATGAGAACGGAAAGTGATACTAGGCTGGGGTCATCTTTGGAGGGAGGCAGAGGATGACCCTCCTGAGGGCAGTTTTATGGGTGCTCCCCAGTCCCGCTCGTGTCTGCACTGCAGCAGCCCTGCAGGCACCTCCTGCCCCCATTTCACACACCCAGGGACCTCCCAGAGCACAGGGAGCAGCCCAGGCCCTGCGGAGACGGGGCTGCTTCACAGGGATCACGTCCACCCTTCCTGCTCTAGGCTAAAACAACAGGGGCAACTACAGATCTCTTCCCAATATCTCCAACTCAGCCAGAATTCATCCAAAAGTGAGATTCAGGACAACTGAAAAGCTGGACTCAGCCTGGAATTTTTAACAAAACAAGGAGAAAGGTAAAGGCAGGCTTCTCTTGAGGCTCCACAGAGATTTGCATGGGACACTATCACTTTGGAAGCAAAAAGTAATGAGGTAATTAAACCAAAGTAACCGACCTGCATTTCAGAAAGAAAACTAAGCGCTCTCATAAGGGTAGGAAACCGAGGTAGCCTGGAGCTGGTCACTGAAACTCTTTATCCTTTGGTCTCCGCACTTGTAAAATGGGGGTTAAATTATTTTACTTCCTTCTTTCCCTCAAAGGATGGAAGCTGACAAATTAAATGCACACGTGTCTACAAAGTCTTCCCCTAAAAGAAACTGCCACAAGGAGGGCAAAACTGTTATTGTTGTTCTGATTAGAAACCAAGGTCCTCCTGTGTGGTTATTTAATTAAACCATAAATACAAATGGCTAAGGGTCTAATGAGCCAGCTCTGTGCAGTATATTTACATGCTTCTGAAAAGAATAATGCTTAAACTAGTTGCAAATAATAGTCTTCTCTCCCAGCCTGGTTTTCTCTGCAATCAGGAATCAGGCCGCACAGTAGTTTGCTGACAAATTGGTTCATGTTATGAAGATAATGAAGGCATCAAATTACTTTGCACTCCTTCCCCCTGGAAGCTGCGAGGCTCTTGCAGAGAGAGATTGCCAGGGTTTTATTTGCGCGCGCGCGTGTCATTTGTGAACAGACGAGCCCCAGAGGCCTGTCAGCCACGCAGGACGGCTCTAACCACGGCTTCCTGGCGCGCTGGCCCCGCTGGCGCCGTGTCAGCGCTGCACGGGAGGGGACGGGCCAAGACCCGCCGCCCCGAGCGGCTCCGGGCCCACGGAGATGCCCCTGCGGTTCCGAGCGCTCGCCCGGGTACCAGGAGCAGTTCAGTCGTGTTAGGGCAGCTTTTCCTTTGGGGCTGATCCGCGCTGCTCTCCAGGAACAAAGCCTGGAGTGGTGGATCCAGCAAAGCATTACCAAGGGGTTTGAGGAAGGTCATCTGCCCAAGGACTTAAGCACTTAGCAAGATCACAGCCTTTCTGGACAGCGGCTCGGAAAGTTTTCGTGGCTCTTTATGCCTGGTGAAAAGAGGTTTAAATCCTTCTTTGGAGGTGGACACAGAAACACAGGGGCAGAAGGGCAGAGAAAGAAAAATAATCCCAATCCAGAGCTGTTATTAATAAATAATGTATTCTGAACAGGTAAGATCTCAGGAAACCGGATCCAAACAGTTTTTTAAAGCCCCTCCAGCCACGATGAGAACCAACAAACCCAGCAAAGCTCTTTAGTGATCATAACAAATGTGTCAGGCTTTACCCTGCAATTGATTTGCTTTTAGGAACGTAAGTTAAGCTTTAAATCTATATTTCATATATAATCAAGCAGTCAAATCAGTCTTTTGATATAGAGCCCAAGCCAGCCACTGTGTCTTTATCTCAGAAAGCAGGAGGGCCAACAAAGCTACAGCCAGGGAAGTGACAGTTCTTCTTTATTATCCTCCCCGGTCGTGCCCATCTCCTCATCTCCCCTATCAAATTTCTGGGCCTTTTTGATAAAAAATAATTTAAGAGCACGCTCTGCAGGAAGCGCATGAAGGTTACAGATTGAGCAATGCCTGGGAACCCCTCTTTAAAAGGCGCAACCATAAAAAGGGCCTGCAAACAGGAGCAACGGCCCAGCCCTGCATGCAGCCTCTCCGGGCACAAAAGAGCATCACATGGAAAAGTTCTTTCCTTAGGGCCACTATCATCCCCTTCTGCTGTTCAAACTCAGACAAGGATTTTTCAATCTTCCTGTGCACTTGTTGATGCTGTTTTGCTTTATCCGTTCTCTCTGCCCCTCTCTACATAGCAGGCGTCCTGAAGGAGCTCCCCTCACGATCTGGGGTCAGGAAGAACAACACTCCTCTGAGCTGTTGTTTGTTGCTGTTGTTTAAAAACAAGGACTTGGCTATTTGAAGTACTCTCTTCACCACCGCAATATTCCCCTTGTTTTTGTTGTTTCTAAACTGCTCTCACCCTCGTTTTCTCCCCCTTGGCTGAGGTTAGGGTTTTGTGTTACAAGTTCAGCAGCCAAAGCAGCCTCAGGAGGGGATTCCCCCTTGGCTGTGCCTACCCTGCAGCACCGGCCCCTTTCCCCGCCGCGCAGCTGTGTGTGACACCAGCCTGACGGGAGAACGGACCCACTTCCACAAGGAACACGTGTGGCGTGTTTAAAGGCAGGGGTTCCTTTCCTCCTGAAGCCGGATCACTCCGCAGCTCTGGCTCGGAAGACCCGGAGCAGGGGGAAATACCCGCGCAGAGCGATGCCGACGGGCAGCTCCAGAGCTGTGGGGACGGCTGCCTGGGGCCCTGCCTTGATCTGTTCTGCTCTAAGTGAAATGTCTCTGGGGTAGGGACTATGCCCAACCATGCAAAGCTCACAAAACACAGCCCATTCTGCTGAACCTAGGCTTTTTAGCTTAGCCCCTTGTGGAATGCCTCAGATTTGAGCATCCAGGAAGGATCCAGGAAATCTGAGAAGCCGGTTCGGATGCATTTCACAGCCAGCTATAGAAGAAAAGGATACCATCCATGAAGAAATGGTAACATGGATTTATGTTCCGGTTCACTCTAAAGCCTTCTATGAATGCTCCACAAAGCAATGTATTTTTCCTTTGCATAAATATCCCACAAATCAACACGCAACAGGAAATTTAAAGTTGAGGCTGGCACCTCCATCTATAATTCACAGGGTCAAGTTGAAGAATTGAAGGAAAAGACCCAAAGGGCATATTTTGTATACCTAGAGAAAAAAGAAAAGAAAAAAAAAAAAAGAAATCTCTTCCTTTTGGAAAAGTTCTGCCAGTCATCCACAACCTTATCCCACCTGGACCACGCTCTCTTGCAGACTGATGCATTACAGCACTCATTTCCAATGGGCTGCATTCCTAAATGCCAGCTTCTCACAACTGGATCAACAGAAAGACAAGGGTTATTTCTTACTGCTTCTTGGGGCAATCTGTATTCTGCTTCAAAGAGTACTTAGAATGTTGTTGCTTTGCAAACTTCACACACCTTAGAATAGCAATGAAGTCCTGGTTTCAACCTCTTTGCCTTGAGACAGCAGAGGCTGCTGCAACACCCTTCCCTCGCATTGCAGTGTCACACCAGGAAGCTTTGCAGAAGAGCAGCCGAGGTGGATCTCATTACACACGAGCAGGCTTCAAAGGAGCGACGTGCGCTTCAAGCTTTGCCAAATTCAGCTTAGATTATTTAAATTATCTCACAAGATGTGACAATTTTCAGCACTTCCTAAGCCCCAAGCCAAACTTCCTAACCTGATCTTCACAAAAAGTTTGAATTTGGTTGGTTGGTGATGTTTTTGACTTTTTAGCATACTAGTTTTTGTTTTGTCTGGAAATATCCTGGAAACAGGTGATCTGGCTAATGGCTAAAACACCTGTAAGATCATGTTATTCTTTTAAGGTTTTTCCAGCTTAAGTCAGCTGCAAAAGGATACAAAAGCCAGGATTATCACAAATGTAGAAAGTCAACAAGCAAGCAAGAGTTTCATAAGAGATCTGGGATTTGGGAATCCTCAACTTTCAAGTGTTCCATTTCAGACATTTTTAAAGAATTTAGTTGTTTAAAGGGCTGTTTTACACCACTCTGAAAGGCACTGCATGCCCAAACTCCAAAAACTGAGTACCTGAAATTGCTAGGCACTGCTCAGAAACTCAGCCTATAGAGAGATTATATATATAATATATATAAAATATACATATAAATAGCAGTGCTTATGAGCATATTTCTTGTTCCTACGATTCTACACTTCACTATTGCTCTGCTTGCACCTCTTGCAGGCCAGGTATATTCACGGCAGCAGCCTGCCAAGGCCCCAGCAGCTTCTTCTGCCATGTGCCCTATTGGGTCTATTAGCACACGACACTACCAAGTTCACTCCAGCTGAAGTTAAGAAAAGTTGAACCCCAACTTCAGAGAGAAAAACAGGCCAAAGAAAGATTCTGGAAGACAGACTCATGTGGTCTTGCTGTTTACATATAAGCAGCACAGGATTGCTCTGCTTTATCCATGAGCATCTAAAAGAACTGAGCACTTAGGGTCATCAATATATTGCATTTGGTCCAGCATTACTATGTGGATCATTAAAAGCTACAAAGGCTGTTTAGTTAGCAGCTCGTGTTGTGCTTTGTAACGTGTAGTCATCAGCTGGGGTAGCCAGACACACTCAAAAACGCACACACACAGATACACAGGCCCAGCACCTCTCCCTCCTTCCCCTCCCGCAAAATAACAGAAGTTCCTCCCAGGCAATTACCACTGGGTGCCCCCTAATTCTCATCTCTTGAGCAATTAATGCGTTTGCTCTGGGGTCTACACAATCCTGCTCTAATTTTGCCAGGGGCCTTTGTATCAAAGGCCTGAGCTGTGTGAAAGGTGATTTAGCAGAGATGGTGTCGGTGATTATTTTCAAAGGAACTGCTGCAGCCCCACCACGAGGGACACTGCAGCCTCCAGATAGGGGGCCCTTATCATATTTTCTATTCTCAGATAAGATTATGTTTCCTTTTTTCATCCTCCTTCCTGAATCTTCTTGATAACAATTGGGGGCCAGTTTAATCACGGAGGTTGAAATAACCAAAAGGGCTCCTCGGGTAGTGGTGGGGAGGGCAGGGAACAGGGCCGGCTGGGTGGGGAGGAGGGAGAACACTTACCGGTCGGAAAAGTTGGGTAAGAGCAACTGAGAAATGAAGCCAGCAGAAACAGGGTTATTTCAAAGGGAACAGCTGTTAAACTGCAACCAAACGAAAAGCACATGCAGCCAATGTTCTTGTGGTCGCTCGTCAAAAACAAAAACAAAACGAGTTGTTCACGCGCCCATTCTGCGGTCTAAACAAATTAGAGTGGAAACGGGCCTGGGCCAGGGAGATGGACGACCTCGAAACAAGAGGGATGAACCTTTGTGAAACGGTCCTTTCTGGTGGCAATGGTGGGGCGCTCTAAATGCCATTAATATGTTTGCGATAGGAAGAATCACCTAGGCGAGACATGAACTGGTTCTAGAGAGCCAACCCCAATCCCTGGAGGTCAGATCTATTTGGACCAAGCAAGAAACAGAACAGCAACAGAAGGGAACAGCAAAAGCCCTGTGCTCCTGTCCCAAACTGGGAATTCAGACCTGGAGGTGGAGATACAGCGGGGACTCAGGCCAGCACTTTGCCCATCAAGGACAACATGGCACTGCTATCGCATGGTGAATTCCCAGCACGTCGCCTTCTAGGCTTTCATACGCTCTGCAGGATCAAAGCCCAAACAGTACCTGAGTAAGGAATTTCCCAAGCGGGATCACTCCGAGTTAGTCGTTAATGACCCTGTCCCCATGAGACGATACTGAATGGGCACCCTAAACATTTCCCCTGGGGACACTGGGCTTTGACAGGCACGGCGATGGGGTAGGAAGCGGCGTGGCAGAGATAACGCATTTCAGAATTCCTGCATCACTTATACATCACGAGTGTTCCTCACCTGTTGCTGTGAGGCAGCCCTCCCAACTCCATCTTTCTAAGTTGCAAAACTGCAACACGAAAACTGCAAAAATCCCGTTCTGTTCTGACAGCATTACCTCCATCAAAGTAACTCTAGAAACATACCCTGATTTCCTGAGCTTGATAACCTTCCCTAGAGCCAACCTGGAGAGGAGGAAACCGTTGAGCCCACCTCAACGTTACACTGGAAAGGTTTTGGGTCAGATAGAACCATCCTGGCCATAGGTCCCACTCAGCCTTAGCA
Organism: Tinamus guttatus; assembly: GCF_059628265.1. NCBI lineage: Eukaryota > Metazoa > Chordata > Aves > Tinamiformes > Tinamidae > Tinamus > Tinamus guttatus. Next base: position 397,090 of record NW_028289114.1, on the reverse strand, counting down.
AAAAGTGCTGTTTCCAAGTGGAATATTTGAAGGCATCTTAGCCTCCCTATAAGAGCAGGTCACACATAGACTCTCAAGACAATTGTCAGTTGATGATGGCCATTCTTCCAGAGCTGCAAATGCCCAGACAGCTTTGGTCACTCATGGTCAAAGTTATATTTTCCCCTCAGCTCAGCCTTTGGGGTCAGAAGGAACCAACCCAACAGGGACCCACCTCCTTCCTGAGATGGCCAGTGCCGCCTGAGCCACCCGAGCAGAGCACTTGTCCTCAAAGACACTCACATGCAGAGTTCAAAGCCAGGCCCGTCTGACTGGAAGGCAGCGCGTAGCAGCTTACCACAGAGCTCTTCGTAATAAAGTCTATTTGAAGACTCTCAGTGAAAAGTGTGTTCCTAATAAAGGATAACATTTCATGGTCATTATGCGATACACTTAACTTTAAAAGGAACAAAAATGCTGAGAAAGTCATTTTCTGAAAAGGGCTCTCGGATTTCATTACTATGGGTCAAGTGCCTGGGGAGAAGAATTAAAGAAAAACACGAACTTGTGCACAAATTAATTAAAGATATTTCCACTAATAAATTGTCCCTGTATCCCAAGGCAGAGCCTTCAGTTTGTAAAATGTGGTAATATTCAAGTTGTGGTTTTCTCCACCAGGCAAGCAGTTCAGCAACATTTAAACTCAAATGGACAGAGCCAGTGATGTGGAGCTTGGGAATGGGAGGGGGTCACTTCCTTCTTCAGCCCATAGAAAATTTCTGGTATTTTAGCATATTTCTAAGGAAAAGAAGAAAAGAAAGTGTCCCAGTAGCCCTCAAAAAAAGAAAACCATGGTGACCTTCTAATTTTTTTTTCCTTGATGCAGCTGATTTCTCCAAACAAGGTCTCCTCCTCCACAATCTTCCACCAAAAATATGAAGGGCTTGGTTCCTTGTGATGCAAAGGGTGCCAGTCACTGTAAAAAATGCACTATGAGGGGGGGAAAAAAAAGGGAAGAAGGAAAAACAGAATTTGCTGTCAGCAGTTTTCTGAGTAGTGGGGCTGACACAGCCCAGTGCTAATGACCCCTCCAGAAAGTGGTGCAGCTACCACGACAGGGGCTAAGCTGAAGCAACTAGGAGCAGCTGGGATGACAACCAAGTGCCCTGGGTCTAAGCTGTTCCAGTTGAAGACCAAAGTTTTTTCATTTCCTCGAGAGGTTTCATAGACTGGATGGGGTGATGTGAGGCAGGTCACAGGTTGTGATGCAGCTGGCACAAAGGTACATGAAAGAGTTACCCTTTAAGAGGGGTTGCACAAGACACGTGGGCTGCACATTCACTTATAACTACACTTTTGGGTTGGTCACCATCAAAAAAAACCCTGAGGCTGAATTTAACTTTACTACTTTGATATTCTCACATTTTGTCTTTAGACTGTTTGCACACATTCAAAAGCACTTACTGCATATATATTTATATATTTTTTTGGGGGGGTGGGGAGGGGGGTGACAAGCAAGATAGGGAGATTTGTAATCCTTTCACAGCCTACCTTCTGCAGAGGCAACCCCTGTCTTGTGCACTGCTAACAATCTATCCACAGAAGACGGGAAGACTTCACTCTCCACAGAAGGTAATCAGCAAGTCAGAAGAATGTAGCTCCTAAATACACAAATACAGTTAACAGTCCTGTCCTGGAAGCTTGGGTAGTTTGTTTGGTTTGTATTGACCTGATCCCATTTGAACATCCCTGTTCTCACACTGATCAGAGGCTGAAACGGAAGGAAACTGCTTCAAGCTTCTCTTCTCCTTTATTTTTTTTCCCTCTCCCCCCACCACTTAAATTTCACAGGCACCTGAATCTGATCACAACTTCCTCTGTGCAGTGTAAAGTTTAGTCTGAGAGAGTGCACATACCACAATGCGTTGGGATAATATTAATGTATAGTATTCGAAGCCCCAGGGCCTGTATGTTTCATTAATTTCCTCCCCATTAAAGTAAAATGAGGATATCCTGTAGAGAATTGCAGTGAACCATTCGGACTGTGAAACTCGTCCTGACCCTGCTAAGAAAAACAGACAGAAGAGGAAAGAGCAGCTGATCACAATATACAGCCACCCAAATGAAACACACAGGTTCCTCGCTCAGCCTCCTTTGCACTACTACCGTGCAAATATTTAGCTTAACAGGATGTGAAGGACTGGTCAGCAAGCGTTAAAAAAATATGCACTGATTTTTATTTGTTTAAAATGCGAAACATTTCCCGTACATTCTTTGCAGTGCATTAACCTCAGGCACAATTTCCACTCTGGGACTGAGCAAGCCAGGGACCCGGGCTACACGCGAATAATTCAGATTACTGCATCTGCGTGTGGTTGAGGCGTGCATACCAATCCTTGCTCGCTAGCCCAGTGCATGCAGACTCTGCCAGACCTTGTGGGCTTGCATCCAGAAGAAACGGCCTGTCCTAACACACTTGGACGTGGTGGTGGTCAGTGCCAGCCCGTGTTTAGGACAGACCCAGCAGAGCCCAAGGCCTTTGGCAGCACACTGGAGCCTCTTCTCCCTGTCCTAGCAGCTTATCCCTCATCTGGTTCATCACGTAGAACCCTGTGATCTCCTCCACCTAGTAAGCCTGTTGCATCCTCCCACAGCTCATCTCTGTGTCCCCCCTAAGCAGCCCTCAAGCATCTTTGCCGTGTCTCCACATCATTCTCCAGTCAGCTCCTGCCTTGCTCTGTTTTGTACTGCTTTGTCCACACTCCCACTACCAACATCACTGCCTTTTGCTCTGCATCTCCTCTCATGCCAATCACTAGTTTGGAGCACGCTTTCCAGTCCCTGTTTTATAAACCATCCTCTCACTGTAACCAAACCAATTCTAAAGCTCACTTCTGCCATCACCAACACTCTGTCTGTCTTTTTGCGAAATCAGTGGGCACCTGAATCCAAGCCCCCTTCTTGACTTAGCCTTTTACAGGCTGAACTTGAGGCGTGCCCAGCCCAGCCAAGCTCTTCAGGAGCAGCTCCACAAGCTCACACACACCAGGACGACACTGTGCCAGCTGCCACCCATGAGCTGAGCCCGGGCAGCTGGCCTTGCTGCCTGCCAGGGAACAACGTTCACTCAGAGCTCTCCGAGTACCACGAACCTCACAACCTCCCAGGCTGTGGGGCCTAACAACATGCACTGGAGCGGTTACAAACACCAGAACCAAATTTTTCTTTTTGGGACTTGAAAACACAGGCGTACGCAACAGGTTTTATGAGCAGCAATGTTTTCTTTGTAAAGGACACAGGCACCGTCCAGCTGAAGTTCTAGTTCTACCAGCTGCCCCGTTCTGGCTGTTTCAGCCGGTCCTGCCCAGCTGCCCTGGCCCCGCCGCAGGACGAGCAGGGCAGAGGCAGCTGCAGCCCCCGTGAGCATCGCGGAGCAGCCTCTTTGCAGGTGAACTAACTGCAGCACAGTTCTTGCTTCCCGCATTTTTGGCAGCTGTCTACCTTGCTCTGCTGTTTTTCCCATTTGTCCACGAAACTTTTAAGTCCTGCCTGCAGCATTCCCAGCAAGGCAGGGTGAAGTGCAGGCAGCCTCAGGAAACCTGCCCGGTTTCAGAACTGAGGTACTTGTACATTCACTTGCATTTCTTTGGGGAAACCCAGTACCAACAGGCATCTGTCTTCTGTCAACATGGGACACTCTTGAAAGAAAAGCGCCTGGGCTCTTCCCTCCATCGCCCACCCTCTGAGGACCTAACTGCAGTCGCAGGGACGGCGCTGTGTCGGTGCCAAGGCTGCAGGTTGGGAATCGCAGTGCAGAGGTCAGGTCTCCCCGAGCCGCCCCGCACTGACCCCTCCGGGTTGTCACCAGCCCCGAGCGGCTGAGGACGCCCTGCCCAGGCCTCAGAGCAGGGCCTCGGAGGTGCCCACAGACATGGGCTCATTTCAGCGGGCCCTGGAGCGTGTTCCCTCCCTACAGAAAACCGAGAAAATTCCTCCCTGCTCCTTCCCTCGTTCCTCCCTTTGCACTGTATCCACAGCAGCAAGGAGCCTGGCCCCAGTGTAGGTCTTGTAGGTGGTGGTGGGATTCAGGGGCAGAGGGATGCCACAACTGCACTACAGGAAACCCTTCCAAACAAGAGCCAGTTAAAATAATCCCAAGATGCAAACCTCTTGAGAGAAAAACTGGAAGAACTGCTGTACTGCATGACTGGAGAATTTAGCAAACTACTCCCCAAAATCTTCAGCTCAGCATCTCAAATTTTCCCTGCCAAACTTTAACCTGCAGTCTTCACTCTCTTTTGCCAATTCATTTCCCATGTCAGAGGTTCATAGTAAACATCCATTTGTATTTTCTCACATACAAAAAGCCTCACTTCAGATCAACCCTTCCTCTTACTTTTTAAAGATACCTCCAATCTCCATGACATCCCACTCCATTTCCTTCTCACCAGCTCCTTCCCAGTAACCCCAGAAAGTTCTTCTCCAACTTGACTTCACATTTCCCCTTTGCCAACAACTCCTTCATCCTCCTACAACTTCACAAGTACCTTCTCTTACCTGTCTTCCAGGTCACAATTCAAAAACCTCCTCAACTTAGAGGCAGGCCTGAAGAGTGAAGGTTAAATGCACATTTTGCAATGTTTCTGTGGTGTCTGGCTTCCAGGCAGTAATTTGGGCCTCTGTTTCAAATGCCCCAGATTGCATGAAGAATTTGGCCACTGGGCATTACAGGAATGTATATAATTAATCACAAAAGCGTACACGCCACTGATCAAATTTGTGTCATTCAGATTTGAAACAGGACTTTAAAGCTCATATTTACTTGTAAACTGCCAAGTCCACATTTGAGACTACAAATATATAAATATATCTATACCCACAAGTATATGCAAATATAAAAATTCTTCCATTTTGCACAGACTCTTGCCTTTAGCCAGTTCTCAGCAGGGTGGGAGCAGAGCAGGGAGACATACTTGTCATATAATATGCAACAGTCTGATGATTACTAATGTTTCTCAGTAAAAACCCCCATATTAAAAAAAATCCTTTTTAAAAAAAAAAAAAAAAAGAAAAAAAAACACAGCCCCAAGCTCATGATTTGAATAAGGGGGAGGGAAGAAGGTGTGTGGGGGAAATTGTCTTAATTAAAATTCTCCCTTTCATCCTGGTAATTACATTCAAACAGACGACAGCAGCAGCACCGCTGCTTGTCACCGTGCCAAAAAAAGAAATTGATTTGATCACCGGGACATCGTGTTGCATTAAATAAAATTCTTAAAAATCTGCCAAGGTTTTTTTTTTAAACTGTAATTACTGCTACAGCAGTGCAAAGAAGGGGGGAAACAGAGAGAAAAGAGAAGAGGAGGAGGAGGAGGAAGGGCACCCAGTGGCAGATAATACGCCAGTAATGATGGAAACACCTGTAAGCCAGCGGAGATCTAGCAGCTATCAGCTCTGGCTGCATTCCATATCCATTAGCTCCAAGAGGCTGCTCGGGCTCCAGGAACGGCGGCTGTTAGCTCTGACAACTGGTGAAAAGCTGATGAAAACGTACCAAAGGGGCAGTCACGGCGCTGCCATTTGATAAAGAGAAAAAAAATACAGAGAGACGAAGGGAGAAGGAGGAAAAAAAAAAAAAAGCCAGGAGTAAATCAGTCTAATTAATGGCTTTGCTCATTTATCGGGGGCAAATGCTAATTATTCTTTTTAATCACTTTTCCGCCACAGTTGCTTTTTTTTTTTTTTCTCTTCCTGCCAGCTCTGCTCAGTGTGAGAGGCCAGCAGAAAAGCAATCCAAACCTCAGGCACACAAATAAGGAAAGCGCAAGAGAAAATGGAAGAATGGGTGAAATCGTTCCATGAATTCTCACCAGGATTTTTCTCTCCGTTTAGCAGCTCCCCACACCTTCTCTGCTCTCCCATCTTTCTTCCTAACTGATGGGCTAAAAACAAAAATGCAGAGCAGCTCTTATAGAGAAAGCAGATGGCCCACAGGCCCTGCAAGGCAGTTTTTGAAAACATCCCTTCAAAGTTGGAGCTGCTGCTCTCGTAAACCGTGTTTCTGCCCTCACTGTTCACTACCGTTTACCTGAACGGATTCAGCAGGCTGGGAGCAGCTCAACCCTGCTGCGGGCAGCGCGTTGGTGCGCGCAGGGCAGGACCGTGGGGAGCAGCAGGCAGGGCTCACCGCACATCTCCACACAGCCACACAGCCCGGTTCTGAGAGGGGGCCAACTCAACACGGCCTCAAGGCTCTAAACTTGTTACCTGGAGAATCAAAAGAACAAAGCAACAGCAACAACACGCACTAATTATCACCATAAACGCTGTCTTCATTCCTCATACAGCAAGCAGAAACTGGGGCTGTGTTCATGGTCTCCTTGGTCATCAAAAAGTCTAAGCAATCTCCAAACAAGCCCATAAACTTAAAGCAATTCAACAATGCAAACTAGCAAATTCTTAAGAAAAAAGAAACCTACATGCGGATGCAAGGACCAGTTGGTGAACAAATCTCAGTAGAAAAAGAAAGGCGGCATCTCCATTTGCAGCAGTCTATTTGGAGTAAGAAGCGTGATGAGCATCAGTGAAGAAACATGGATGAAACAAGACTGTCGTCCGCCTGCCAGACCGTATTGAGGAGCGTCTTAATGGGTTGCCAGACCTGATCTACTACCACGGCTAACACCCAAGATGCTGTTTTGCCTTACCTTGACTTGCAGACGGAGCCAATGGCTCTAAAGAACGTGCACAATCCATTTACCAACAGCAGCAGGGGCACCCAGGAGGACGCAGGCGGGTGCTTCACGGCACCCCGGCTGCAGAGCACCTTACCTGAGTCACAGTGTAAAGGTCCCCAATAAGAATTTAATTCAGCAATTCAGTTACTGCAGAGCAGATCCCCTGAGTACTAGATGTGTGTCCTTGATAGCCGCTAAACCTCAGTAAACAAGTCTTTAATCATTCATTGGTAATTAATTAGCAAACAAGAACTAATTGCAACCAGATAGCTTTTTAGATTCAAGACAGTTGTTTTATGTTAATTAAATATGGAGTTCCATGAGTAACATAAATACATTCAAACCAACATAAACACAGCTTTCTAAAATGTATTTGGTTCCTAACAGCAGTGTTTTACCAGTGAAAACTGTTCAAAAGAAGCTAATTTCAGGGTGTTGTACAAATACTGGTGTTTATGACAGGTGCTCAAAAGCATGGATATAGTTATCCTGCTATGCACAGAAACAACACTCATGTGATCCCAACCAGGGACAGGCAAGCGCAGGAAGTCAAAACTGAGACCATAACACTCTACAATAGACTGAAATAAATGCAAGTGATAAATATGAGAGGAAATTGTGTTCTATTACATTTGTAGTCTGCTCTGAGAACTAAATTACTCAATTACTCCTTGGAAAGTTATTTGCTTAACTCTGATTACAGTCCTTGCTGCATTAAGTCAAACTTCTGCCAATGACTTCAAAAAGAGCCAAGGCTTTTTCTCATGAGTTTCATTTTCAGAGCTGACTTTAGAATGTCTTGAAAACAAAAACCAAACCTCAAACCAAGCTCAAGAGATTTAATAAAAAGAGAAGCCAAAGCTCTAATTTGGCACTGCCACATTAAAGATTTGGTGATTTCAGATGAAATGGTGCCTCTTGCTCTCCCAGGCTGATTTGAATGGGAGTTTTTAGAACCAAAAATCCTTCTGCAAGACTCTGGAAACATCCTTCTAGCTCTGCCACTCACTTGCAGGCAACACTCACCAGCAGTCAAACACGATGCTCTAGCAGTAACTTATTGTCATTTGATCCAGTAAATTGCTGGGGAGGGCATCATATTGGGTCCAAGCAGGTTACAGAATAAATGTAAGCAGCTGGGACACTGTAAAGAGGTGGCACGTTCCGTCCATCTTCCAGACTGGATTCGGGTCTCATTAACACTTAACTTTCTATCTGCTTTTCTTCCTTCTCTGTGAAGGAAATTACCGATCCTTGCATCCAACACCTTTATTATGGAGACTGAAACTATTTCCTCCAGCATGGTGGCACAGCTCTTCGAACACCTCCCAGCACTGTATTCATCAGGCCAGACACGGATGCATTTCCATGCTACAGCCTTTCCTCCTGCTCTGCACATCACCACAGAACCACCTGGCTTCCCCTACAACTACACAGCACGTTTGCCTCTGTACCTGGAAGGTAAAAGGTGAACTTCGTAGAGCATCGAAGAGCTGCAGTGCAGCACTAGGGGAGGTTTCCCTCTGCCTTGTTCCCTAAATCAGCACTGCAGGATGACAGGACCTGGTTCTCCTTGCCCGCCTCCCTGTCAGGATCCCCTTCCGCAGCTCACGCGGCTGGGGCTGCCACGTCAGCGCTCACGGGCAGGGAGAAGATTCTCATCTGAACGGGGTCTGGGGGGGAGAGGGGCTGGGGAGATAAAATCCCCATGGACTTAACATGGACTTAAACGCTTAACTGACAACCAGGCTATCTGCAACACGATTCACAGACACTGCAGCTCTTTGCAGCACAGGGACTGTATCCCTTTGGCATGGCCTCTCACACACCAGACTACACACAGTTGCAAGATAATTCTGTCCAATGTGCAAAGATGCAAAACAGATCACACCACGGGCTGGAGCTGAAATGCACTAATGCATATGACACCCCAAACTCCCCTTCAACAGGTCAACCGAGAGCAGAATTTTGCTGCCCTAAGTCCTCCAGGGCCAGCACGCAGCTCCTTTTGCATGACAGAGGGTGGCAAAAACCTATGCTGCCCTGCAACCTCTTATCTGCTCACACTTACCCACCTGACAAGAGCTGGGCTGGAACGGAAGTGGAGGGAGAGAGGGTGACATTTGTCATCTCCACTGGCAGGCAGCAGATTCCATCTCAATCAGCTGCCTCTTAAGACAAGTAACAGCCCTTTCTGCTCCCCCCACACACGCGTTACGTGTTTACAAACACACAACTTCCACAGGAATGTGTCGATACTCATGCAAACATAGCACAGGAGAAGAAAGGTTTACAGGAAAAGCATGTCTTCCTCCAGATACTGTAAGTTCTCCTGGTCTCTCCATTTTATTCTGCTTTATCTATCAAAAATATATTAACCCAAAAGCCTGTTTCCATCAAAGTCTCGATTCCATGAACATTTAAAGATAAGCCTTATCTTATTACTGATGCATTAACAACAGGAATCTAAAGGGCTACTGTCAATCATCTGCTTTTCTCTCTGCTTTTTTTCCCTCCACTTCACAGAGCAGCTTTGCAGGGAGCCCGTCGGGGACCTCGGAGGGGTCAGCCAGAAGCAAATGCACACAAACAGACACACAGAAATGACACCTTCCACCCCAAGTATCACAGAAAGTACCTGCTACAAACATCTTAGAAATATCTATGCCAATTCCAAAAGTTTGGCCAGTGCCAAGCATGTATCCCCATAAAGGGAAAGAGAGGACTGTCAAGAAGCAGTGACCCAAAGCAACAAGAAACTCATACAAATTTCTACATATACTTAACCCCTTCCTCTTAAAGCATAGAGCCTTTTGGCAGACAGGCTCAGAATACTTCTCAAAAGGTTTGTATGCAGGGAAAAAAAAAAAAGAGGTGAAAGAAGCATCAATGTCTCATTCAAGGTCACAAGGTCATCAGCATTCCTATTTCTATTGCATCTTTATTTAATTGTTTTATTATCACCCCTCCCTTGCCATCCTTTGCTACGTTCTTCTCCTGGCATCCAATTCCCTCCATACCATCTCTGTAAATTTTAATTAGCTCTTATTAGGAGGTTTGCATCAAGTGAGATGGCACACAAGTATCCTGGTAGCGATATTTGCTTCAGCTTTTAAAAGCTGTAAGGTCCTAGATTCCATATGGGAAGTACCAACCATTTCATACACTGATATTCCGGGCAGAGCAAACTGCCCTGAACTCCATGACTTTGAGGTAAATAAAATAACCACCTTAACTTTGCCGCAGCGTGTTTTCTTTCTCTCGCTTTTTTTGGCTTCCTAATTAGAAGTTTTAATTCTGCAGTGAGTGTCACTATGAGTCCAAGCCAAAAATAACACAGCCTGTTCCAAAGTCCCTTTGAAAAGCTTTTATTTTTAAAAGCCAGAACAAGGCAGACGATCCAAGAGCGATAAATCTAAGGTTTCTGCAAAGAGCTGAGGATAGCGGGAGGGCAGGGAGACAGCGCCAGGGCTGAACAACACGCACAGCACAGCTCAGAGTGGAAACAAACTGCTCGTGCACAGAGCTGACTACGCACACGCTCCCTACCCGAGGCTCTGCCAGGCCCTTCTACCAACATACATCAAAATGGTTGTCACTAAGGACCCGCAGGCCCAAGGCCTGGTTGTGAACACGAGCCCCTCCTGATCTGCTCCTGTCGTGTTTTCCGAGCTGCAGGAAACTCCCCACGGGCTGAGGGCCCTTCCCGGGAGGACGGTGCCCTCTGGGCAGTGTGGGCCAGCGGATATTGCCGTGTCAGGAACCTGCCGTCCCGTGTAACGTTGCTCCCCTGAGATAAGGGGGGCTCAGCGAGGCCATCGCACGCGGCTGCTGACTTCCCAACCAAGCGTGTTGGATCAGCGTCACCTTCACTGCCCTAGCACAGAGAATCCACCTCAGCACAGCCAGACCATCCGCCAAGACGTTCCGCCAGCCCAGTCCTGGCATGGCTTTGAGGTGGATTCATAGTATCAATGAGGTTGGAAAGCACCCTGGGAGAGCACCTCGCCCAGCTCCAGCTGAAAACTGGGTCAACACCAAATCCAGAGCAGGTTCCTCAGGCCTTCGGTCCCTGGGTCTTTAAATTTTCCAAGAATGAAGGTTCCCAAATGTGAATTGATAGTATTGGTCCCACCTGTATGGCTTTCTAGATTGAACACTTCCCTGTCCCTCAAGTGTGTGCAGAAGGAAATGCTGAGGCACCAAATCAAGCCAGCAGAGCTTGAAGCACATTTAAAAACATGCTAAAATTTATGAATGAATGGTGGGAAAACAGGAGAAAAAATTGTTGGCCTTAAAAAAAAAAAATACAGTGCAGGGACATAAAATCTTACCAAGAAAACTTATTAAGTGTTTATCCATATAGCATGTTTGTTTTTCAATCAAGTACACGTGCCCAGATCATGACAGGATGTTTGAACTGTGCACATCAGGTCTCTTACCCTCTGTTTATATGAATGTCATTCACTATCAGGCCCTCTGCGGAAGATCAACAGATTGGAGAGAGATGGGGCCATATCTGAGCTCTGCGTTGCTTCCGCCGCTTCTAACTCTGCTCCGGGTCCTCTGAGAGACAAAATCTCTTGACCAGAAAAATGTGAGACAAAACAAGGACAGGAGAGAGAAAATCCACCACAAACACGGAGTCAGAGAACAGCACAAACCAAAGGCGACCCCAGTATGCTGAACAACTCTTGAGACTGTGAGCGAGGGCAATTAAGGCTGAAAATGAGAGTGCACATAAAGAACCTGGAGTTACCAAGACTGAAAAGGGCCAGAAGATCCACTCACCTGGCAGGCAGCACGGAGCACGCAGGCCAGGGCCTTGCTAAGGGCCTCCGTGTCCTCACACAACATTCCCACCATCGGGCTGCTCCAGCACTTCCGAGCTCTCAAGAGGCCAGAAAGTCAAGAGGAGGGCTTGGACCTCCACACAATGCAGGGACAGGGGCTTAGAGCTGGGGGTAACAACTGAAGGCACCTGTACAGTTTTACTGCCACTCACCTCTGCCACAATCCTTCACTTAGATTTGTCACACAGATTCTAGAAACATCTAAGGAAAAGATAAGTCCTCAAAAATATTTCTTAAGCATCCACTCCTGTTTCAGGCTACCCAGAGCCCAAGCAGGGCATGATACGTAACAGGAAAGTTCATCCATAAATCCCTTCTAACAAGATCCTGCACTGCTCTGTTCAACACAAGACTGCTCTGGATTATTCTTTGATTATTCTCTGATACAGTACAACCCTGTGGTAAAATGACATAAAACACGGCCACAGGCTATAAGCCAGGAGCACTTTTATGGAGGCATTTCTCTCCTGGTCTTGCAGTGGATTATGTCTAGGCCATCAAAACTTAGTATACTTCCTGTGTGGCACATCATGCCCCTTTGCTGAAATGTTCTTTTCACAAGGCAAAAGCACCCAATTCTGTGTATTTTCATACAAATTATCCCTAACCCCAACATGCTGCAGTTGGTATTTAACCCTATAAATGAGCCAAACACATATAACCCTAGGTCACCTCATGAGCAGTCACTGCATGGAGGAATCTTGCCTGCACCACAGTACTGCCCATTTTAGCAGCTCCCTTCAGTGCAAGTTAGTGTATTACACAGGCAGGCTGAGCCTCTCTGGGGCAGCTGCGAGGGCACTGGCAGTTCCTAAGGCACCAACAGCTCAGAGGGGAGGATTATAAAGACTATTGCCCTCATCACCTTCAAGACTAGTCGTTCACCCAGGCAATCCCAGGTCTCAGAATGATTTTCAGACATACACAGCTGGTCATTAGCCAGCACTAGCCCCAGGTATCCCTTATTGCAGTTAGTACCCACAGATGAGCCCGAGTCCTCATGCAACGTGTTGCTCTCAGTGAATTCCCCACCACACGGCCCCTGAAAAGCCACCTTATGTCTCTGCTGCTCACGGGTGCAACAGCTGCCGGGTAAGAGCGCGGAGCCCCAGTTTCCAGCCTTTTGTTTGGGAGTCTCATCATTTCCCACCACGAGCCGGCTGGGGGGAGACAGAGGCCGTCAGTCTGTCTGCAGAACAGGCTGCCTCTGTTTGCCCCGTGCCCCAGTGAACAGGGGTTGTCGGCTGTTAATGGAGCACTCAGGTTTCCGCCGATGCCAGCTGCAGATAGAGCAGCCCAGCAGCAAACAAATTCACATCCCCGGGGGCTGCTCAGATTCTCCTCTTATTTGTTAGTTTATGTGTAAAATACAGTTGGGCTAATTCCTGCTAGTGTGGTTGCAAAGATTCATTTCTCTGCTCTGTGGAGTGAGCGGGGACAAAAAAAAAAAAAAAAAAGAGCAAGTGCAGCAAGACTAATGGAGCAAAAGAGCATTTTTCCCAAGGCTCAGGCAATTGCAAACATTTTCTGCTGCAAATTGTTTGCCTAGCACTCTGTACAGAGGTGAACTTGTGCAGCACTTTGTAACAACCAAGACCCATTCGTTACACACAAAGGAGCAGAAGGCATCCTAATATCTGCATGTTCAGATGGGCTTAAATCCAATAGCTTCTCATGACATAAGCTGTTGAATTTACTATATGCTTATTAAAAGGCCACGAAAGGAGAAGGGCTTGTTGGCAAACATCTTATTCGATTATTAAATATTAACAAAAACACTTAATCACCCCTGAAAGCACCATATTACTGAGATGGACCAGCACACTCACCTGCAATTCAACCCCCCACGTCCTTCTATCTTCCATGAAAAAGAGCCTGGACATTTCCTCAGGTACTTACTGAGATTCAACCTTGCCACCAAACTATTGTCCAGCTCAGTGACAAAATTTAATTCTTTTCAGCCCAAGAAGACATAGCTAATAGTTTGCTTTGATTTAGATGCGAGCCACAAGAGGGGAAGGTTGTAGTGTTAAACTGGATCCAATCTGGCTTTGGGTGCTGGGCGCTTCAGTGTTTGGCAACAGCTCTGATTTAGAGATGTCGCTGCAGAACAAGTTGAAAATCAATGCTGCAAAGACGAGCAGTCCTGCAGGTCAAGAACGCAACACACCTACAGAGCCCGGAAACTTGCCTATTGCCTGCTTGCAGCACACTTTGCAGCAAAATAGTCAACATTCCTTAGCATTTTCCTGCACTAAAAAACTTTGACTTTTCTCTGAAAAAAGTAGCTCTGATAAAAAGCAAAAATAACCGCATACACAGCAGATTGCACACAGGTGTGGTTTTGCAGCTGAAGGTAAACAAAACCAGAGTGAAAAACTTCAAAAGCCACCTAGAATACAGCTGCATGTAGGCTGACTTAGGAATATTTTGGCCTTTTTCACAAGACCTTCTCACAAGCCATCCAGAAATACACATTATAGGCTGGGCATGAAACTGTTTTGAAAATATTAAGGAAGTTATTAATAGGACACTTTCTCAGAGGATATATGAAGCATTGTACATAAAGGTCTGTCCTCAAGCTAATACTATTCAATATCTTTCTTAACAGTATTGACTGATGAGAAAAGATCAGGTGGGACTGAGTATGTGGGAGAGAAGGGCAGGAATTTAAGTGGTGATGACAAATTATGGAAACAGTCTGAAAAAACAAGGAGCTATTTAACACACGAAGAAGTAATATATAGAAATATATTATCAAGTATATGTAAGTACAGAACAGAAACTAAAAGGCCATATAACAAACCTGCAGAGAGGCATCATGGAGTTACTTTGCTCACACATTAAACAAAAGCCAATTCCCTCATGATTCTGCAACACCAAAAGACTGGGAAACATAAATAGGCAGACAGGCTGATAACACCCTGAGCTGATACTCGGCTGTATGCAGTACTCATGAGGCCCAGCTAGAGAGCTGCCCGGTTTGGAGAAATGCACTTAAGGCACTGACCACCTGGAGACACTCGGGGAAAAAAGGAAGCGATTCCAGAACTAGAAACACAGCTCAATCGGGGAGACCAGACAGTCCGTGAGCAGGGCAGAGAACACTGCACATGGATGTGGTCTGTCTCGAGGCATATACGAAAAGCAATGCAAAAAGAAAAGAACAGTCTGAAAAAAATCATCTGCCACAGTGGATTTAAAAAAAAAACCCAACAAACCCACAAGTTAGCTGGATATCTGAAAAGAGTAACACACAGAGCTGATCCTTCTGCCGGGCAGGGAGAGGGACAAGACCTCTTGGCATTCCTTTCAAGAGAAAAGAGCCGTGTCATTCCTTATAAATCTAAAATGACAACTCCTGAATGCAAAGGCACAAAGAGATACTTACCAACAACAGGTTTGAAGGAGATCTAACAGATTTAGCAGTAAACTCAGTAGTAGCTACGGGAATTTGTTCATTATTTCTCCATCCAAATGGAGGTAAGTTTGCAAGACAAATGAGGATATACTTTCCTATCTTTATATTGTTCCTAAACTGAAGAAGATAGCTCCAAAATTCATTCTGGAGCTTAAAAAAAACACCGAACTATTTCTCTTTTGAACATTAAAATCACACGCCAAACCAAACTGGCATGTTTGGTTTGCAAACTGCAGCAAGGGAAAACTAGCACTGTCACAAACGGACTGGAAACTCAAAAGATAGTAGTTTTCATCTGATTTGGTGCAATCTGAGCATGAGGCACTACCACACTGTCTTCCAAACACCATATATAATCGAGCTCTTCCTCTTATAACACAAAGGCCACAACCTAGAATGAATGAGACACTACCCTGCTGCAGTTTGCTCTACTTTTGCGGGACATGATGCTAAGAAAAGCTGCATACTGGTGGTTAAGTGATTCTCCAACCTTGTGCTATGCTGTCACTTACCTGGATTTGGTATTTTGTGCTTAGAGCATTAGAAACTCTGGTCCCACAAGCATAAACAGCTAGATTAGCCACAAAGAGAAAGACACCTAATTTGCAAGCCAGGAGCCACAGGCTGTTTACATCAGAGCATCCCAGCCATAAACATTTAATTAAATCAGTCTCTTTTCAGTCATGGCATATTTTCTACATCACTGCTCATTTTGTACTTGTTGCAGAGTATCTCCTGATGCTGCTTTTGGAGGGCACTGCAGTGCAGGAGTCAGATGTTACTGCTGTGGGCAGAAGCCAGGAGGAGCCTGGTGCTCAGCGGGACCCTGGGTTTGCCCAGTCGCTCTTCAGGGGCTGCCTGGTCCAGGACACATGATCCCTGCAGGAGTCCCCTCATTCCTACACTCATTCCCCGTGCTTTCTGACAGGGCTGGTTGCGAGTTTGGAGGAAACCTTCAGTTTTCCCACTTTGCAGCAGAAGTTCTGGACTAGGTGAAGCACTCAAGACGCCTATGTCGGCTTTGTGACCGTGCACGAGCCCTGCACCACTCAAAACGCACAACCCTGGTAACTTCCAGCAAATTAGTAACTATTGATTCACGTTATTCTGCTACTGTATAGAGGAGGGAAAAAAAAGAAAAAAAAAAACCACCCACCAACCAAGAATGTGCTTCTGCAGTGCATTAACATTTTAGTTATTTCTCCCCTTCAGCTTTTGAATAGCCAAGGTATCCTCTAATGATGGCATAAAAATGACAGAGTCCACTAAATAAGTCATCAGAAAGGGACTGTTGCAATGTTTGGCTGTACTGCTGACTGTATGAAATGACAGCCATTCTGACAAATACATGTCCTCGTATTGGATAGTTGACTAAAGTGACTTTCTTTAATTTTTTTCCTAGGAATTACAGACCAGTGAGTTTACTGCAGTGCCAGGTAAGCTGGTGAAGCAACAATCTAAGCCAGGGTGGCAACACCATCCTGATAAAAATATGACAAACACCAAATAAGTAAAGGAAAAATCAGGCATCTCCAGCCTACTGAAATTATCCACACACATTCATAAACCACTGGCTTACCAAGAACCAACTGACCTGAAGCTATTGAAGACCTTCATAAAATGTTAAGGAGAAAACCCTGTAGCTCAGGAAATGAAGGTTATCCTGTCATGGACCAGAACTGCTGTAAAAAAAACCTCCAGAAGTAAAGTAAGAGGCAGGCTTTAACCTATAGAAATGTCATCAGAGGACTGAAAAATCTCCATGCTGGCCCTAGTGCTGCTTAACTTTAATGGCCTTTGGGAAAGGCGAGATCTGCAAATAACCCAAAGTTAATTTAGATGAGAAGAGGAAGAGGAGAGGAATTTAAGTAGCACCAAAGCTGGGCGATGGCACAAATGACAAATGAAATTGAGTATTGACAAATGAAAGGCAACCACAAAGGAAGAATAAATTGACCCACACAGATACATTAACAGACACATCCAAGATAAATGCTGTGGGCATTGCTATGAACAGCTCAATACAACACGGACCCTGCACGGCAGGTCTGCGGGGGACAGGAATTTTGATGCTTAAGAAAAGTGAGAGATATTATTTGAATTATTAAAATGCCACTGGATCAATGGTATATAGCTCTTCATTTGGAATAGCACATTGATCTGATATTGTTAAAAGCATGAATGGTTTCTACAGGAGAGAACGTTGGAAATATTTGCAGTTTTTAAAAAAGGAGTAAGATCCAATCTGATAAAGGTAAACCAAATAAAAAAAAATAGTAATAAGGAAGAAAAATCCCCAAACTTTTGTTCTAAAAGAACATACAATTAACTGAAAAACTGTCAGTTAAAACAGCAGTTATGAAACTGCAAAAAAAGTATTTAGTGAGTGGGTATGTGTTTATTGTAATTGTCTATTTCACAAAACAACAAAATAGAAAAAAATTGAGGCACAACAAGCATAAGATATTCAGCAACTGGGAGGAGTTTGGGAAACAGTTCCTTTCCAACGAGGTTGTTCCATAATTACCCAGGACAGAGCTTCCTGTACTATTCAAGAGAGTGCGGAGTTCCAGAAACATCAGATTCTAATCTAGAAGTCCCTGTCTTCCCATGAATCTACCTGAAAGCAGGAGAGCAGGAAGGAGGCAAGCGGCTTCAGGACCACGAAGCAAGGCTGCCTGCAGGGCCCCTGCGCGCACCGGGGAGCTGTGCACGGCGCCCGGCACCTCCCTCCTGGACCAGCAGGCACGACTGGAAACGGGAGCTGCAGGAACACACATGGTAACGTTAACCGCTGACCTGCAGTCACAGGGAACGCTCCCAAGACATCGCAGGAATAGGTGGCAGCAGTCCTCAATCCACCCATCTGCCACTGTGTTTAGAGACCAGGTCTTTCCACCTTGCACACGATCAGGGAATCTGCAGCTTTCCTCTAGGCTCAGGTTGCTTGGAAGGGACCAGGTCTGATGGGAAGGATGGAAGCTGCCTCAAGGAACATTTTCTGGTGATCTGCCTCAATAAGCAAAACACACCTCAAGGCAGAAGGGTGCGAGCTAATCCCTGTTGTGCTACAGCCCTACAGAGACAGCTGATCCTTCTGCAATTCCAAACTGCCAGTCAAAGCTTTAACATCTTAATACACAGCATGCAGTAATTAAAATTTCTAATTGGGGGGAAAGGCGGGGGGAGCTAACCAGCAAAACTAATATAATAAATGAGCAAACCATATGTAAGTGCTGAAGGTAGTCTCTGTAGCTCTTTCAAAGATCATATTAATGTTAATATATTAGGCAAGCGATGCTGGACACAGCTACCACGACTCCCCTTGTGCCCAGTTCAGTAACCCGAGACAAGTAACGTTTGCTAAAAAGCCTCCATTGTTAAGGTGCACAGCATGTAACACACAATCCACCTTATCATTCGTCTTGGAAAGACAGAGCAAATCAAAAAGGACCAGGGCACAAACAGACAAATTTTGTCTCCATTGTCTCAGTGAAAGATGAAGTTATCTCAGATTTTCTTTTGCTTTTGTCTCAGGAAAGAAAAGAAGTGTTCTGAGGAGCACGGACTGGACCTGCTGGCTCAAGTCTAGTAGCAGCAACCTCAGCTGGAGCCTTCATGTGGGAGGTAAAAACCAGGGGAAACCAAGCAGCAGAGCTGCAGCCTGAGGGCTCAGCTTCTCCTCTGCAACGCGCCACACGGACAGTGAAGAGCTCCCTACAACGAATTCCTCCAGTTCTGTACCCACACGGTAAGAACACGTTTACTGCCGCACAAGGGCACAGGCGAACGCTGGTCTAATGATGCTTTTAAGGTGCATCAAGTCAAGTTGCAGTTTTTCTCAACACTGATCTTGCAACAACTGCAACGTTCAAAGAAAATACGTTAAAAAAATGACACATATATTTACATATCTTGTTCACACCAATAGAATTATTAGCTATCTATTAGTAGAACATTCCAATATTGTCATTACTGCAGTTTCTAGGCAGCCTAAAACCATCCCTCTGCCTTTTCAGTTGGCTTCCCCTGCCCGCTCCAGTCTCATCCCCAAACTGCCATTTTCTGCAGGCAAGACTGAACGCATTCTTTTGCCACTGCATAAAACTGGGCATTTCCCATATTCTCCCCCACTAAGGATGAAAAGTTATGGAATACAAACAGACAAGAAAAACACATCAGGCCCACAGTTACTCTTTGTACTTCTGCTTCCAGCACGGTAAACCACTTTTCCTTCTTCAAATCATTATCTCCAGATACTCCCCTTCTATTTCTAATGTTTCCACAGAAAGAATGGTCCATATTCTGCAGAGAACTCACATACATTTTAATGCAGATGGTCATTAACACTGAAAATTCTTGAGTAACCTGACATTTTCTGGAGGAGTTTCTGAGGGTTTGTCCTCTCCAGGTAGTAAAACAGCATTCTGATATACAAGGTGCAAAGTTCAACTTAGCCTTGGTTAAAGGGAGGTTTAAGAAAGAAAACTGGAAGGTGGCTCGCTTGATTTAGCTAATGGAAGAAATTAGGCAAAAAACACTGTGTGGGGTCTAAGTGTTAGCTTGTCTTTATGGAATGCTGTTTTGGGAATGAATTCACCAAAAGGGCATAGATTACTCTAATTGTCAGACTGAAGTTATAGGCAGTATAATATCAGTTTTCACAGACAAGTACTGTAACCAGTTTCTGCATGTCTAAAAGGGGGCCATATACCGTCTAAGAAAAGCAATTTTGTGGTCCAAGGAGGATGGAATCTCTCTTGATTGACATGAATGAGGCTCTTGAGAGATCTAAGAATGAGTAACTAAAGCACCAACTGCATGATTTTCAGTCAAAGAATAGGAAAAGGACTTGATCTAAACAGAATCTCCAGAGCTAATGAGTGGCCCAGAGCTCTTAAAAGATCATAAGAAATCAGATCACTTCAGCCAAAAGGCCAACACAGCGGCACCAGCCGGGTCCTCAGGCAGCACCAAGGCTGCTTACTAACTCTTGATCCACACCTCAAACTGTCCCTTGGTTTAGAAACACAGACTAGAACAGAGGGCTCAGTAGCCAAAAGAGGGTGATGTTTTAAGAACGGCCCTTGGAGTTCAGGTTAGGGTTAAGAATTACCAAAGCTCTCATTGAGTTTACCTGGTTCTGTTTGATTAGATACTTCTACAGCTGATTCTGACCAAAAAGATTTAAACAGCTTTCCTCACTTCTGTCTTTTATTAGAGAAAGAACAATGAACACGTATCAGAAACACACGAGATGAAGAGATGCCTCAGACCATCTCTGGAGAGCAATATTCATCATGGGGCAGGGGGAAGAACACTGAAGTGCTGCAGGCTGGTGATGCCATCCTGAGAAAGCACTCCTGTCCGTGACACCGAGCAAAATAAAAACTGTAACCTGCTGAGAAATGGAAAACCCAAACTGGCCTGAAGTCCCCTTGTTTAATTAGAATTAAAAAGAGCACTGCATGTATAGTCATAGTCAGAGAGAGACTGCCTATTCTGGCACAGGCAACACACAGCACGCAGACCCACTGTGCTCTTCCCCTTCTCACATAGTGTCCAAGACACACACACAACCTTATGCTATCAGCCTAGTTTTGTACAGACCAGAGAAAAATTGTGGGGAATCCCTAAAGAGGATACCCTCTCCTCCAATATTTTGCCTAGACATGGAAAGCCTCAAACCCTTGAATTCTTCCCTGATGGCTACCATCTAGCAAGCTTTGCACCACCGCAGACTAGATTGTACAGTTCTTCCTCCTCTCCCACAATCAGCAGTTTACCTCCCTATGCTAGGCTTTAAAAATTATTCTATTTATACATGCAGTTTAATTTGGCTTAAAACTCATGTGTTTGTAAATAAAGAGCTCTTCAGCTTACTGTAGATATTAAACTAAAATGGAAACACAAGGAGTTTTGAAAGCTGTTAATAACTCTCATTCCTCTCTTGCCTTTCATCCTGCATTTCACAAGATCCCTGAGCACTTTACAGATGTAAATACGCAGCGAGCCCTCCGCGCAGCGAAACGCACACAGGGGCAGGACATGGCTGCGCCAGGACACGGATCCGCCAGGACACGGACCCGCCGCATTCCGGGCTCTCCCTTTTGCTCTGCCACCCTGTGGCTGTTCCACCGCACGGCTCCCGCGAGCCCGTGAAATGCTCCGTGCCCAGGAACGGGGGAGTCCTCACACACTGCGAGGACTCTTTGTTAGTGCAGGTGACTTACCTGTAGTCCAGTGCTTGCAGCAGATTAACACGGTTGGCAGGAAGCAAGGACAAAAACCTAATGTCAACGGAGACTCACCAGGAACCAAACCTAGAGAGGACTTTGCTACCTTGGGATTTGGTCAGCACACCAGAGTTAATGACTCTGCTGTGGTCATCATATGCACAATATATATATATATATTTTTTTTTTCTTTGGGAGACAGGTTTCAAACCTCATCCCAAATCTTCATTATCAACACCACAACTTACCCCTCTTTAGGCAGGGAGATTTGATTCTGATCCCAAGTGAAGGATGCCACCTACTGAATCCTTCCTACCATGATTGTATGCTTTGACTTGCACAGTTCAAGACCTCTAGCAGGATCAAAGCTGGGCTGCAACCAAAATAAAATGCACAGAGAAGTACAAAACAGGCTTGGAAAAAAACCCAAGATTTTCCTCACTGCTGTTCTTCCCACAGCTCCAAGATGCATCATTCGCTGAACATCTATACTACTGCAAAAGGATCTAGTTTTGCAATAGTGACCTTAGCAATATTTTTAAAACCCCTCATATTTTTATTCCATTTTGCATTCATTGTAATGCTGTCTAACAATGAATGCTAGTACGGTACATTCTGCCACATTTAACCCCTGTTCCCCGCTGCCATTCTTAGCTTCACGGCTTAACGACACAGAGTCAGTAGATCACAGTATGACCCTGTTAATATTTTTTTAATGCCATTTTTACAAATTACAGCATAATGCACTGATTATAAGGATGAAAGGAAAGTCTCTACGTCTGTCTGGAAACCAAATAAAAGAATGTTTGAACATCTGTTCATCCAACAAATGTCTTTAAAAGCTTTGATTTTCCCATAATCATTTTGTTCCACCATTTCACCCTTTTTCGAATGTGTATCCAACAGCCTCAGGACAGCAACCAGAGATCTACAGTAATAGCACATTATAATCAAAGTTCTAGGGCACACTTAAGCTCTCCTTTTGGAATTAAAAAGCTGGGGGGACAGGTGGGGGGAGAGAGAAGCCCCAAACCAAACCCCAGCCTTCAGAAGATGCCTCCAGCCGTCCGTCCTACACAGATGTCCTCAGGGGAACAAATGAAAGGGGATTTTGTAACAGGGGTTTTAACGTTTACAAAGCACAAGGCCGGAACAGAGCGGTGGGTCAGAGCGCTCACATAAGGCCCGTGGGTGCCCACCTCTACCCTGACCGCTGTCATTCCTGGGTTCATAGTTGTCAACAGTGCCCCGTGCGTGCAGCAAAGCGCCGGAGCACAGGTCACTCACCACGCGCTGGAGCTGACTTGAGCCTCTGTGTGCATTCCCAACGCTGCTGCCCGCGGGAGCCCTGCCAGCACCTGCATTTCCTTCTCCACATGCGAGACAAGAGCCGAAACAGGGAGCAGCAGGAAGCAAAGGTGCCAAACAGCAGCGCTGGCAAGAAGGAACATATCGAACTGCCACCATGGAGAAAACATGCATTAGTCAGTGGGTAAGACTGCAGAGGAGACGTGCAGGTGAGGGGAAGGATTAAAGACACATCACAGGAGAGCAGGGCAGAAGGGGATGGAGGTTAAACCCTGGAAGCTGCTGTGGCTCCCTCCGCTGGAGTTCCCCAAGGGAACGCGTTAGGGGACCCTCATCACTAGGAGGCTATTCAGCCAAGTCAAGGGCTTTACGGCTCTGCGAGCTTCCAAGCTAACGTGTTTTCAAACCAACCAGGCTCCGTAACCAGCGTCTGACTCACTGCGGCCGCTACGGACAGCAGTGGGGAGCGAAAACAGTAATCTGATGATGCTTTGTAAAAATACCTATCAGTATTTACACTGACATGATGCCTTCTCTCCAGAATTATTCCAAAATGCTTCACAAACGAGAAAGGCAAAAGTCTGTAAGCGTAGAGCTAACAACTCTGGAGCAGCCTACAACACCCCACAGCAGAACAAATTTCAAGTTGATTACCCTTTCTTTTTGAAATTCTGGGCAGAGTAAGTAGTATTTAATTACTCATCTAATATTTGAAAAAGAACACTATTATGACTATACATTTTTTAAAAAAAAATAAGTTCTTAATAGCTCACTTTTCGTTTTCTAAGAATTATTTTACAAATTTTAGACTAACCTGGTATGGTAAAGGCATCCCCTTTTTGTCATCTGCTTCTCTAGCTTCCATTGCTGCAGTATCTTAAGCAGAGGCAACAGTATAAGGTTCAAAACAAGATTTGATAAAGACTTAAGAGAAAGATAATAAAATAAATATTATTTTCAAGGACTGCTTTGGGGGGTTGGGTGGGTCTAGAAAGTGGACAGAAACAGGGAGGAAGCAGTGACAGGGCTGTGAAATGCCGTTTTTCCTTACAGAAGGATACATTTTTCAGCAAGGCCGGCAGCACGAGGCACATTAAGCCACAGCTGAAGCTGCCTGCCTAATTCCCCTGGGATCACACTGAACGCACACCCCATAATCGTCAGGGATGTGCTGAAGCTCTGCTGGGACTCACTCAGCAGAAACTGGTCAGGATTACTCCACAACACCCTCTTTCGGGTTTTGATTTAAAGGAACACCACCAAACTAGCTTAGAAACCAGACCTGCCCTGCCTCCTGACCGGTCAGCTGTAAAGATCCTCTTATTATCTCACATTTTTGCCATCCTTGTCCATTTATGTCACCTGGAAATTAAAAAGAAAATAAAAAAGACTAGGAAAAAAACAGGAACATCGTAACAACAAAAAATGGACATATCGTCAGCAACACTTTGATAAACAAATACAATAATAATCAAATATAGCTATTTATTTCTATGTACAAGCAACAAACTTGTTATACAAGTGTCATCTCATGGCTGGCTTCATCACATAGGTTCAAGTCTGTTAACTAGCAGCAGCAAGCAGAAGTCCTTATTTTGTTCAAAGGCAGAAAACTTGTTCAAAGGCAGGAACGAACAGTTTCCATGCTGCAAATCCTAAATCTCATTCCTGTTCTAGACTGCAGCTTTCGTACCTGCATCATTATTGTTTGATTTCCTATTACATTCCCTGTGCTTTTTAAATTTAAAAAAGCATGTAAGACAATTATAAAGGAATACCACCACCCTTCTTCCCATGAGCCTAGAACATGAATTGAGAAGAAGAACAAAAGCAGCCATGAAATTCCTTTAACTGCCAACGCATCTTGGAGATATTCATTTTACAAGGCTTATGCTACAATCTTCTATCATTATTCTAATGAAATAAAGACCTTGGCCATTTCCAGAGGCAACCTTCTTTTATACAAAAGAGACATTTTGGTTACCAAAAAAAAAAAAAAGAGAGAGAGAGAAATCCAAAACAGGATTCATCAGGGTTCAGATTGGCCTAAGTCTTCCAGTTTCTTGAAGAATCAAACATGGTCAAACAATTTCAGAAAAAAAATACATAAAATGTCACTGAAGAGAGGTTCTGAACTTTGGAATAGCAAACAGAACAATTAAGACTCTCAGTTACACGCATCATTATGTTTAATATGAAAAACATTTCAAGATATAAATCATACTTATAAAAAAAATCCATACCATCTCTCAGATAGCATCTTACATAGTTGCAGTTGAAGGAATGTGAAACATCCATTTTAGGTTTCACCTATTATGCTGTCTGCTCTCTGTCCCTCACTTTGCTTGGGGAAGTAAACCTAGACTAATCAGTTTTGTTTTGTGGGTGGCATGAAATTCACATCTTGACTGTATTTAGATTAACACTGGTGGCAAACATTTAAATTTAAAGCAACTTCAAAACAATTCTTCAGGAAAATGCTGCTATTTGAAAACATAAGCAGATGTACTCATTCAGCAGGTGATGTTCTCCAAGAGGCCATAAAGATTCAAATTGCAAAGACAGGCAGAACAAAAACAGATCACAGGGATTCTGGAAGCAGGAGCTTCCAGGCTCCAGCTGTAAGGAAGGAACAAGTCTAACGCATTCAGACCAGCAATACATTCCACCTGAATCCATCTCAGGGTCTGCTCTTTCAGGTGTGAGGGAGGATTTGCTTTCTCAAGACTGTATCATTTTCTTCTGCGTGTCAAACACATATCTTTTAAAGAGAAGGCTGATGCCAACAGGCTGGGCTGATTCGCCCCTGCTGCTTTCTTCCTCTTTGGCTGGGTCACCCTTGCTGGCCTTGGACTTCTTCTTGGAGGCAGCCGAAAGAAGCACCTTGGTATCCGGCTTCAGTCCGTCTGAAAAACAAACGGACAAAGGAGAAAGGACATCCATAAAAAGCCTCTCAACACCACATTTCTGTATACCCAGCAAAAAAGAAGCATGCAATATTACTCCTGAAAACTGCTGAAGAAAATGAGAAAATGAATCAGGTATATCAGGAAAATTACACCCATATCGTGCTTTTGGAATATTGTAACTTACAGGAAAAATTAGAGAAGTCTCCAAACATAGTTCACAAATGCAAAGCCTCCAACACAGTGCCGTTGCCTGCATAATCCTGCATAATCAGTGGCTTTCTATGACTTTTAAACTACTAAACACAGACAAACCTTTAAACACGCCGGGCCAACTTGCCTCAGCTAGACCTTTTACTCAGCAGGTCTCTTCTATTCTTATACATAAACTTCCCACAGTTTCTTCTGGTATTTGGGTGTTAAAATCTCATAATTGAGAATATTCATAAACACATGGGTCCTGAATGAAAAAACAACCACTTTTAAAATACTGAGACTTTGTAAAGCCCTACGGCTCAGAGGCTCTCGAATGTCTTTAGTCTGTTTCCCAGACTGGCCTGAATCACAGCGCTCAGTTTTGCACAATGATGCAGTTGTATTTCTTGCTAAAATACAGGATTTGTTAAGAGCAGCAACCGCCTAACAACTGCCACTTCTTAAATAAACCACAGTTAACCTGTGTGGGATTCTGGGGATGTAAATACCCACCTTAAGTAGACATGTGTCCTAACACAAATACCTGTCCTTTTTGCCTAAATGGCTGGGGTTACTTACACTTTTATATTCTATTTTAGCTCGTCACACTGGTTGCACTTTGGATAAGAAACACAAGAGAGTCAAGGCTGTAAAACAAGGGAGATGCAGCTGCTCAAAAGCCCACTCTGGAAAATTTGCTTTCTTACAGGTGAGGACAGCAAGCTCCTTGGAAGAAGCTTATTCAGTGCTGCCCGAATCCACTGAAATGTGGTTCTCAGGCATGTGGCCAAATTCAGCTCAGGTATTTTTAACCTGCGGTGTCACATAACCTTATCTCAAACACTTAATCAGCTTCTCTCCCCTCATATTGAAATTCAGATGCGGATTCTCATATCACAGCCTGACAAAAAGATCGAGATGCTTATGATTTCCTGGAGACAGGAGGTCTACAAGGCAGGCGATCTGCTCCGTTACGGACACACGGAGAGGGCAGCGGGAGCCGCTCGCGGGGACTCGGCACCGGGGCCCCCTCCTCCTCCTTCCCGGCAGGAGCAGGTTGCTCCAAGCGGCCCCGCAGCACCCAGCCCTGGGCAAGGCAGGAAACAGGGAAGCGTTGAGGGAAACCCAGAAAATTCCCTGCCTGCCATCTCATAACCAGCGCTTCTGGAAACAACCCCATGCACTGCCCTGCATGGAGAAGTCTCCATGCTCTCTGGAGAAAAATGAGGCTTGTTTCCCCAACCCCAAAATGCAAGAGCACAAGGGAACACGACAAAAGCAACATATTATCTATGTAACTAAATTAAAATTTACACGAAGGCTGTAGAAATCCAGCATCAGGCAGAATTGACTCTGCATCGTTCTGCAAGATCTTGTATTTCACAGTTAAGGCGCTACTAGTTTTCTCTTCACAGATAGCAGAGCTCAAAAAAAACAACAATTATTTCATTGTGAAAATAATTGAGATAGTCATTATCAGACTTCTCAACCATCAAGCAAAAACTATCTTTGCACGTGTATGGTTCAATTAATCAAACTAGATTGTATAGTGAGCCTGACCATATATTTACTATACGGCTTTATTACACTGTATAGTCGTGTTTGATGCGGCTGTTTCCATTTTATGATTGGATGCTTTCATACAAATCATTAGCTTTAAAATCATTGCATTTTATGAAAAATAACTTATCATTACATGAAAAGCACCTTATTTCCTATTTGGGAAGCTCTGAGCACATCCTGGATCCTGCTAGAAAGAAAATAACTAAAATAAGAAAAACAAATTAAAAACGGCAAAATCTGTAACCTCGCGCAGCCCAGCTCTCTACCTCTGCAGGATTTATTTCCTATTGTACATTTTCTACTGTTTTGACCAACTTAATTGCAAGCGTCCCTGAACAGTTTCCTCTACTTTCCTGGGAAGACCATTTACTTTTTGGACAAAGAAACATTTCATTTTGCTTTCTAGTTGGTTTCCCTTTCTGGGTCTTATCACGATTCCTATGTTGCTGTTACTGGCACATTTCTGCTGGAGAAAGACGTTTAACTCCAAACCTGCGCAGAAAGACGCAATTTAAATTAATTAAAACAAACACATTCTAAAACACTTCTATTTATGTTAATAGGCTTCGTGAGATTAATTTCACAAAGCCCTAATTGGCGGAAAGGCGAGAGGAAAGGAGGGGTCTGCCACGACAGCGGCGGCTGAATTGGCACTTGCGCCCACTCAAGCTGCCACCCCGACATCCCGCGTGCGGCCTGCGCCGCTCGGCAGCGACGACGTCCCCAAACCTGGTCACAAACTCCTGCCTCTAAACAAACCCTGAACCGCGGCACCACGTGGCTGCTCGTCCAGCAGCGACCACGGAGCAACCGCTTCAGATGGACGGGGTTCCAGAAGCTTCCAGTCAAGTCAGGGAGCGCCTGGACTGCTCAACGCACTGAAAGGCAGGCCGCTTCATTCGGGTGTCTAAACAGGCAAACCCATGACCGAAAAACATACATTTTCAAGGAAAAATAATGCATATGCTGTACATGGAACTGTATCAAGGAAAAAATGTACTTAAAAGTATTACCAAGCACATTAATTTCCAAATCCGATCTAATTTCCAAATCTAATGGCCGCAGCCATTAACACCTACCTGGGTTCAGATAGGGTATCCCGGGCAAGGAGTGCACAGGAGAAATGGAAGAATGAGGCAGTTCCTACGAGGGAAATTATGGGCTGACGGCCAAAGGCAGCTCAGGTATTACTAAATTCACAGGTATCTAAATTACCTAATCAGATCCCACAGCTCACATTCTGCAAACAGATTAGGTAGCTGGCATCGGACCCGAATGAACGGCAGTTTCTGCCTTTTTTTCCTCCCCCTCTCTGGTGCCAGGAGGTCTAAAGGCTGAAGAGGCTCTGTGATATGAAGAGCTCAAAGGAACACGCAGGGAGCCAGGCGGGAGGCGTAATCGGGGCCTCATCTCCCTCCGCGCTGCTCCCCGTGCACACAATGCATACTTCACATCGCACAAAACCAAGGAAATGAGGGGAAATATATCTGTCACCAAAGAAGACATCAGACCGTTAATAGCTGAAATGACGGATATTTTTAGATGGAGGTCTAGTTTAACTTACTTACATTAAGAGTCTAATCTCTGCTGAACAATAGCTATGTTCGCTTGAATACATAGTGAGAAATCTGTTCCATTAATTAAGTGCTGCCTGTAACACTTGGATTCGTAGCAAATGTTAATAGATTTTTTTTTCTTCCTCTGTTGGACAATTACTTTATTTTGCCAAGTTGCTAAGGTATTAAATTGAAACGGTCCGTGTGCTAAAAGAGACTTCAGCTTCAAAGTTCTACGAAACGCCTTGCCTACAACACTGAGAAATACCTATATATTAGTAATATTAATGGACTGTCCTCAGAGGCATAGAGGATATCTGAAAGCATAGCAGAATTATTTCCCACCCACCATAAGCATGTGTATTACAAGAACCCAGACAGTTCACATGTAAAATACACTTGTAGCATCAACTAACGCAGATTAGATATGAAAATCAACTTGCACAATAATTTATCTTCATTCTTAAGAATATCTTAACCCCCTCCTCCTACTTTCAGTCAAATAAATATATGGAGCCTTAATATAATATCCTTTGTCTCAGCACAGTCTAAACAAATTAATCCAAGCAGAGTAATTCATAAATGCAAAATAAAGTGAACTTTTCAATTCAAGTGAAAAGTGCTCTCTCTCATCAGGAAAAATATTTCCAAGTCTAAGAATGGTTTCACACACAAAATGAAGCTTCAAGGCAATATTTTACATGTGATTTGCAACTACAAAAGCTATCTTTCTACTAATTTGCAATATCTTATATTTAAATGTATTGCAGCCTACAGTTTTAAGATTACTCATGCAAGAAGCATGAAGCAATTTTTAACTTTGCATGCAGACTAAAATAACTTGAGAATAGAAATTTCATATTCTAGATTTTGTAGCCTCATCTTATGCATAAATACAGGAAGCAATACCTGCTTATATCAATTCTGTCCCCCTCCTCTCCCCCTTTTTTTTTTTAATTAAGGTACCTGAGGCCTCACATTTATGCAAGTGTTAAGGTTTCTGTTATGACCAGTCTCCCGTACAACGGGGCTGAGCACAAATTGGTGCTAAACATCCTCTGCCCAACGTCTGCGTCCTCATGTCAGACTCTGGAGAGACTTCGCGCCCCCATCACAGAGAACACCCAGGGCATGGAGACGTCCAAAGCAAGGTAGCGTAGTGGGGGGGGGGGGAATATATATATATATATATATATATATATATAATATTTGAAGATTTCAAGCCTGCTGATTCATGAGAACTTTGCCTTTCGATCAAGATTAAGCACACATCCTATCAATGGCACAGAACAGCCCCGCCAACACCAGCCGTGGGACCTGCACGCGTTTGCTAGGAAAGTGCTGGCATAGATAAAGCTCTGAGGTTTCACCACCATGTTATGGAAACAGCTTGAAATGAGGTTTTTTAGTGACTCAACAGTGGGGCTATGCTACTAGCTACCACTGGAATAGGAAAGACTCCTTTTTGCACACTATTAAAAATTTCCTAGATTATTCTTGACCTTCTTAGATTATTCTTGACCTGCTGGTAATAGCTACAAAGCACCCATCCCATTCCTCTCAGGAATATGTAATCAGAGATGCAGTGCAAAACTGAATTCCCTTTTGTATGCAAAATATGCTATTCATTTCCTTTGAACTTTGCAGGTAGCAGGCTCGGCTACCTGCAGATTCTTGTTTCCTGACAAATATTTAACTGAGTGAAGATCAGAGAACAAGTTAACATAGCACCTTTGATGATGGAAATGATTTTTATCCAAGGCAGGTATAACTTTTTCCTATGACAGGCAGACATTCTGCTTTCCAGACAAGGAAAGAAAAACAGAAAAACTTTTAAAAGGTAACAGTGTGCGGAAAATCTCGCTGTCAAGAACTGAATGTCCAAAAAGGAGACAGAGGAGTCCTAAAACTTTATTCGAATAAAGGGAGAGTCCACCGGGCATATCCCTGTGGGGTCTCTCCAAATGCTGGGGGACGCAGCCCCGCTTTTATCCTAATTTCCCGACCGAGGGACGCCCTCTCCTTTTCCCCATTGGCCAAGGTACTCAGAAGTTACAGCCTTCCCGGCCGCCTACACCGAACTCCGGCCTCCCGCCATCTGTTCTCACCTGAGCTCACCAACTCCTTTGTCCCCCTTGCTGAAGAATGTGGGGCAATTGCCCTATTTCCCTTCTTTGTAAAGGCCCCATCTCCTTGCAGATGGCTCTTTTTGTCCTTCTGGGCTCATGGCTCCACTCAGTCTCCCCTCCCTTTGTCCTGCTCTTCAGCCAAACTGTGGAGAAACCCCCTTATTGATGAATACAGAAACTTGAGCATTCCGCTCAATCCCTCCTCTTTTTTTTTTTTTTGAACAATATTTGTTTTTACAAACTAGGTTATTAACTAACAACCTGCAACCTGCATTCAGTATGTCTAGTACCCATGGGTAGTCTTCATATCCTCCTGGATTCTCACAGACCCAGCAACCCAGAGTTTATTTTCCAGACCTACTCCCCGTCAGCGGTACAGATCTACGGAGAGTTAGCCGGGGCTTTCCATCCTCTTCCTTCAACTGAGAAGTCCAAACTTCTGGAGTCTTGGAAATCTTAACTCTAGTATGATGAGTCCATCCATGCTCAGCTGTCTTGATTGATGTTTCTGTGGTTAGTAATACCTGATAAGGTCCTCGCCACTTTGCTAGCAGTGGTGCTTCTTTCCATTCTTTGACCAAGACCCAATCCCCTGGTTGGATATCATGGACTGCAAAATCCAAGGGGAGGGTCTGTGCAAGCTGGGCTTCCTGTCGGAGAGACTTCACAAGAGAATGTATTCTGGCCACATATTGCTTTACATATATATCACTTATCTCCACCTCCTTGCCAGGTTGGGAGTTAGCAGGATAGGGAATCCCAAACATTATTTCAAAGGGGGACAGCTGAATGTCTCCCCTTGGTTTTGCTCTTATTCTTGCTAAAGCTAATGGGAGAAGTCGTGTCCACGGCATCTTAGTTTCTAACACCAATTTTAAAAGATGCTTTTTAATGTTCCCATTCATCCTTTCCACTCTACCAGAACTCTGAGGATGCCAAGGGGTATGCAAGTCCCATCGAATCCCTAGGGCAGTCATGACATCTTGAAGGACCTTTCCTGTAAAATGAGTGCCTCTGTCTGAATCTATTGCCTCTACCAACCCATATCTTGGAATTATTTGTTCTAAGAACACCTTAATTACAGATCCAGTTGTTGCTGAGGCAGTTGGAAATGCCTCGGGCCATCCTGTCAACTGACATACTATTACCAGAAGATACTTAAGTCTCCCTACACGGGGCATCTCAGTAAAGTCTGCTTGGCATCGTTGGAATGGGCGTACAGCCCAGGGTCGTCCTCCCCTTGCAACTTCTCTTGCGGCTCGGCCGTTGGCCTTAGCACAAATCAGACAGCCCTCAATGGCCTGTTTTGCCAGAACAAAAAGACCAAGGGCAGCATAGGTTTTAAGGAAGGCTTCCGCCAGCCCTCTAGAGCCCCAATGGCTTCCTTCGTGAAGCTCTTTCAGTATTTGTAGGGCTAGGGCTTTGGGCACCCATTGTTTGCCCTCCTTTGTAAACCAGTCATGTCCTTTTTCTTTTGCTCCACTATTTTTAATTATTTCTAATTCTTCTGGTGGAAAAGACATCTTTTCTGGTAATGGCTGGACTACCGGTAGGAGAGGGAGGATCTTAGATACTTCTGGTAGGAGTGCTGCTTTTTGAGCTTCCTCATCAGCCAATCGATTGCCTACCTCCTGCTCTGAGTGTCCTGTCTGATGTCCCCTGATATGAATTATTGAGACCTTTTTGGGGAGGTTCACCACCTCCAGCAGGCGAGCAATCAGATCCTTATGCACCAATGCCTTTCCTCGGCAAGTTAATAAACCTCTTTCTTCCCACAGTTTTCCAAACATATGTGCCACCCCATATGCATATTTAGAATCTGTAAAGATATTCACTAGCTTGCCTTGATATAATTCACAGGCTCTTATTAGAGAGTACAATTCTGCGGTTTGGGCTGACCAGGTAGATGGCAGCTTTCCTCCCTCCAGCAGCTCCCTTCCCTTAATGATAGCATATCCTGTAGCCCGTTTCCCTTCTATTACTCTTGAAGATCCATCAATAAACACATTGTCCCCATCTGGCCAAGGAATATCTCTCAAATCTTCCCTAGGTCGAGTTTGGAGATCTAGTACTTGAATACAGTCATGGATTTCCTTTGATTCTTCTCCCTCAGGACCAGTTAGACAAGAAGCTGGGTTAAACCCTCCCCCACTTCTTAATTTTAAATCTTCCTGCTCCATTAAACAGGTTTCATACTGCAATAACCGGGCACTGGTCATCCATTTGGAAGCCCTTTCAGTTAGTAATGCCTTGACCTGGTGTGGGACCTTGACAACAAGGGATCCTCCTGTAGTCAGCTTTCGGGCCTCAGTTACCATTAGGGCCGTAGCTGCACAATTCTGCAGACAATAAGGCCACCCCTTAGCTACTGGGTCTAATATTTTAGAAAAATAAGCTACTGGTCTTGGCATGCCTCCATATTCTTGCACTAAAATTCCCTTGGCATGGCCCTGTTTGACATCCACATATAATTCAAATTCTTTTTCTGCATCCGGAAGAGCTAAGGCCGGAGCCTTGCTCAATTTATCTTTTAATTTTCTAAACTCTGTTCTCCTTCTTGTGTCCATACCACAACATTGGGGCTGTTTTGGGTTAAACCTCCAGCCAAAATACGCCCCAAATATATATAATATACATTTCCCCGACACCCTAAACCCTTTTTGGGCCAAGAAATTGAGTAACTTCACAGCAGTTTCCTTCCCCACCCTCTCTTGTTCACCTGATAGGGGCAAGTCATACTGCAATAACCTGGTTCCTGGGTGTGGGATAAATTCCTTGGGTATTTTCTGCAAGGCTTGTCCAAATAGGACCGGTGCCTTGGTGTATCCTTGCAGGAGAACTGTCCATGTCAATTGTTGTTTTATTGTTTTTTCCTCCCTCCTCTTGTTCCCATTCAAAGGCAAAATATTGCTTACTATCCTCTGTGAGAGGACATCCCCAAAATGCATCTTTCAAATCAAGTAGTGAATAGTACTGATGTGAAGAGGGGATCTGGTTTAGAATAGTGTATGGATCTGGAACTGTGGGATGTCTTGGTTTGATAATTTCATTTATTGCTCTTAAGTCCTGTACCATTCTATAGGTTCCATCTGGCTTCTTGACTGGCAGAATGGGAGTATTGTATGGAGACATACACGGCTCCAAAAGTCCTGCTTCCAGCAAAGACTCAATAGTAGGTTGTAAGCCTTTCCTTCCCTCTCGTGAAATAGGATACTGCTTTTTAGAGACTATCTGCCCTGGTTGCTTTAAAGTAATTTGGAGAGGTTCCATGTCTAGTTTTCCATATTTTCCTGGAACTGCCCACACTTCTGGGTTCACTTCAGCATAAGCTTTGTCAGACATTTTGCACAAAGTTACAGTAGTGCAAGCTTCTTTATCATCTCTTACAATACTGATTTGCATTCCCAATTTAGCCATCAAATCCCTCCCCAGCAGATTGCAATCACAATTTGGGACAAAGAGAAAATCATGCATCTCAAATTTATTTCCCACATCCACTACCAGTGGCTGGATAATACGCACTCGTTCGTCTTTCCCACTTACCCCTTGGATAACCAAGGAGCCTTTTGACAATCGCCCTCCTTTTGGCATAAAATTCAAGGTGGATCGAGAGGCTCCTGTGTCTATCCAGAAACACACTTCCTCTCGGTCTGGACCCACCCTACATGTTATCAAGGGCTCCCGTGTGGTGGATCCTTGGTATAATGGGAGCCCCTGACACCCCTAGCAATCCATTTCCATTAGTCGGTGAATTTCCTCTTCCTGAGGATCTCTTAGCCTCTGTGGGCGTTCCCTTCTCCAATGTCCTTCCTCATTACACAATGCACACTGATTTCTTCCCAATTTTTGTTTTAGTTGGATATCTTCTGTTGAAGAGACCATTCCCCTGCTCTGCCTTTGATTACGCCCTTGAGATCGACCCCTTCCTCTGGCCCTTGGGAGTCCCTCAGGGGGCCTCACAGATCCTTGTGATTGTCTTATATACTGAGCCATAATCATTGCCTTTGTCTTTGCCTTTTCCTCATCCCTTCTCACATACACCTGTTGTGCTCTCTTTACCAATTCCTCTAATGGTTTATCCTGCCACTCTTCATCCTTCTGCATCCTCCTTCTTATATCAGGCCAAGATTTAGTGACAAACTGTACTTTTAGTAATGTGTCAAAGGCTGGTCCCTCAGGGTCCAGTCCTCCCTGTTTCCTCAAAGCATCTCTAATTCTTTCTAGCCAATGAGAGGGGCTCTCATCTTTTCCCTGTTCCAAGGTCATAGCCTTTGACATATTATTAGTTCTGGGGACTGCCATTTTAATGGCTCTGATTATGTATGCTCGATAATCTCGAAGACGGGTCAAACTGACTCGATCATTTGGATCCCAATGGGGGTCTCCCACTGGGATCATATCATCCACAGTGGGTGCATCTATCACATTTTGGCCTGCCTGCGGGTGTTCGTCCTCCCATAATTGACGAGCTTTTTGCAAGATCATTTTCTTTTCCTGGAATCCAAATAAGATTCCTAAAAGAAAATCCCAATCCTTCCAAGTGTAATCTGCATTTCCTAGATATTCATCTATCTTTTCCCCTACTCCTATGGGATCATCTAAATAAGGAGGTAGTTCTTTCTTTAATCCCCTTATATCTTGGGTGGTCAGTGGCACGATTACAAATCCAAATCCCCCATCCTGACCTCCCAATGGAACCTGTCGTAGGGGCATTTGCCGAATTTTTGTCGGAACTTTAGAAGTTTTTGGCACCTCGTACTGGGTTCCTTTTCTTGTTTTTGAAGGGGATAAAATGTCCTGTTCCTCCTCCTCTTCACTGTCACTAGAAGCAGGAGGTGCAGAGGGGACAGGAGCTGTGGCTCCTGATGCGTCGTCCGACCCTACAGGGGGCCACCTAAATCCCCCTGGTAACTTATATTCTGGCCAAACAAAACAACAATATTTTATCATTAATTCCATAATTATTTCTAGGGGAATGCGTAAGTTATCCCAAACCCTCAAAAGTCTCCCCAAGGGACTATATGGGGATAAGTTAAGGTCATCATTCCTTTCCCCAGCACCCTCTTTTGCCTTCCCTTCGCTGCTCTCCCTGGACTCCCATGTCGGGGTCGCCACCCCTTTTGTTCCCCACTGTCCCATAGTACTCACCAGTGAGATTTCAATGGTCCTTTCCGTCAAACCTGGTCCTTTCCGTCGGACTTTAGCGCTACCCGGAGGTCCTTTCCTTCAGACCTAGTCCTTTCCGTCAGACTATAGCGCTACCCGGAGGTCCTTTCCGTCAGACCTAGCCCTTTCCGTCGGGCTTAGCGCTACCGGGAGGTCCTTTCCGTCAGACCTAGCCCTTTCCGTCGGGCTTAGCGCTACCGGGAGGTCCTTTCCGTCAGACCTAGCCCTTTCTGTCAGACCTAGTCCGTTACGTCACACCCCTTGAGGACCCCCTCCTGGTCCTACCTGCGGATCCCCCTGATCTGCTTCTCGTCTGTCTCCGGACAGTCTCGGGAACCCAATCAGTCGTCCGGTGCAGGCTGCCGTCGAAGGGAGTCGATCACCAAAAGCTATGGTGAGGCGCGCCGTCGACTCCAATCGCCGTCTGCCGTTCCCGGAAGGTGGAAGGATCCCGGACGAGCCCCCAATTGTGCGGAAAATCTCGCTGTCAAGAACTGAATGTCCAAAAAGGAGACAGAGGAGTCCTAAAACTTTATTCGAATAAAGGGAGAGTCCACCGGGCATATCCCTGTGGGGTCTCTCCAAATGCTGGGGGACGCAGCCCCGCTTTTATCCTAATTTCCCGACCGAGGGACGCCCTCTCCTTTTCCCCCTTGGCCAAGGTACTCAGAAGTTACAGCCTTCCCGGCCGCCTACACCGAACTCCGGCCTCCCGCCATCTGTTCTCACCTGAGCTCAGCAACTCCTTTGTCCCCCTTGCTGAAGAATGTGGGGGAATTGCCCTATTTCCCTCCTTTGTAAAGGCCCCATCTCCTTGCAGATGGCTCTTTTTGTCCTTCTGGGCTCATGGCTCCACTCAGTCTCCCCTCCCTTTGTCCTGCTCTTCAGCCAAACTGTGGAGAAACCCCCTTATTGATGAATACAGAAACTTGAGCATTCCGCTCAACAGGTTGGGGACAACCCTTATTCATAATAGGTTATTGGTAACAGCAGTTTTTCACAATTTCAGGATTTCTCTAACTTGAACCCTCAGAGCCTGATCCCTCATTACACAGCTAAGGGCTGTGTGTCTGCATCAATCCCCATGCAACAACAACTACTGAAGTCTGTTGAGTTGAAAATACAAAATATCTAGACCCCAGGTGGGGATATCAGTGCACAGGCTGCAGAATGTTTGCTGTCTGGAGAAGGCCCCACTCTCCCCATACTTATTTCAATGACTGACCTCCAGAAAGGAACAGAAACCTTTTGCTATTACCATAGAACTCAAGCATGTAGTTCTTCAGCACAATACAATTATAAACAGATTAGGTATTTTATCTTGCTGTGTATAGAGCTATGTATCTCCACTCAAGATTTTACAAGTTACATTTACACTTGCTCAGACAGGTGTACAAGCCTGTACACAGAACCTGCCCAGCTTCAGTATCTGATTTATTTTACAACAAGAAGAAAAAAGCTATCAATAACTCTGGCAAAATGAAGTGAAACGGTAGCAGTACAAAAGGCTGGGCTCAGAATCCCCCAATGCATTAGCAAGCACACACTAGTTCATCTGGTTCCAGAGCACGTCAGTCGTTCTGCAAAAAGACATTGACGTGTCTGCACCCTAAAACACACGAACACTCATACAATTATTCCTAAAACAATGTTCCGTAGTGCGACTTGGAGAAAAAGCAGAAGCACCACAAAAACCAAAGGATCAATCTGCCCAGTCTCTCCTGTTACTCATTTTAGAAAGACAGAAAGGACAAGGCTAACAAAAAATACTACACCACTGCAGAGCATCACTGTTTCTTGTCTGCTTAATGTATCAAATATCCTTTCTTTTGATTTTATTCAGTAATATTATCCAATTATAAAATCTACTTGTTAAACTGGCCATTTTTCTCCTTCATTATCCCTCCAAAAAAGCTTGGGCTGACCACAGAAAGGAACCTTGCCAAGCCTTTGCAGAACTGAAGTATCGCACCGCTCTTTACTCATAAATATCGTAATAAGAACATCGATATCCATGCTACATTTCACAGCCTACAAGACTAGACATCTACAGACTAGACCCCCTCTGCCTGCAGCTAACGTCTGGAGCCCCAGAAAGAGCAAATGATGAAGACTGTGCCCTGCCTAACAAGAATTCGGGATCAGATAGGAATTCTCCACCAGACATCTGGGTCGATATCCACACACCAGACTTTTTAGCCAAAAGATTTAAGCCCAGTGCTTCTACAGGAGCCAACCCACCCGGCTGCGGACAGTCACCCGCACGCTAACGGGCATAATATGATTACTTAGACGATTGCAATCTAAGAGTTGACCAGAGATTCACTTAAGAAACAAGGGATGCTCCTTTCTCTGCCAGTCTTGGGAGCTCAGGATTTGAGCTTCAATTACTTTCACAGATCAAGCAATGAATTTTACTTATGCAAATCCCTTGGCATTTTGGCTGTAATTCTATTTGAATTCACACCACCTTTTCCCTACAACCTCGTCAGCTCTCAAGTATTTCACTAGAGTTTCCAACTCCAGAGTAGATTCATTTTTCCCCTCACAGCTGGTACAAGATCTGCTGTTACCACCTTGCCTGGCTTGGGGATGTGAATTAAGGTATCCGACAGCGCGAAGCTGCATACGGACAGCAACTGGCTCCAAAAGGCACCAGTGTGAAAAGTGGGCACCTTCCTTCTAAACAAGAATTACATTAACGCCCCAGCCTGGTACTTGGGGTCTGCGCAAAATGTCCCTAATGTCCCCTCAGGGCCTGTGGGGGGAAAGCAAAGTCTCCCAGGCACTTTGGGCGCCAGTTGGCTGCCCCATGTCCTGAGCAGCAGGCAGCGGCAGCCTGATCCCTCCGCTGCGCCGTTTTTGGCTACTGAAACGTTTCCCCGTGAATGGAGGAACAGCTGCTCCGGACCACATCAGAGAAGGCTGCAGCACGGTGGTGAACTCAACGGAGTCTTGTGCATCAATTTGTTAAGTCTGTACAGGCTTTTGGACTGAAAGAGATTGTTACAAGAGGTGGCACTAGTGCAACTGGAAATAATATGGCTTTCATTATGTCTGCTGCTTAATAGGGAAAGAGCTAATCCTCCTTGATGAGGAAGACAGAAGCTGTTTTAATTCTAAACGCTGACCTAGGTGAAGTTCAGGCCCCAGCAGTATTTGGAGAACTCTTACATCAAGCTGGACACAACCCTTTCATGCTCGGTGCCAATTCTACACAATGGCTTGAGCTGCGCTCTCCGGCAGCCCTTAAAGGCACATTCTGTATCTTGGCTTTTGCTGCAAGCAATCAAGAAAGAATGCAAGAAAACAAAACTGTTTCCCAAGCACTGTTTGCTGGTGCCATAATTAATATAATCAAACAATTCCACAAATTGCTTCCAATTGCTGGCGTCACTTTCATGTGCAGAGCCAGACTTTCAAAGAAGGGCCCTTCTTGTCCTACATCCTTACATCGGTAACCCTTGCTTCACACAATAGTAAACAAGGCCTCACTAAATAGTATAGGGCAATTTGTACTGTAATAGGTCCCCAAGGCACCACGGACACAATTTGAAATGCCATCTAATTTTTCTTTTTAATTAAAAAAGCAGTTACTATATTTAAACAACAACACAAAAGAGTTCAGAGGGGATAATTTGGAGTTTCCCACAGCTCCCTGGGAGCTTTCTCAAGGTCAGGAAGAGTTTTATAGGTTCAATTGGTACACTTTTTTTTTTTTTTTTCCCTTTAATTAGTCTGCCATACCCTCCGCATGAAGTCAGCGTCTTGATTTTCAGTCTGATATTTTTCATATTGCTAAAGAGTCTCAGGCTCTCGCATCACCCAGCAGCAGCAGCTGAACAGTTCTCACCTGTGATGCTCCTCCACAGGCCGAGCTCTCCGTTGGCCTCAATTTACCACCTGGAGCAAGGAGGGCGAGCGCATCCCGCACTGAGTGGACAGTCCAGCCAGTTTCCTTCCTCTCCATTTCCAGCAACTGAGCAGCAGGTATTACCCAACTTCCCAACTCTACATAATGCCAACATTTAAGGTGTTTTTCTCTGGCAGAAATACAATGTCATAATGCAACAGTAAATAGGAGTGGATCTTTTGCCTCAAGTCATGTGGTAGGAGGGATCTTTGCACCTGACAGGTCTCCGTTACACCCCACACGAGCCGTCTGCAACCACCCCGTTACGGGTAATCTATCCGAGCCTCCCCCCTACACACACTTTACAGCGATGCCTCTCGTTCCCACTGTGCTGTTCCAAAACAGACCCTAGCCCAACGTATCCTCAGTGCCAAATGACGGCTCGAAACGTGAGATCTTTATTCCTTAGCTAGCTGGCCACGCTGCAGTGTTCACGGTGGAGAGCACGAAGCGCGAGCTTGCGGTAGCCGCCAACACACACTGCACAGCCATGCAGAGCCCTCCTGCCCAGGTCCCCTAAAGCAGAGCTCTTCAGCCCTTGCACGCCTGGCAAACAGACGTGTCCTCTATGCTCTTCTATAGGGCACAGCCTACCTTTAATACAGGGTAAACAGGAGATTCCAGCACAATTACAAATTCAACCACTAGGGTAATCTTGTCCTCAAATCCAGTTCCATCCTTTTAGCATAAGGAAGCAAAAGGATTTTCAAAGTCATTTTTACACTAGTCATATATGTGGTTGCTGAACATTAACAAGACTGAAATTATGCCAGCTGGAGTATTATATGAAATATACAGCAATTATTTGAAAAATCTGTTTTCACTTGATGGCCGCTCAAAGTTCATGCAGTCATCAAGGCTGTGCTTAAATGATCTATTCGCTCCCTCAGCACACCAAGACACAGCTCTGCTGCCACGAGGAACGCGCAAACCCGCGAGCTGCTTTTGCCTAACCCGCCATTCCTGCGCTTTTAGTCTGCGCATTCTTCAAACTCCCTGAAACAAAAGCTATGCTTCCACGACCAGCACGTGACAGGAGCAACTATGAAAACAGCAGAATAAGAACATCAAATTATTAATACCAATATACGCAGGTGAAAGCCGGGGAAGGTAGGCAGACTCTTGCTAAATTCACCAACAGGAAAATCACGGGCAAGTCAGCATGGAGTATCCAAGACTACTCAGTCAAAGACGGCACAGTGTCACAATTACTTGGTCTAAGAGATGAAAATAGCTGCTTGTTTTTAGAAATGATAATTATCTCTACCAAGGAGACACGCTTGCTGCACTAAACCATCAGCCTAATGGAAACCCACCACCAAATCAGTACCAGAGCACAACCTCTCCGCGAGGGGCCTTTCAGAAACACACGGAGCATTTATGAAAGCGCAGATCTACCACAGAATCAAAGGCAGTTCATTACAAAGCAGCTTCGAACCAAAGCGTTAGATCCAGTGGCCTGCAATCCTCCCATCATGCTGCATCTCTGGATGTGCCCAACGCCGCTCCCTTCTCCCAGGCCTCTCCCGGCTCCGGAGCTGGATACTCATCTTCCCGGGGCTCCTTTCCGAAGCGCGCCCGAAGAACGGGACTTCAGAATAAAGCATAAAACATTGCATTTTGTTAAACTTCTAGGCAAGGGCCTTTAATGCGATTAGAAAGGGGAGGGGGGCTGGATAGCAGCTTTTTCTTTTTCATGTTATGTATATTGTGTGTAAACAAATATGCAATTTGCTTTAAAAAGATAAGGTGATTAAATTTTTATCGGGCTTGTACTCTGTTGTCACCACAACAAAGAGAATTAGGAGGAGGAAAGAAAGGCCTTTTTATTTGAATTATGCTCTTACCAGAGGTTCTCTACAGCACAGCTGTAAAGCCACTCAATGTTCTCCAAACAGGCCCTTTGATTGCATTTTATTCAACTTGTTTGCATTTGGAGCAATCGAAAGGAAAAGAACGCTCCACATTTTGATGTCTTAATGTTCCTTAATACCTTCTTTAATTTATATTAAGCTTCTTAACTAGGGTGATGAATTTTCAAAAACAATAAAGACCTAGTGCAAAATCTTTCACACACCATGAAAATTGAAATTATAATGTATTCATAGCTTTTTTTGTTGTGAAAAAAACATTATTTAGAAGAAAGATTTAAAGCATAGAAAAAAATCCTGTAGTTGTATGAAAATTACTTGATCCACAGAAATAGATGAAAGTTCAAACTAATTATTACAAGGGAAATAAGATGCTGTGGGGAGGTGGGATAGAAGAAACAGGATGAGAACGCTGTGTTACTACAAAGTTTTCAGTCTTTAGCCTGTAAGTTCTTCCTCTAGGACTTTCCACAAGGCCATGCTCTGGGAATCTGCTTTACCGAGACAAAACTGAAACCGTTGCCAGTTTCTCTTCCTTTGTTATCCGCAGTGTTGTGCGAATAAACTAAAACGGCTCTTTGGGTTCTGGCTTCCCTGGTGTGTTTCCATGCAGATCCCTAGAAGCACCAGGGCACATCCAGAGTGGCGAAGCTGCCCTGGGCAGATGGACAGCACCTTCCCCGCGCGCTCGCTCCGGGTGGAAACGCCAGCGGCAGGTGGATCCCGGCAAACAGGGGCAGGAGCCACGGGAAGAGCACGGGCCACGGGGCAGAAGGCCCAGGAGAGGCCAGCCAGGCCCGTCCTGGCTGCGGTTACTCGGCACGCACTGCATGTTTCCCAGCTACAGCCGCAGGATGCGCAGCCTGGTTAGGCTCTAAACACGAGTCAGCTGGCTCATGTTACAGGACTTACTGTCAGGGACTCCAGGCATCCTAAAAATCCCTTCAGCAACAGAAGAACACACAGCTTTCAGTGAAAGTCCATTCTCGTATAAATCAACCTTAGCAAGGAACATCTGGAAGGGGACTATTCTTGCTTTCCTTCCCACTTTGTCTACCATTTTACATTTAATTTTTTAATTAAACAATTTTACATTCCAATGCGCTATTGTACATTTATACACACACACGTAGCCACAAACCTCCCCCCCACACGCCTCCTTTTTCTTGATAAAGAAACCCCAAAGAAGAGACAAGGGTGCAATGCTTGGTGCTGTCCTTCAACACACACCAAGACTGGCTCTATGCTTGGATCATCTGCACTTAGATTTGTGCACCCAACGGGATGGGTTCACTGGTACTGTAGCAGTGGAGAAAGGAGCTTCCTGAACTAAAACAGATCATTCAAAAAAAATCCACAGAGTGAAACAGGCTTG
This sequence comes from Tinamus guttatus, assembly GCF_059628265.1. Taxonomy (NCBI): domain Eukaryota; kingdom Metazoa; phylum Chordata; class Aves; order Tinamiformes; family Tinamidae; genus Tinamus; species Tinamus guttatus. The sequence continues at coordinate 353,882 of NW_028289114.1, read as the reverse complement.
AAAAATGTATTTTCATCTGGTATTATTGGTATTTTCTGTATGTTCTCTTATTCTTCTGTTATTTCTATTATTTACTGTCAACCACCTGAGTGCTCCCCTCCCTGAGTCTCACTATGCGGAACCTTCCAGGATGGCTCCCACTGCAACTTCCCAATAAAGCCTGCCAGATTCCCAAAGTGCTTGTGAAGAAGCTTCCTTAACTGCATCAGCAACCAACTAGCCACACTATCCAGACCAATTAAACTGTATTTAACGTATATTAAACCAGTGCTGATCTTAACCCAATGCAAATGCAGTGTGGGTAAGACAACACCCCATGAACCCTCATGAACGGAATCAGTGCAAAACCCCTCAAAACCTCGTGCCTTGGGGCTGAGCAAGGATCACTACCACAGAACCAAAAACCCTCTTCCCAGCAGTTATTAGAAATTGCTCCTGGTGCCAAAGGAGAGACAAAACAGGCCTGCAAATGGGAGAGATGCAAGCCCCCACCCCACCACAGCATCGTGCTTTCTTCACGTGTGTCCTGCAAATGAAGCGGCCACCGAGAGCCCAGGGAACGCAAAACCCAACGGCCTGGAGCCACTGCCACCTGCTCCGACACTGAGCGGCGTCGCCACGGCCGGGCATGCACAGAACTGCCACACGCAAAACACTATTCGTGTCCGGAACCAAAGTTGTTTGTAACTGTTGTGTCCATGAAGATTTGTGCCTTTCAGCAGAAGTGATTCATGAATTTTAGTTTGTTTTCAATGTTGAAAAATTCGAACCAAGGAAATTCAGTCAACCAGCCAGTAAAGAATGAAGACTTGTATGTTTTCTATTAGAAAGAAATAAAAGTTCTATACATGTCTTAGCCGCCCACAAATCCTCTAGCAGCGAAAAAAAAATGCAGTAACTAAATTTCTTGTATTTGTTCTAAATTAAGACACTGTGGCTTTTACCAGTTGACACACACTGGGTAAGCAACGTTTGGTTTTAATTGATTCTCTTTGTGTGGTATTTACCTACTCCTGTGTTATAACGTTCTTATAGAAACGAATCAGCCAATGCTTTTGTAACCGTGGAAAGGGGGCAGAGACTTGCAGGAGGAAACTCCCCCGGGAGTTGCTCCTAAAGCTCCACTTCCTAAGATGCTACATCACTAACCTCAAAAACGCAGGAAGTCATGAGCTTGCCCTCCAAATCAAGACATTTAAAATGCATATTGGCATTATTTTAAAGGCACAAGTGTTATTTAAATTGGCCTCTTCAACATTATGACGTTCAAGTCAACTTTCTCTTTCCTTTTTTTTTTTCTCCTCCCTGCCCTTCTAATCATAAAACCCAGAAATACATCCAAATTTAATATTCTCCCATGGACAGTTATTTCACAGTTAGTGGGCTCCAAAGCCCAACAGTGCTAAGGCCTAACAGAGCCCAAGGACAGCACAGCCCTGCAGGGGCAGACACGCTTCCGAACACTCGGCCGTTCATCCGAGTAGCACGGGCTGCAATCCCAGGGTGACAGCGACCCACATGTAGCACGGATTAGGTGACTGGCACACCTCTCCCCGCCACAGCAATACGTCCCTTTTTCTAGGCACGCTCCCAAAGGCTGGGTTTCCTTCCTCATTACAGCCTTCCCAGGGCACAGGCTGTTCTAAACCGGGCTCAAGTAAAACAGAACACAGCTCTGACCCCCTCCATTGCAGCCCGGTTCTCAGACAGCAGCTCGCCTGAGCCATCCCCCAAACCGACCCTCCTCATCTCTGGAATTGTTAGGCACGGATACAGGACACGTTGGAACAGGCTGCCCAGAGAGGCTGTGGAGTCTCCTTCTCTGGAGATCTTCCAAACCCGCTTGGACGTAGCCCTGTGCCACGTGCTCTGGGTGACCCTGTGTGTGCAAGTGGGTTGGACTAGATGATCCCTAGAGGTCCCTTCCAACCTTCAGCATTCTGTGATTCTATGATTCTATACGGCTCAGCAGCAAGAAGCACACTCATATGGCTCAGAAGCAGCATAACAAGTGCCTAATGCCAGGTGACTGCCCAGAAAATAATTAGTTAGCAGGAACCTAATTTGCAAGATACCCACTACCAGTTCCAGTGTGTCTCAGTGTCTGAAGCCAAACCTGCAGCCAGTGAGAGGAAAAGGTTCAGAATGAGCATTTCAGGATGTCGCGACCTTCAAATAGCTCTGCGGACTGACGACCTTCTAGGCAGCATTGAAAGTCACTGCACGCTTTCAAACATCAACTCGTTTTGACTTCATGTCACTAAAGAACCTCCCACAGGTAAAGGAGGATTCAGGGAGTTCAGTAAAAGGCAGCACTAAGGGACAGGAAAATTATATGACAGAATATGAGACCAGCCAAAACATATAAACAAGTTAAAAACAAATTAGTTCCATTACCAAAACCACAAGGCCAATATGGTGCATGATGACTATTTATTTCATTAAGTTTGGGTTCTACTAAGTCCATTTCATGAGCAGAGGTTCTTGCATCAAACTTTATTTTTCTTGAGAAGTAATTGTTAAACATTTGCTTATGCCATCAGATCAATGCTTGCCATGTTCTAATCTCCTCGAGTGAAGCAGGATCTTGTTCAGTCTATCAACTTCAGTGACTCAAAAGGGACTATACCAAAGTACAGCTTTCTTGTGCCACTAGTTGAGTTTTTCTAAAACACTGTATTTTTTTTGGTAAGATAAAACAATGAAACAATCAGAAACTAAGGATACAGGTCCTATGAGGTATCCTGACCTTGACAGCATTCATATTCAAATTACATTTTCATAGAAATGTCTTTTCCTACATTTTCCTGCTTTTAGCACCCATTACTCACATTATGACAGAGCTCCAGGCAGCTTTGGACTTCACATCACCTAAGAGACATCCAACACAAGGGAACAGTGTCCCCTCAAACACCATCTGTGACTGTTCCTTATTTAGACCCCTGCCTTAAGGTTTTAATTTCATCCTCCCTTACTCTCCACTCAGACTCAGTGGTCCTGATGTCTCTACTTACTGTTCAGGGTGACCTGATCAACTGCAGGTTCTGTGACTGTAACCAAGTAGCCACTTGCAGCCCCAACAGCTGGTCCTGATTTTGCAGCAGAATCATTACAATTCCGTGGTTCAAAACTCTCTCCTTAAGAAACAACAACAAAAAGCAAAATCCAAGAAAAGAAACAGACTAGGAAAGCACACGTGGATAAGGCGCAGTCCTAAGCGATAAGCATTTTGTCCTGGCAAATCAACACAGCGTCTCCCCGGTTAACTGGGCCTGCTGTTCTGCATTAGCCAGGATCCTTTCTCAACCGCAGCAGATCCTGCAGCCCTCCCCGGGATCCCCGCACTCTCCTCTCGAAGCGCCGCGGAGGCAGCGCCGGTGCCGCAGGGGGAGGCCGCCCGCACAGCCCGAGCGGGTACCGAGCCCGGCCGCCGCGTTCGGTCCAGCTAGTTCAGTGCTCAGAGAGCTCAAGGGAAGGAGCAGCGGCATCGCCTCATCCTGCACGCTAAGAGAGCTTGCATCATCTTTCATCATGAATGTGCTTGCTTAAATGCAGATAAAAAAGGCTACAGACTCGCAATAATTTTAAGTTAATGTTTACACTGCTAAAATTAAAGTTTTAGTAGAGTTTTAGTAAAAACTGAGAAGAAAGGAGAATCTGAACCTTTATAACATACACCAAACAGAGGCAGTCCCTTCCAAACAGGGTTAGACAGTGAGGTACAGGATTTTCCTCAGCGCAGCTCGCTCTCTTCCTTGCAAGAGGGACTACGGGAGAGTAAGAAGAAACAGCGTGGCCCAACGTGTCAGAAGGGAACCGAGTAGTTGGAGACAGATGCAAGTGCTTAGAACCAAGGCAGTGTCTTCAGCTCCATCTCTCAGACACAAACAACAACAAAACCAGCCTCCATGTTTTAAATAAACAGACTTTAAGCAGTGTAGCAATTCCTCAAAAGCGCATGAAATTCATTGATGTCTGAAAACTGGTTAGCTCCTGCACTGGGCAAAAAGACAGGGAGCAGTAAGCACATTTAGATCATTTTTCAGTAATTTAGAAGCAAGAAATATATAGCGACATCGTCTTTGCAGCAGTTGTTTTACATTTCAATACATAATCTTTGACCCAGTAAAGGTGCAGTATTAAAAAAGACAGCAGAAGCTCAAATACGAGATGAGACCTACTGAACCTGTGACTCCAAAGTTACACTTCCAGTTAATTCCCTGCAAACAAAACACCCTCAGCATTAGAGCCCCTCAGGCAGCTCTGCTGACTGCCAATGGAGGTTAGTTTGTGCTCTGCAATCTCAAATTATACCGGACAGCCTGCTTTTTTTCCCCCTTTATTGAGCCCTATTTTAATGCTCCAAATATATACTACCTAAATTTGTATACTCTTTAACAGTGGTTAATCTTCAATTAAAATACCTAGAGCAGAAACTAAGATAACTGGTTTAAAAGGTAAAAGCTTATTGACAAAAATGTATTCTTCATACTGCTTTTAATTCTGCATATTAAAAATGTCATTTTTATGACTTGGAAAAAAAAATCTTCAAGAATAATGAAGGCTAACAAAAGACTGAAGAGCAGTAATTTAAAAAGCTCCATATGTAGCATCCTGATTACTGTATCAGCCCCATTTCCATAACGAAGGGAGAAGTCACCAAACTGCTGCCTGTCCTTTGTGGTGACAAGGAAAGGGCAGACAGGACGGAGCGTTTTCAATGCATCATCCCCCAGGCTGCCGGGGACGCGCAAGAAGCCCCTGCAGCCCAGTATGTGGGTGTGGGTGTCCGGCGCTTTTCTGGAGCAGGGTAACCCCAGCTCTGGTGGTCTCTGCACATGTACTTAATTTGGAAGCAGCTGGGTTCAAAAGTTTATCCTCACTTTTTGACCTGCTAAGGTTTAGCGTGTGGGCGTGCACATGAGTGTGCATCATACCACACAGGCTGAAGATGTGCAGCCACAACACACACAGTGCACCACTGTCTGTGTGCCTGGTTTTGCATACAGAATGTACTGCATGTTTTAAAATACCGTAAGAGCATCGCATATCCACCACATTGACATGCACAGTACAAGCATTCAGCCTTCCTGGGCCAAACACGGCATTTTAAAATTCAGTTTGGGGAATTTCTTGGCATAATTTCAAAAGGACACAGGACATTGCAAATTGCAATCCTACATATTTAGATGCACCACGCTTTACAGGAAACACAACAACTGAACTTGCAAGCTGGGCCAGATGAATGTCACCTCCAGGCACTGAAGCAGTGGATACAACGCCCTGGGAATTATCTTTGCATTTATAGCCTTTTTCCTCACAGATGTACAGCGCTAAAGATGGAAGTGACGCTGGACTGCACTAAGAGGGGTAAAAAGATTGGAAAGCAGGAGGAGTCTGGGAACCTCTGAGAATAGCACATTTATTGGGATCAGGGACAAAAAATAGTCACAGTCTTCCTGGTGGAGACACAGGTATTAGATATATTGATGTATTCTCTAGCTGACATCTGCATGTTGTCTTGAATTGCTTTAAATAGCTCTACAGTTGCAGACAGAAACCCCTGATACTAGTACTAAGAAATTATTTCTCCAGACATTATCATTTTTGACAGCCACAGAAGCAAACAAGTTAGCAAGTATGAGCCGAGCTTTGTTAACTGCAAATGTGTGTCTAGCTACATCGCCTGCAAGACAGGGAATCCTCACGGGGAATTTAAACAGGCAGCTGAAATTATTTCATGGCCCTTTGGGATGGGATGTGAGCGCTCAGGCAGACGGTCACCAGCACTGAGCCACCAGCAAGTCATCAATCCCCAGAACGGGGCAGCCCGGCTGAGGCCATGCTTCTCACAGCACTTGTGCTAGTTTGAAATTAGAAACAATTGTTTACAGAAGCTCTTCACTTGTGTTCGCAGAACTAAGTGCTCTACGTACCAGGCAATCTTTAATAATTTGTAGTTTGCAGAACATACGGAATAGTAGTTTGTTTTATTCAATGACAAAAGCCAGCACACATCCGGGATAAGTAGTGTGATGAGTGGAGAACACAATTTTTCCCAAATGAAACAGCACTTTGTTTGTTGATAAATTCACTCAGAATTATACAACAGTAATTCTCTCTTACAAACCAGTTTCAAACACAAGGGGAAAACACTTAGTATGCAACACAAATCAAACAAAATACACAGACATAATGGCATAGGGAATAAAAGTTATTTAACAGAACTGCCCATACATCAGCAACCGAAACTGCAAATTAAAACAGAAGACGGTGCCCCAGGGGAAAGGCACAGCACAAAGACACTACACAAGGCAAGTCTATGGCAAGTGTATGAAGCCTCGACTGCTCGACCGAAGACAAAAATGTGAGTCTCCCTCTTCAGAAGTCCCAAGGACACAAAGTGAAAAGTTAATGATCAGAGTCACTACACATTTCAAACTTTCTTATGACCTAAAAACCGGTATAATACAGGAAATGTTTCCTATTATGCATTAACTTCAGATCTGATTCCCAAAAAGGTTAAAAATAAGGGTAAAAACCCTCTAAGAAAACAAAAACAATGCACTTTCATTGCAATACGGTAGTCAAAGTCCAGTGCAACAGTTAAAACGCCTGACTGGTTTAAGTTCAGCATAGTAGTATCCCCCTACTAACCAGCTTTTACAAGATAATGAATAAAAATAATTCTGATGTATTATTACTTTGCACAGTAAAAGGACAGAGAAAAGGACAGCCTCTCCAGTGTGATGGAAGTCACTGGGCTGAGTTTAATGTAAGCGGTTTCTCCCTTTGCTATTATTATCTTTATAAGAAAATTGAGTTCTATGGGTTTTGTACGTAGAGACCTGGAGCAACTCGAGACACGTAATGGTTATAGCAAGAGCCCAAGAGAACCGTTAACTGCTGCTCACACCAAACAGAGCTGAGGAACCACCACGGCCGGGGAGAGACCCCCAACCCACAGCATGAGTCGCTCCCAAGGTAACGCACCCAGCAACAGACACCGCATTGGAAAGCCAGAAGCCTAATCCTAGGCTTGGTTGGTGGTTTGACTTTTATCAATTCACTCTATAATTGCATCTCTGCTTCAGTTTCCCCAATGATAAAATAAGATTAATAATGCTGCAATTCTTTATACAAAACTTTGAAATATATAGCTTTATCTGCAGAAAAGCCAGACATTCATTTTAAAGTTTACAAAGCGTCATTGCCAATAAAATAGCCTGTTTCTTTTAATTTCATATTTAAGCATTACTCCACTGAGGTCTGAGGATCTTCATTTATTTCTGATTCTACAAGTTAACAAAAAAGACTTTCCTTGGAGTTGTAATTCATTAGTTCAATGTTTCATCAAACATGCTTTTGTTAAATGCTGCCTGGTGCATTACTCAAGGTCAAATCACAGGCAACTGAGCAGCTCCTGTCCCCCTTCTCTGGTCTCCATGTCTACCACAGAAGGCTAATTATTTGACAACAAAACGTGAGAAGTGCATTTCCTCCCCTAGAGCCACGTTTGTTCATTGTTTCACATCTATTTTGCTTCCAAAGCATGAATTCATGCCTGTGGTTCGTATTTTCCCATCAGAACCATGGTGCTTGAGCCATGTATCTATCCATCAGCAGGAGAAGCACACAGGAGGTGGGTTACATCCTCCACATGAATTACCTTTTAGTAGGCACCAAAATTAAAACACAACAAAACTGACAGAGTTCAAAATTCAAGTAGGTATCAGACATATCTCTTAAACTCTCCTAAGCTGTTGGCCTGCAAAGTTTGCTTATATGAAATGAATTGAAATTACAATACTGAAATAAACACTAAATAATTTATCTTTACAAGAAAAAACAAAAGTACTTACTATGGAGTTCTGCCCCTTCATCCTCATTATGTCAGGCTTTAGCCCATAGCATCATGGGCAATAGATTTAGTATCTATCTACTCATTTCTTCTGTAATTTACACACAGAACAAAGTTCTCTACTGCCAGCCTGCAATTTTGGGAAACAGGAGGTTTAAAAGGAGGTTAAGATCCCTCCATTAGCTCTCTTTCTTAGGGCACAGAGAGGCATTTAACTGAAAAACGTGTCAACACAAAATGCTGTGTTACATTAGCCAACAAGTTCCACTACCACTACACCAGAAGTTGAAAACTATCTTCCAGTGCAGCGAGAACTTCGTAGCAGAGCTGGCTAGATCCAGAAAGGCCCTCTGAACCCTCCACCTTGTCCCCATAGAGCCTCGAGCCAGCCCCACTGGTGTCCGAAGGGAGCTCCACACTTCTGGGGGCAGCGAGGTGGAATACGGTGACGGTGTGCGCTGACAGACACCAAAACAGGGACATCGCCTTCCTTAGGGGAACGCTGCACAAGCCCTGAGCATCCCAGGACTAAGGGACACTAGTGGCAATGGGGACCTGCGCGGGTTGTGTCCCCCGCTGCAGCAGGGACACTGCTGGCAGCAGCCCTTCCAAAGGGGACAGCCCTGTCACAGCACGATGCTTATGAGGCACCACAAGCAGTGCAGAGGGAAGAGGAGAAACACTGCAAGATGCGTTTGCTAAAAACTGGATCTTGTGTCACTGCACTTGTGAGGAGATAGAAATAGGAGAGAATCATTCAATCATCCAGACGTTTCAGTCCAATACAGGGCATTTCCTTAAGGTGCAAGTGTATTTTCAGTCACATTAATTGGGCAACTACCAGTTTGTTCTGAAGTTAAACCCACAACGTAGAAGGCGGGCAAGGGATCAACACCACATCACTGTGCCTCACTGCTTCTTTTGGATGGTCGTAAACCAGCAGCCAGCCAGAATTCAAGAGCCTCCCCACCGAACTCCCCAACACTGCCGGGCCCCTCGGCCTGCCGCTAAACTCCCCTTTCTGCTCTGTGTCTGTACAGGGGCTGCTATCTCCCTTCGCAGGGCTAAAAATAAGCAAACCTACATGTCTAGAAGTCACGGCTATTATGTCAGCTCCTCTTTTAGAGCAAACCCCAAGACATGCTGACATAAAAGACAGAAGTCATGGAACTAGAGAAACAAAAGTCTCGGGGGATTGTTTTATTCAAAAATAGATATTTCTATAGTTAAGAGAAAGAGAAAAGAAGAAATAAAAGCAAGTGTTGAAGAGTGAGTGGTCTGGAAAAGGGAGTTCCTAGCCTGTAAGATTCATCAACCTCACCCAAAATAAAAATGTGGTTGGATGTTTTGAAAAACTGCTAGGACCAAATGACCCTATTAAGGGTTTATTCTAGTTTCCTATGTTGCCCTGAAATTCCTATTTTACGTTAGTCACTTCTACAGTCTCGCCTTTCATAATCAAGACACTAATAAAACAGGCCTAACAAACTCAATTTAATATAGGAAATAAAATTACAACTACTGCAACCTCTCTCCTTTCATGATGACCAAATACGGTACATTGGATCAGCTTTCAAATCTGAACAGGGATGGGGAAAGGCAAAAGTTACTTAATATCGATCCCATTTAGTCACACAAAGCTGGAAGGAGACAAGAGGGTAATGACTTAGTGATGAAGCCAACTCTACGGACCTAGGAAAGCAGGGTAGCCTCATGAGGCAGACTTGCCAAAAGACTATTTTGGGGACAGAGAGGGCTACAAAGCTGCTATTAAGCTTCATTCCCTAAGATAAGACCATAAACCCTAAAAATATTTATCTGGAAGGGTGGCAGTCCAATAAAAGTTTTATGAATGTTTTAAAACTGCCCTGTCGAGGGGCTAGCCGCTCACCCAGCTCCCTCCCTTCAAGGAAACAACACGCGTGAGAAAGCGGGTCCATGGGGCACATTCCGGAGCGGCCAGGAATTTCACCAGTGAATTTCACCCTCCTTCCCTCTCCTTCCATGCAGCATATGGAGGGGAGAGGCTCCTGTTTTCATCTCCACAGTTAAAACAGGATGGAGGAATCTCTCCATGCTATCACCTGCCTCACACTTTATTTTGGGGCTGCTTCTTTTTTCTCCTTTCCTTAAGCTATTACCTGTTGCAGGAGATGGAGTTACCATAAATACATAAATAAAATCAGTATACATATAAAAGGACACCATGAGAGAGAAAGCCAATACACGATACTCAGCACAAAGTTTGTTTCTTAGGAAGTTCCCATTTCTAAAAGCACTCTGACCCAGAGGCTGCGAGTACCACGCGTGCTCCTCAAGTGAACGGATCGCAGTTGGAACTGGCCACGCATGGACAGTCCATTTTGGACATCCATAAGTACATTTTTTGTTAAAATCTAAGACCGCTCTGGAAAGAAATAAAATAAAAATGATGTAATGCAGACAAGTATAGTGAATTGGATTAAAAGAACATTTATTTCCTAAAGATTATGTGAAGCTGGAAATTCCAGCTATTTCTGGAATAGAAATAGCTATTTCTTTCTTCTGCCACACTTTTTTCTTTGCAATTTCCCTCTCCTCTCTGCCCCATCAATTCTGAAACCCCACACAAAACCTGCCCACGGGAAAGTTCGGTAAAATACAGTGGGGAGCACTGGTAGGCAGCGGAATCACAACCGGATGGAAGATAAAAGCCACCAGCAGCCAAGGGAAGACTGTTTCCAACCAACCAGGCATCAGCCACATGTTCAGGATTATTTCCACAGCAAAGCGAGTTCAGTTACCAGGAAAAACTTCCAGAAAAAGTGAACGCCAGGTGTACCGTGCTCACAGTCAACCTAACATCTTGCTACAAGGCTCTTTCCACATGTATTCGGTGCAACGGCTGCCCGGCCCCTTGTCCCCGACCGCCCTGGCAGCAGGGGAGCCCCGGCCGCGGCGCTGCCGCTCGCGTGCGTCGAGCGCCGGGGTCCTCCCGCAGCCCCCGGGACGTTGGGCAGTGGCTGCTCCAGGGGACACTTGGCAAGACAGATGTTTCCTGTCACCAGCCTCATGTTTGTGCAAAGTTGCAGATATTTTTAATGTATTGTGTTACTCCATCTATCTTAGGGAGCTGCCCATCTTGTAAAATTCTTCTAATTATGCTCTTCTTATCTTCATTATCTAAAATTATTTATAGCACTATTATCTTAGCTTCAAGCACTGGCTATAAACATTGCTGCGTCGGTTACTAGACAGGGATTCGCGTACATGCAGACACTTACACACAGACACACACACAACTTAGTTTATGACGGCTCTGAAATGCTGCAACACTTCTATTTTCCCAAGATACTCCTCTAAGGAAAAGCACAGACTACCCAGAGCACATCAAATCTGCCCTCCCCAGGGCTGTCTAAGAAATATTTCTTCAGGAGGTGGCACAACAAGATGATGTCCTGCATGCGAAGCCTCGCGGCTCGTTTCTTTCTGGGGGAGCAGAGCGGCTGCCGAGCCAGTTTGGCAGGAGTCAGTGCTCCGTTAGATTAAGTTTCAGCATAATGTTCTCGATAGGAATCAGAGCGCCATCCCCAAAGTGCAACGGGAGGGTAAAACGCCAGCCAGCAAGACGGATGGTTTGTTTTTATTTTTATAGAGATTTTCTAAACCTCAACTTTCACCTCCTCGCCCCCATCCCCCTCCTGTTCTTAGCCACCTCCAACGGCCCCCCTTGCCTGTCTCTGTTTCCCAACTAATGGATGCATTTGGCTAAGAAGATAATCTTTGTGTTGGCTTCACTTGTCACGTTCTTGTTATCATATTAACACTGATTAAATACTAAACCCAGCCTTTAAATAGTGCGTGGGCTCTGCCTTAAGAGCGACAAGATGTTCGTATTTCGACACTTCAGAAAGGAAACCAGCACAGAAATGGACTCCTTTCTGCCACTCGAAACACCTCACCTGTGAGCACAGGTGCCATCCATATGGATTCTTACACAACACATTACTTCAACAGTGCTATCCTATTTTGATATCCCTGGGCAAGGCCCAGATTTCCTGAAAAACCTCTGGACTGGGACAGCCCTAACCTAACTACCCTGCTGCTGCGACACTGCAGGTCAAGCAGCAGGATTAGGGGTTACGAGACAGGGAAGGTCACTGCAGATCCTGGCTCTCTGCAAAATATCTGGTGAGGGCAACAGCAATTTACAGCCCACGCTTGTGCCTCAGTTCCCCCATCGGCAGGAAAGGGCATCTCACAAGCTGTGATGTGGCTGCGAGGGTAATTTATTAATATCTTGTTTGGGTCTTCGTGGCTACAGATCAGAGGTGCTACGGAAAAATGAAGTACAAGTTGCCAGACATAGCAGCAAAATGTATCCCAACAAATTCTGGGATTCAAGCCAGCTTCCCCACATGTCACATGCTAACAGCATCAGGCACATGCACAGCAAGGGGCCCTTCCCCTGGCGCGGAGCAGCCACCGCCAGCCCCAGAACAGCCCCACGCACAGCAGCATCGCGGCGCCCTGTGAGCAGCACCAGCCCCTGGGCCGGCGGGGCCCGCGGGCCGGCTGAGGGGCCACTTGGTCACAGCACCCTTCAGCACGGAACCAGCACCACCTTATTCTACAATTAGTAACAGCCATTTATTTATCCAGGCTTTAACCTGTTCGATTTAGCAAGCGACCTCTACCAAGTCAACAGGACAAGCACAAGTTAGTCAGACTTAACCTTCAAGTTCTGGTGGAATTGATGAAGTCACTGATTTTTAAAAGTGCAGCTCAAAAACGGCCTCAAGTCATCTTTGTGAGCAAAGATCAAGTCGAATCATGAACATGCAACAGATATATTACATGTGAAAATGATCCACGAGTTACTGGAGACCAAACTAATCTTCAATGCACTTTGATTACACGCAAGCACTAGTCACAGACACCCCCATCCTGGTGCCTTTCCTAAGGGATGCGCCACCTCCTGAATGACTCCGGAGCAGATGAGGTTACGCCATGGTCAGGAGAGCTCCCCGGGGACGTCGGGAGGGCTAAGGCAACCTCCGGAGAGCCGTATAAACAAACAGCTGAACACGGAGAGCCTTGAACCAAGGCACTGCTGTTTACCTAACCCCTGAACTGCAGCAGCCATCAATCCCTGCCTTATTAAAGCAGGGCCCACGCTCGCCCAGCAGCCCGCGCCACCAGCCCACTCCCATCCACGGCTGCTCGGCTTGGAGGAAGTTCCAGCGGGCCCATCCCATAAATAAAACCCCCCTGGCTGGTGATAACTAAATTGTATAAGACTGGCTCAGACAGCTTCAATTAGAAATCATGGACAGTGGTGGACCAAAATACCCTATCTCCATTTGCTTACAGCTAGCCTTTTCTTTCCCAAATCAATTCTAACTACCTGGTCAAAAGAAACTACCAGGGAATCCATAACATGCTTCCACCTATAGTATGAGTAGCACACCCTCAAATCAAAACTACATCTGCATGAGGTTCAACTAAAAGCTTCAAATTTAGAGAAACACAGTAAATAGGCTTTGAACAGAAGTTTACAGGTTTCTCTTTCTCTCCTTACCCACGCTAAAGTCTCTGTATATTGTTCAAATTTGTCCTTTACAAAAACTGGAGACAAGGTTAGTGGACTGGTGCGCTGTTGTTGCACATCTCATCTCTTGGCCTGAGCAGCCGAGATCCAGAAATCAGAATATATGGAACTCAAGGACAGCTGAGAACCAATGCCAGAGCCACATCCAGTTAAAATTGCTCCCAGGTGTTAAATACAGCCTACCCTTAATACACATCTTCAAACTAATTCAACAAATGTCATTTTGGTGACGTCTAGAAAAGAAATGCATCTGCCTTTTGTGTAATGGTAGTTTTTCTTCCCGAAAATTCCTTCACATTCTCTTGACAGTCCCGGGATACAGACTGTTATTACTTTTTTTTTTTTCCTCCCCCATTTACCAAATTTTCAATCCTTTTCTGAATGTTCATAATTTCAATATATATAAAAAAAAAAAGGGGGAAAAATAACAGCAAAAGCAATTATGTCCTCAACGTACGTTAGAGTATCCTTAGAGCATAACGAGGAAAATAAGAGGAACTAGGGCGAAGAGTCACAGCTTGGAGATGAGGTATCAAATATCCCCAGGAACCCCAGAGGGACTATAATCTCCATGCATCTTCTGAAGAGGTACTTGTGAGAACATCTGATTGTAACGAGCCATGAAAAGAAAATCCCCAATTCATGACACACAGCCTGCTCTGTCAGCAGGAACTTTATTCTTTAACACGTTTGCAGTCCCTGAAAATGTCCCTGAAAATGCCTTCTTTCTCTGCTGCTAACAGTGTTAGCTGGCGCGCGCTGCTTGGCATAGCCCGTGTTACCATTACACGAGCTCACAAAGAAAATCTATTGCAAAGAAAACAAATGCATATTTTGTGTTGTATTCATATTATAATGCTGATCCATACGTGCAGAGACTCTAGGAATACTTAGTCTCTCACAGGCCCATACAGTTAAGTGGTCGAAGTAGAGAGAGCAAATGCTATTTTCACAAATAGAAAACTGAGAAGGTGAGCAAACACATTGAGAAACACGCAGCTGGCAGCAAAGCCAGAAACCAAATTACAAACCTCAGGTGCACAACAACAGTTTTTGGCACTTAAATGCAAAGACAGACAGTTAAGGACAAGACAGCAAAGTAAATGAAGGGAAGTCATGGGACCACTTTCTTACTTCAGAGTTCTACTTTTTTTTTTTTTTAATATATTTACTTTATGAAAATAAGCTGAGGCTGCTCAGAGGACAGAGAGGAATGGAGAGCAACAGGGGAGGTGGAAGCGGGGCAGCGAGAGACAAGGCAGCTCATGGTGACATCAGGAAAATGAACCTGGGTAGCTGCTCAGTTGTAGCAGGGAAGAACGGGTTCTCTGAATTACTCAGTGGCCAAATTGCCTTGATTCCCTAATCTGCAATAGGTGGAAGGAAAAAGACAAGAAAGAAAAAAGAAAAGGAGAAGGAAGAAAAACCGGGGGCTATAAGCTTTTAAAAATCTGTTCTGATAAAATCTACAACACGACATGTATGGAATATGGAATTCACATGATTGAGTTTATAACCTTAGAAAATTTCCACTAACACTAAGTCAGGATGATGTTTCTCTTCTTTACCTACAACTTTTATACCAGGTATTAAGAATTTTTCTCCATTTTTTAAACAATGCAATAACCCTTGTTACAGTCAGGGATGTTTTTGTTGTCCATTTTGTACAAAAAACACTTCACAGCAGACACCCCTATCCCCCACCAAAACGTGTCCATAGTCCAGTGACACTCCAGTTACTTCCTTACAAGCACTCAGATCACTGTGTGAAAACACAAACCAAAGATTGCTTTACATAGATTCCTGTAAAAATCAATGCACGTTATTTAATAAAACTACTTCTTGTCCCAGGAAGAAAACTTGATTCGGCCTCTCGATGTCAGCACTGTCAGACCCAAACACTACCCAGCGGCTGCTGCAAGTCAGTACTTCAGAGCCTGGAGTTTGCAAACCACAAACTGTGTGGGCACCGTGTCCCTAAGAGGCCCTCACGGTGCACGTGTGTCCTCGCACTTCACTAAGATCTCAGACCAAACACTGGTGGAAGGGGAAGGGCCCAAGGGATGAACAAGCAAAAAACAAGCAAAAAAAAGCACAAACACTTTATGGAAAAGGAGAAACGTGTCACTGACTGGCAATCTGAATGCATGACCTATGCTTTATGGAAACTGACTCTTCATAAGATCAAAGTTAAGTTACATAAATGCTTGGAGACAAGTATTTTCCATTCAAATACTGCAAAGGCAAGGACTAACATTCCAAGACAGTAGTTCATTTTGCACACAAAGAAACAGCAATAGAGATGAAGGAAAGTAATTCCTCCTTTGATGTTGTATAAATTAACTATAGACCTGGAAATACCACCTAGCTCTCAATTCCCACCTTCAGGCTCTAAGGAAGCAAGTGAAGAAGGGGACTTTTGAAGAGAGCCCCCCACTAACGGGGCAGAATGAGCTGCTCCGAAAACACCACAGTGAAATCCCACCTCCTACCTGTGCCCAGGGTACTCAGCAGCCACTTCCCATTAAAATGAGGAATCTTCTCAAACAATACTCTTGTGAAACCACTGCAAGGACCAAGGCAATAACTATAAAATGCGCATTCGCCCAGCACATTTTGGAGTCTCCCGATCACTTCACAAGTAAAGTATTGGTTTGTGACAGCCTCCTGATATAGCCAAGTCCCATAACTGGATCCCCAGGGGTATTCTGAATCTCTCCTGTATTAGCCCTTAGCCAGAAAGGGATCTCTCCCAGAAGAGCAGCCTTAAACGAATGAGTGGCAGTGAGCTTTTCCCGTAATTAACAGGAAATCCTCGTTTTATTGTTCTCAAACATATATATATTTTTTACTCTTCTGAAGAAGCCACACTTGGTCCCTTCAGCAGTTTTCCAAGGCACACACTGAAGCATCCCAACAGTTTCTTATAATGAACTAGATTAGAGTTAAAATAAAAATTGAAATTCACACTTGTTCTAGGGGACATATGGTATTTAGGAAACTTTTTTTTTTGGTGCATGTTCTAATGCTGCCAAGCAGAATAGTATAGACACATAATAAAAAAACACTGCTAGCTATATTCTTTTTCCAGGAAAAAAGAAATGTTTTCACACTTGAAAATACAGGGAAATACTGTTGAATCTGCAAAATGAAACACCTAAAAAGACAACAAACACAAGGTAGCACACGCATCCTGCCACTGGGTGTGGATGGTACAATGTCACATTAAACTTCTGTGAGGATGGAGCACATCGCTCCACAGTATGATCCAGTCCAAGCGGTCTGCCATTTCAGTAGCGTAAGTCCACGGAAATCAAAATTAAATGCAAAATTTGGTCTATATATGGAATAAGATACTTGATTTTGCAGTGGATACAGCAAGGTCTCTCCACTTAGAGTGATCAGCATTCTAAACAACAGCGTGTTAAGATTTTAAAAACTTGAATACGTTTTTATTCTGCAGTTGACTGTGCAACTATTTGCACACGCAAATTAGCATAGGATTGTTTTTTATAGAGGGAATATACTCGCTCATTTCTGAGTACTTCATTTGTCACCCACTCACCTGTTTTCATTTTCCTACACAAGGATAATTTACAGCTAAAGGACTCCTTTTAACACAGAATTTCTTACGCATGCTAAGCAAAGCTTAGGGCAGCCTGATGGGGCGGTTTACACGAAAGGAAACGAGGCTGCAAGATATTTGATAATTTGCAAAGGTCATCGCATCAGGTAGCGGCAATGGGATGGCAAATCCGAGCCGTGAGCGCAGCAGCTTGCAGAGCTGCATGAGCTACCAGGAGCTGTGCAACCAGGACCACGCAGCTGAATTTGCTGGGGGGGTTATTCAAATGTCAGCAGAGTAGCAGCTTTTAATATGTAATATTTTTATTTGTTTATTGTCAGGGAACGCAACTTTCAACAAATTAATCCCCTGGAGTACTAAGGGTTGCATTACCCAGGAAGATGCACAGCACAGGAGACCCTACGCAGAAGGAAGGTTCTACGTCTGAGGTGGTGACCTGAGATTGCTGTGAGTGCAAGTTCCCTGCGGTGCAAGGAGAGGGTCCCTCTCCAAGCAGGGCAAGAGGAGGTTGGGGGAACACTGCTCTTTGCCACCAACTGACGTGTCACAGAGGGCACCCACCACACTGGCGTCACGGGGAGAGCCGCAGTCCCCGCTGTGTGCAGCAAGCAGGAAGGACGCGCCGAGAGCAGGTCAAGCAGTGCAGGATACCCAGGGTCCCTCCCGCAGGGCAGCCCGTGCTGCTCGGGGAAGGGCGTCTTCGGGGTAGCCCATGGTTTGCTGAAGGCCAGGAAAGAACAACATCCAAAAAAACTAAGGTCAAGCAAACTGAATATTCATTCCCAAAAGCCAACATGGGCTTGCGGGATGTTACCTCTGAAAAGGTACTTTGGAGTTCTTCTGTCAGACTTCCACATAAAAATGGAATAAAAATTCACACCAAGAGATTTACATCATTACAGCTTATTCCACTCAAGAGAGGCTCATACAGGGAAGTGAGGCTTCCCTGGCACCGATCTCCTCCCAGCCTCTGTCCATATTGCTCTAGCCAACTTTCACAAAAGGGATAGAAGGAGATTTATGCGTGAAGTACCCCTTAAGGATTTTAGGTTTTGTTTGCTTTAGAGGATAGGGGAAGAGAGACTGTGGAAGAACAAGCAGAGCTAATCTCCAGCTTTTAAATAAAACAGCTACACAAATTTCTTTGCCCTTGGGCTTTTGTTTCTTCTCTCGACTGAAATCCTGCTCAGCCTCACCTGATACTGACAGGGATGGCAACCTACCAGACCCTTTCAGCCAACATTTTATTTTCTTATATTAAGAGAAAAGACAGACAGGGCAAACATGGACTTTAAATGTGCCTAAATTCAGCCTAAAAAAGCTTCTTATTTTAGCACAACACAAACAACTGCAAATGACAGGATCTCCCACAGAAAAAAAAATGCTGCTTAGCGACAAAATGTTTAATTATTCTCAGTACAACCAAAGAAGTTGAGACTGTCCTATTGCTGCTGATGGCAGTGAAGACTGCCCCCCAAATCAGTTTGAAACATGCTGTTTCCTTTTGACTATTTAAAGTTCACCTGCATCTGAAGGTATCTTCAAGATACAGATCTTGAGATACAGAAATACCACCCCGAAGACACAGCATCTCCACAACACATTAAGAAAAAGCGGAGGAAAAAAACGATAGTTAATACTTCCATCCTTAATTGCACGTAAAGCTGAGCGTGTCTCGAGAACAAAAGCACATTGGTTAATTCAGTTCTACTTTACATCATCTGAGAGCAGCACTGCAACATCTCCCAGGCCCTGGGACCCCTGCACTAAAAAGAACTAGGAACAACACTGGGAGTCGAGAGGAGACTTCCATGGCACGGTCAGCACTTCAAGAGATGCAAGCGGTGAACACAGCCCTGCTCTCACATAAGCAATCACACTTACACACGGAGCACTGCAAAACTGGCACAATAGAAATGGTCACCAACACGTTTGTCTTCACCTGTTGTAAGAAACTTAAGACTACCATTATCGTGAACGGCTATGAACAATCCCCAAGTAAGAGAGCTCGCAGTCCAATTTTCTCACTTGTATCTCTGCCTGCAACGAGCGTGCATTTTATTACATTCAAATTTGCTCAATTCAGAAACGTGCTGAACTGTTATGAATTGGTAGATATGCACCACTTCTTTCGCGTTAGGAAATAATGTAGCTTTTTAGCACATCTCATGTATAGCACTTTTTACTGTACTGAACTCAAAAAGAGTAGAAAAAAATTGCAGTCAAACACACCACAGTGCAACAGAAAGGATGAACACTTCACTAACACCTAGATTAGTAGCAAAGTCTGAAAGGAAAGTGAACCGTGCCCGAGATACTACATATGTCCCAATTAGATTTTAAAAGCTGCTGTATCTTACAATAATTAAACACAAGACGAACAACACACAAGAACTAGTGCAACTGGAATATCTAGAGCCAACGGGTTAAGCAATGTCATGAGACTCACCAAATCAGACTATGATTCTGCAAACCAAACCAAGTTTGACAGGGTAAAGTATCAGACAAGCAATTTACAAAATCAGCAATTATCAATAACTTATTTAAATGATTCACTGAACTTTTCCCTGAATTTCTTATCAACCTGCATGAGAATCCTAAGTGCTACAAAGTGAAATAGCCATCTTCCAGCACAGTCATCGTTAGCTTTTTAAAGAGTAGGACACTTCAGCAGTGTTTCGGTCTTCTCCAACTTGTCCGGGACTGAACGGTGGATGATCCTCTCCACTCATTCCCCAGACCTGCAGAACACAGCGCAAACTTGCAAGGCAGCGATTTTTAAACTTTCTGTTAAATTCTGTTTAAGCTGTAAATTCACAAGGGCTCTGCTTATGCCTCCTTTTTATGTATTTGATAAAACCAATCGGAAAACTAAACCATTTTGTAAAGCAATACATCTTTAAACTTTTTCCTCTGTTAAAGCACAAATAGCCCCACAACCAGCCCTACAGAATAGGGGATTTGCCAGCTAATGTGCACCACACCACCACACACACTTAAAAAAAAAAAAATAGATGGCACTGTGAACAGCATCAAAAATTCCTTCTCATCACTCAGGAAATAGAGGTTTACCTGAACGTTACATACACTGTTTTTCTAACTACGATTATCCTTGGGAATTTTTTTCTTTTATCCTCAAACAGACACTACCAAACACATGGAGTGAGCTCCCTACGAGTACTCTCAAAACACAACTTGAGCATCTTCCTCTGCAAATCTCTGCTTGGTAACATCTCATCAAGCTACCCTGGGTTTTGCATCATGCTATTAGCCTTGGTTCTACCTCCTTAGACCACCCGAAGGGATTTTGCTCCATTAGGCTCTTCAAGTACTCTCAGATAATTGTATCTCCCACTCAGACATCATTTAGCCAAGTTTCATGCATTTCTTTTCATCTTCTTTCCCTCATAAATCAATCCCTTCAGCCTCTTCAGCATTCTTGTTGCTCTTCCTTGAATTTCTTCCAAAGTGCTGACATCTTTCTGAGGCTGAGGAACTTCTAATTGCATGCTGTGTTCTAGACACTTTTCTTGTTTGTTTGAACTCTTTTAAAAGAAGGTAATTGTACCTTTTCAAGACATATCAATGTTCCAATTGCAAAATAAGATTAATCAGAGGTTTCATGACTTTTTTTTTTCCAGAACAGATAATAATTACCCCCATTTCGCAGAACAGAGAGGAGTATCTTAATTAGTTACACACAAGCAGTGCCAGAAAAAGCAGCAGATCCTGTGTTCCATCATTCCGGGTTCCAAGGTCTGCCAAGTTTCAGCCCACAGAAAACATAACACACACAAGGTCCTTGAAAGGAGGTCTACAGCCAAAGGGGCCATTTCCCAGCGACAGAGGGAGCGCAGGGAGACCCCAGCATGTCCCACGGGCACAGGGTTCTGGTACCAGAACCACCCTGGCACGGGCTGCACCGCGCGACGTGTCACCCTTACAGGTCAAGGTAAGTGTCTCCAACACATCTACCTGATTTTTACAAAGGACCATCTGAAAACAGTAAAAGCAGCCTTCAGCTATCGTAAGGTTAACTACCCCAACAGCTACTCAAGTCCAGAGGTTAACACTGGTTTTAAATAAGACAAGACTGACTGACTGCCAGGCTGAGGCAGTTAAGGCAGTTTCAATTTGGACATTTCCTTCCCTTCCCTCCCATTCCCTGATATATTTGTGAAGGAATCACTGAAAAATAAAGTGTAAATATATATATATGGGAAAGATTTTGGCAAAAAAGAAATCTGTAAAACAGAAATGAGTGAAACCAAGCTGAAGAATAGAGGGGAAGGGAAAAAAAGAATCTGATCAGTTAAATTCAATATATAAAAAGAGGAAAACCCACAAACAGGATGCAGACGCATTAAAAAAGCAACACTGACCTAACAAAGGAATGTGAACTGCAGTTGACTTAAACAGCATCACAGCAACAGCCCTCCCCCTACACACAAATCCTTGTAACTCTTAAAGAAACAGTTATTTAGACCCTTCCAAATCGCATGAGTTTTCCCTCCTAACCACATTTTGCTCGAAATTGAATGAACCATTTAACTTACTGCTGCTTCTTTCCAGAGAGCTAAAGCACCCAAATTTGATCCAGGCTAAAGAAAACTGAAGTTACATTATTCTGCTGACTTTATAGAAATACTAAATTTCAATATTTTGCACACACATTCTTCTCCTTGGAAGAGCAGACACTATAAAGGGCCCTCTGTTTCATCAGGAACATTAGGAAAACATAAGATTAGATAGGGAACAGCTTGGTAAAATGCATCCATTTCTTTCTACGATAACTCAGCTTGAAAACTGAAAAGCCATTTTCTAAATTTGTGTGCTATTTCCTTACACAGCTGCTGGTTCACGGGCCTGGCTCCTTCTTACATGGACAACAAGGACAAAGACTCCTCCTCATTAGGCTTCTCTCTCACCCACAAAGTGAAGAGTTTGCTCAATCCAGTATCTTCCCAGCGGTCTACCACCACCGTGGAACAAAAATTACCAGAAACATCACATTTTTAAAGGCGTCATCTTCATTTTCAGCCTGAACTCTTTCCAGCGGTGCAGCCCATTCACACACTATTTCACCACCTATTGGAATCTACGCATCTCAGCAAACGTTTAAAAGCTTTTTCACAATACAAAAATGAAATAAAAAAAGCTTTTCCACATGAGAAAAAAAATGAAAAACACCCAGTGCAGTTTAAGTATTTATTGTGCTTGGTCATAGGCTTTCAGCCCTACTTGCAAAGTCTGCAATTTGATGACAAAACTGGAATTACTACAGCTAGGAGAGAAAACAGGAGCTTTTTACTTAGCCAGAAATTCTCATTTGACAGCTCAAAAGCCTATCTGCTAGGGGCCAAGTTTAATACACTTGCATCCAGAAGTCTGAAGTCAAATAGCAAATTGTCCATCTTTGGCCAGCAGTCAGGAAACTCCAGGTTTCCCTGCAGATCAATGGCACGTGCTTGCTGGCTGTCACGAAGCATCGTGTTTCCTTTCCTCCTCTTGTACAACAGAAGTATAGTTTTGCTCAGCTGCCCAGATAGAGTGGAAGACTAACGACTAACTGGGCTGAAAACACTAGAGAAATGC